>NC_059128.1:286321851-286659351 GCF_020740605.2 Lemur catta
TCCCTGGTCTTGGAGCAGCGTCTCCATCTGTTATGGCAACTGTCCCAGTTTGCCCGGGACCTTTGCTGCTAAACTGGGGGCTTCCCCCTCTTCCCCCAAGTTCTGCAACACGCTTAGAAGCAGCTACTTACTCGCCTCCGACACTTGACTACAGGTGTAACTGTAGGTGACAATTTTAGTATTTTGCCACTATTTGCCAGTCCTGTGGGCAATGAGCACCCAGGACCTCGGGAAGCAGGGTGTGAATGCCCTGCAGGTCGGAGCAGAGAACCTATTCCGGACACCCAGAGATGATTCAGAGAGCCTGTGCCTGGGGTCCTGCCCCAGGAGCAGCCCTGGGTCTGTCCAGGTGCAGTCAGGGAGCGCAGTGAGGGCTGTGGATGTGGGGTTGGCACAGGACTTCCGCCCACAGGGTGGGGCAACTGCAGCCTTTACAGAAGGCTGGGGTTGCTGGGGTCACCAAGTCCTAACCAGGCCTGACCCTGCTTAGCGTCCGAGATCAGGCAAGACCGGGCGCGTTCAGGGTGGTACCGCCGTAGACAAGGAAGAAAAGGTGGTGCAGAGCTGGGGAGAGTGAGGGCACCCTGGGGCCCACATCTGAGAGCAAAAGGACGTCACCGCTCTTCTGCCCGAGGTGGCCTTGGTGGGGGCAGGTGGAAAATGACTTTTTCACGCCCAGTTCTAACCCAAGCTCGTTTCCAGACCCAGAGCCCACCCAGGGAAGGGGGACCAGGGTCCCGCAGCAGTTTCTGCAAGGAGAGCGCGGGGTGACTGGCAGACCCCGCCCCTGGCTCACCTGCGGACCCCCGTGGGCCCTGGGCGAGACTCTCTGCAGGAGAGCGGTGGGAGGGGTGAAGCTCTGCTGTGGGGGCTCCTCTCACGGAGGAGCAAATGGGCCATGAGCACGGGCACCCACGCCGCCTCCCCGCTACTGAAGGACCTGCCACCCCTTCTCAAGGCCCGGGCAGCCTCCTGGTGGCGGTGACACATTCTTAATAATGTATCGGGGTGTTGGGGGGGGGGAGGGGATGGAGGTATGACTACATGATGAGTACCAGGCGCACTGTCTGGAGAATGAGAACGGACGCGCTTGGGACTCTGACTCGGGGGGATGGGCGGGACATGGACAATGTATATGACCTAAACTTATGTACCCCCATGATGAGCTGAAATAAAAGAAAAAAAATGTATCGGGGTGTTGACAGCCTGCTGTCTGGTCCCCCAAGTAAAAGGAGCTTGGAAATGAGATGCCTTGCCCCGATTGTCTGACCCTGTCATCCTGGACACTTATGGCAGACCGTGTCCTGCAGTTCCAGGAGTCCCCATCATGTGCTCGGTGACGTTGGAAGGATGACTCGCCTGTTCACCTGCGGCGTCATGTGTCTGCTCCTTTCCTGCGCAGCCTCGGTGACATAGGGACGAAGGTGAGGGTATGGCAGGACCCTCCCGAGGCCTCCCCAGGGCCCGCCTGGCTGCTGATGCCTCAGCCAGGTGCGCAGAGGCCACCCTGGCCGGCGGCACTGCGGGTCCCTTCCCCTCCCGGGGAGCAGGGGGCCGCCCTCCACACCATGATGGGGGTCCGGGCAGACGGGAGCGAGGGCTGGACAGAGCCCCTGGACGGTGCAGCTGAGTCCTGATTGGTCAGTGCAGTTGTGTCCTGATTAGTCAGTGTGGCTGAGTTCTGATTGGTCAGTGCAGCTGAGTCCTGATAGGTCAGTGCAGTTGTGCCCTGATTGGTGAGTGAGGCTGATTTCTGACTGGTCAGTGCAGCCGTGTCATGATTGGTCAAGGCAGTTGTGTCCTGATTGGTCAGTGCGGCTGAATTCTGATTGGTCAGTGAAGCTGAGTCCTGATTGGTCGGTGCAGATGTGTCCTGATTGGTCAGTGCAGCTGAGTTCCTATTGGTCAGTGCAACTGTGTCCTGATTGGTCAGTGTGGCCGAATTCTGATTGGTCAGTGCAGCTGAGTGCTGATTGGTCGGTGCAGTTGTGTCCTCATTGGTGTGTGAGGCTGAGTTCCGATTGGTCAGAGCAGGTGAGTCCTGATTGGTCAGTAAGGCTGAGTTCTGATTGGTCAATACAGCTGAGTTCTGATTGGTCAGTGCAGCTGAGTCCTGATTGGTCAATAAAGCCGAGTCCTCATTGGTCAGTGCAACTGTGTCCTGATTGGTCAGTGTGGCCGAATTCTGATTGGTCAGTGCAGCTGAGTCCTGATTGGTCGGTGCAGTTGTGTCCTGATTGGCCAGTGCAGGTGAGTCCTGATTGGTCAGTGTGGCTGAGTTCTGATTGGTCAGTGCTCCTGCATCCTGATTGGTCAATACGGTTGAGTCTGATTGGTCAGTGCAGCTGAGTCCTGATTGGTCAGTGGAGTTGTGTCCTGATTGGTCAGTGCGGCTGAGTTCTGAGTGGTCAGTGTAGCTGAGGCCTGATTGGTCAATACAGCTGAGTCTTATTTTTCAGTGCAGCTGAGTCCTGATTGGTCGGTGCAGCTGAGTCTGATTGGACAGTGCAGTTGTGTCCCGATTGGTCAGTGCGGCTTAGTTCTGATTGGTCAGTGCAGCTGGGGAAACATGCTGTCCCAGCCAGGCAGGGCCCTGACCAGAGCCACAGCCGTGTCCTGCGACCCTGTCCCTTCTCTCCCGGGGCAGGGCCTGCACCAGGGCTAAAACCCGGGTCTGAGATGTGGGTGACCCTGAGGTCTGCTGAGGGACTTGGGAAGCCTCGCTCTGCAGAGGGAAACCTTCATCCTTTGTCGAGAGAAGAGAAGATTCTACCTGTTGGGCTGGCCTGAACCGCACAGGTGTGTGTGCTGAGTCATAGCGGGGAGGGGGCTGCTCCTGCCGTTGCGGGGTTGGCTCAGATGGAGACGCCGTGCCAGCCCGACGGGGCCCACCCTGCTTACGGGGCACTGGGGGAGACACCGGGTTGCATCCCTCACCGGGCGTGCACTGGGCAGACAGGCTGGAGACGGTCCCCAGGAAAGAGCCTACGTCCCCGCCCTCCCACCAGCCAGTGCAGTGTGGCAGCAGCTGCCCTCATCCTGGGGTAGGTTTGGGAATCTGCCCTGAGCCACGGACCTAGTGGGGTGGGGGCTGGGCAGACAGCAGCGCACCCGTCTGCACCCGGCCAGGCGCTGGGGTGGGGCCTGGCGCGCGCCGGGCCTGGGAGGAGCACCTGGTGCCTGGCAGGGGCCACCACACCCACCTCCTCCGCCTTCCACGGCCCGCCAGGCCACAGGGCCACCTGAAGCCTTAAACGCGGAGGAGGGAAAGGCCCCGCCTCCCACTTTCCAGCGCAGCCTGGGCTTTCCCAGGTGGGCCTGGCGCCCCCAGCTGCACGTCCGGCTCTGGGACCCTCTGCCCGCGGCCCGGGGCGGGGCGCCTTGGCAGGAGCTCCCGAGACCCCGCACCCCTTCCAGGGGGCCGTGGGGCCCAGCGCACCCCCAGCCCTGGCAGGGAAAGGCCGCGGGGCTGAAGGCTCCGCTCCCGGGGACCCCTCAGGCCTTCTCCCCATGTTTCGCCGGAGGCCCGACCTCCGGGGCCCGCCTCTCGCCCCATCCTCCACCTGCCCGTCCAGCCCCCTCCCCTCCCATCCCCCACCTGCCCCTCCACACGCCAGACCCCCGCCTCCCCGGCGCCCCCCCTTCCCTGCCCCTCTCAGTCCTCTCCCCATCCCGGTCCTCCCGCCCCGCCCCGCCCTCGCCCGCTGTCCGCCTGCGCCCCCGTGTGGCCGCGGGGGGACGAGCGGAGCCGCGGCGCCGGGCTGGGGGGTGGGGGCGGGCTGAGCGGGCGGGGGCGGGGGCGGGGCCGGGCTGACAGGGGAGAGGAGTGGGCGCGGGGACGGGGCGGAGAGGGGAGGGGAGAGGGGTCGGGGCCGGGGCACCCCGCGGTCCCGGGCGGGCCAAGCCTGACACTCCCCGCGAGCAGCATCGTGACGGTCGTTGTAATGAGTCGCTGAACGTGGCTGGCGGAAACAGATCGTGCAGCGCGTGCTCGTGGTCCTCGGGGACAGCGCTAACACGCACTAGCTATTCTGGTCGTCCTCGTTGGGAAACTGAGGCACACAAACCAGTGAAAAGGCCAAAGCAGGCCTGGGACTGAAACCCTGGACAGCACAAACCAGAGCTGTGCCCGAGCCCTCACCCAGCCCTCGCCTGACCCTCGTCTGGCCTGAATGTCAGCTTAGACCCACCTAAATGTGACACAGCAGTAACTGCTCTTGACGACTGAACTGACGGACGCTTTGAATGTCAAAGTCTCAGGTAAGAGTGAAGGCAGACACGTTTTTAAATGCAATTGCTATTAGTTTAGCCAACGTTGAGGGGACTCAAAGTGGTGAGCCAGTTCCTGATTTTAGGTAAATTTCCTAGTGACGGGGGCTCAGCCTGCTCAGGGTCAGCCAAGTCCACCCAGAGCTTGAGACCGAGCCCGGGCTTTGGGTGCCTTGCACGGGTCTGGCGAGAGCTTCGATCACAGCTTCTGTCGCTGCTGGGGACAAGAGCCAGTGCAGCCCTAAATGCCCACGTGTGTGCCCGTTGCAGGGCTGGAGTCAGGGCCAGGTTGGTGCCCCTCTACCCTGCGGATGGGATCCGTGCTGGCCCTGCGGTCCTTCAGGTGGGGAGGCAGGCACTGGCCTGGGACAGTGCCCTCCCCTCCCGGGAACATGCAGCCCTCCGTGGTTGGCCGAGGCCGCTCCATTTGCAGCCGTTCGGTGAGGGGGCAGAGGCCAAATAAGTCCTTGCGGGGAGCGGGGTGGGCAGAGCTTTGGCCTGATCCCTGCCACAGGCTGGCTGGAGGTCCCTTGCCTAAGAGAACTGAGGGTCACACCCCCTGGGCCAGAGGCCTGGCTGCAGAGGAGGTGCAGGGATTTCCTTCCCCGGGCTGCTTGGGGCCCGGAGACTTTGCACCTCTGTGCAGGAGACCAACAGGGGCTGGGACTCGGGCGCCCGCAGCCTGCTTCCCTGGTCTTGGAGCAGCGTCTCCATCTGTTATGGCAACTGTCCCAGTTTGCCCGGGACCTTTGCTGCTAAACTGGGGGCTTCCCCCTCTTCCCCCAAGTTCTGCAACACGCTTAGAAGCAGCTACTTACTCGCCTCCGACACTTGACTACAGGTGTAACTGTAGGTGACAATTTTAGTATTTTGCCACTATTTGCCAGTCCTGTGGGCAATGAGCACCCAGGACCTCGGGAAGCAGGGTGTGAATGCCCTGCAGGTCGGAGCAGAGAACCTATTCCGGACACCCAGAGATGATTCAGAGAGCCTGTGCCTGGGGTCCTGCCCCAGGAGCAGCCCTGGGTCTGTCCAGGTGCAGTCAGGGAGCGCAGTGAGGGCTGTGGATGTGGGGTTGGCACAGGACTTCCGCCCACAGGGTGGGGCAACTGCAGCCTTTACAGAAGGCTGGGGTTGCTGGGGTCACCAAGTCCTAACCAGGCCTGACCCTGCTTAGCGTCCGAGATCAGGCAAGACCGGGCGCGTTCAGGGTGGTACCGCCGTAGACAAGGAAGAAAAGGTGGTGCAGAGCTGGGGAGAGTGAGGGCACCCTGGGGCCCACATCTGAGAGCAAAAGGACGTCACCGCTCTTCTGCCCGAGGTGGCCTTGGTGGGGGCAGGTGGAAAATGACTTTTTCACGCCCAGTTCTAACCCAAGCTCGTTTCCAGACCCAGAGCCCACCCAGGGAAGGGGGACCAGGGTCCCGCAGCAGTTTCTGCAAGGAGAGCGCGGGGTGACTGGCAGACCCCGCCCCTGGCTCACCTGCGGACCCCCGTGGGCCCTGGGCGAGACTCTCTGCAGGAGAGCGGTGGGAGGGGTGAAGCTCTGCTGTGGGGGCTCCTCTCACGGAGGAGCAAATGGGCCATGAGCACGGGCACCCACGCCGCCTCCCCACTACTGAAGGACCTGCCACCCCTTCTCAAGGCCCGGGCAGCCTCCTGGTGGCGGTGACACATTCTTAATAATGTATCGGGGTGTTGGGGGGGGGGAGGGGATGGAGGTATGACTACATGATGAGTACCAGGCGCACTGTCTGGAGAATGAGAACGGACGCGCTTGGGACTCTGACTCGGGGGGATGGGCGGGACATGGACAATGTATATGACCTAAACTTATGTACCCCCATGATGAGCTGAAATAAAAGAAAAAAAATGTATCGGGGTGTTGACAGCCTGCTGTCTGGTCCCCCAAGTAAAAGGAGCTTGGAAATGAGATGCCTTGCCCCGATTGTCTGACCCTGTCATCCTGGACACTTATGGCAGACCGTGTCCTGCAGTTCCAGGAGTCCCCATCATGTGCTCGGTGACGTTGGAAGGATGACTCGCCTGTTCACCTGCGGCGTCATGTGTCTGCTCCTTTCCTGCGCAGCCTCGGTGACATAGGGACGAAGGTGAGGGTATGGCAGGACCCTCCCGAGGCCTCCCCAGGGCCCGCCTGGCTGCTGATGCCTCAGCCAGGTGCGCAGAGGCCACCCTGGCCGGCGGCACTGCGGGTCCCTTCCCCTCCCGGGGAGCAGGGGGCCGCCCTCCACACCATGATGGGGGTCCGGGCAGACGGGAGCGAGGGCTGGACAGAGCCCCTGGACGGTGCAGCTGAGTCCTGATTGGTCAGTGCAGTTGTGTCCTGATTAGTCAGTGTGGCTGAGTTCTGATTGGTCAGTGCAGCTGAGTCCTGATAGGTCAGTGCAGTTGTGCCCTGATTGGTGAGTGAGGCTGATTTCTGACTGGTCAGTGCAGCCGTGTCATGATTGGTCAAGGCAGTTGTGTCCTGATTGGTCAGTGCGGCTGAATTCTGAATGGTCAGTGAAGCTGAGTCCTGATTGGTCGGTGCAGATGTGTCCTGATTGGTCAGTGCAGCTGAGTTCCTATTGGTCAGTGCAACTGTGTCCTGATTGGTCAGTGTGGCCGAATTCTGATTGGTCAGTGCAGCTGAGTGCTGATTGGTCAGTGTGGCCGAATTCTGATTGGTCAGTGCAGCTGAGTGCTGATTGGTCGGTGCAGTTGTGTCCTCATTGGTGTGTGAGGCTGAGTTCCGATTGGTCAGAGCAGGTGAGTCCTGATTGGTCAGTAAGGCTGAGTTCTGATTGGTCAATACAGCTGAGTTCTGATTGGTCAGTGCAGCTGAGTCCTGATTGGTCAATAAAGCCGAGTCCTCATTGGTCAGTGCAACTGTGTCCTGATTGGTCAGTGTGGCCGAATTCTGATTGGTCAGTGCAGCTGAGTCCTGATTGGTCGGTGCAGTTGTGTCCTGATTGGCCAGTGCAGGTGAGTCCTGATTGGTCAGTGTGGCTGAGTTCTGATTGGTCAGTGCTCCTGCATCCTGATTGGTCAATACGGTTGAGTCTGATTGGTCAGTGCAGCTGAGTCCTGATTGGTCAGTGGAGTTGTGTCCTGATTGGTCAGTGCGGCTGAGTTCTGAGTGGTCAGTGTAGCTGAGGCCTGATTGGTCAATACAGCTGAGTCTTATTTTTCAGTGCAGCTGAGTCCTGATTGGTCGGTGCAGCTGAGTCTGATTGGACAGTGCAGTTGTGTCCCGATTGGTCAGTGCGGCTTAGTTCTGATTGGTCAGTGCAGCTGGGGAAACATGCTGTCCCAGCCAGGCAGGGCCCTGACCAGAGCCACAGCCGTGTCCTGCGACCCTGTCCCTTCTCTCCCGGGGCAGGGCCTGCACCAGGGCTAAAACCCGGGTCTGAGATGTGGGTGACCCTGAGGTCTGCTGAGGGACTTGGGAAGCCTCGCTCTGCAGAGGGAAACCTTCATCCTTTGTCGAGAGAAGAGAAGATTCTACCTGTTGGGCTGGCCTGAACCGCACAGGTGTGTGTGCTGAGTCATAGCGGGGAGGGGGCTGCTCCTGCCGTTGCGGGGTTGGCTCAGATGGAGACGCCGTGCCAGCCCGACGGGGCCCACCCTGCTTACGGGGCACTGGGGGAGACACCGGGTTGCATCCCTCACCGGGCGTGCACTGGGCAGACAGGCTGGAGACGGTCCCCAGGAAAGAGCCTACGTCCCCGCCCTCCCACCAGCCAGTGCAGTGTGGCAGCAGCTGCCCTCATCCTGGGGTAGGTTTGGGAATCTGCCCTGAGCCACGGACCTAGTGGGGTGGGGGCTGGGCAGACAGCAGCGCACCCGTCTGCACCCGGCCAGGCGCTGGGGTGGGGCCTGGCGCGCGCCGGGCCTGGGAGGAGCACCTGGTGCCCGGCAGGGGCCACCACACCCACCTCCTCCGCCTTCCACGGCCCTCCAGGCCACAGGGCCACCTGAAGCCTTAAACGCGGAGGAGGGAAAGGCCCCGCCTCCCACTTTCCAGCGCAGCCTGGGCTTTCCCAGGTGGGCCTGGCGCCCCCAGCTGCACGTCCGGCTCTGGGACCCTCTGCCCGCGGCCCGGGGCGGGGCGCCTTGGCAGGAGCTCCCGAGACCCCGCACCCCTTCCAGGGGGCCGTGGGGCCCAGCGCACCCCCAGCCCTGGCAGGGAAAGGCCGCGGGGCTGAAGGCTCCGCTCCCGGGGACCCCTCAGGCCTTCTCCCCATGTTTCGCCGGAGGCCCGACCTCCGGGGCCCGCCTCTCGCCCCATCCTCCACCTGCCCGTCCAGCCCCCTCCCCTCCCATCCCCCACCTGCCCCTCCACACGCCAGACCCCCGCCTCCCCGGCGCCCCCCCTTCCCTGCCCCTCTCAGTCCTCTCCCCATCCCGGTCCTCCCGCCCCGCCCCGCCCTCGCCCGCTGTCCGCCTGCGCCCCCGTGTGGCCGCGGGGGGACGAGCGGAGCCGCGGCGCCGGGCTGGGGGGTGGGGGCGGGCTGAGCGGGCGGGGGCGGGGGCGGGGCCGGGCTGACAGGGGAGAGGAGTGGGCGCGGGGACGGGGCGGAGAGGGGAGGGGAGAGGGGTCGGGGCCGGGGCACCCCGCGGTCCCGGGCGGGCCAAGCCTGACACTCCCCGCGAGCAGCATCGTGACGGTCGTTGTAATGAGTCGCTGAACGTGGCTGGCGGAAACAGATCGTGCAGCGCGTGCTCGTGGTCCTCGGGGACAGCGCTAACACGCACTAGCTATTCTGGTCGTCCTCGTTGGGAAACTGAGGCACACAAACCAGTGAAAAGGCCAAAGCAGGCCTGGGACTGAAACCCTGGACAGCACAAACCAGAGCTGTGCCCGAGCCCTCACCCAGCCCTCGCCTGACCCTCGTCTGGCCTGAATGTCAGCTTAGACCCACCTAAATGTGACACAGCAGTAACTGCTCTTGACGACTGAACTGACGGACGCTTTGAATGTCAAAGTCTCAGGTAAGAGTGAAGGCAGACACGTTTTTAAATGCAATTACTATTAGTTTAGCCAACGTTGAGGGGACTCAAAGTGGTGAGCCAGTTCCTGATTTTAGGTAAATTTCCTAGTGACGGGGGCTCAGCCTGCTCAGGGTCAGCCAAGTCCACCCAGAGCTTGAGACCGAGCCCGGGCTTTGGGTGCCTTGCACGGGTCTGGCGAGAGCTTCGATCACAGCTTCTGTCGCTGCTGGGGACAAGAGCCAGTGCAGCCCTAAATGCCCACGTGTGTGCCCGTTGCAGGGCTGGAGTCAGGGCCAGGTTGGTGCCCCTCTACCCTGCGGATGGGATCCGTGCTGGCCCTGCGGTCCTTCAGGTGGGGAGGCAGGCACTGGCCTGGGACAGTGCCCTCCCCTCCCGGGAACATGCAGCCCTCCGTGGTTGGCCGAGGCCGCTCCATTTGCAGCCGTTCGGTGAGGGGGCAGAGGCCAAATAAGTCCTTGCGGGGAGCGGGGTGGGCAGAGCTTTGGCCTGATCCCTGCCACAGGCTGGCTGGAGGTCCCTTGCCTAAGAGAACTGAGGGTCACACCCCCTGGGCCAGAGGCCTGGCTGCAGAGGAGGTGCAGGGATTTCCTTCCCCGGGCTGCTTGGGGCCCGGAGACTTTGCACCTCTGTGCAGGAGACCAACAGGGGCTGGGACTCGGGCGCCCGCAGCCTGCTTCCCTGGTCTTGGAGCAGCGTCTCCATCTGTTATGGCAACTGTCCCAGTTTGCCCGGGACCTTTGCTGCTAAACTGGGGGCTTCCCCCTCTTCCCCCAAGTTCTGCAACACGCTTAGAAGCAGCTACTTACTCGCCTCCGACACTTGACTACAGGTGTAACTGTAGGTGACAATTTTAGTATTTTGCCACTATTTGCCAGTCCTGTGGGCAATGAGCACCCAGGACCTCGGGAAGCAGGGTGTGAATGCCCTGCAGGTCGGAGCAGAGAACCTATTCCGGACACCCAGAGATGATTCAGAGAGCCTGTGCCTGGGGTCCTGCCCCAGGAGCAGCCCTGGGTCTGTCCAGGTGCAGTCAGGGAGCGCAGTGAGGGCTGTGGATGTGGGGTTGGCACAGGACTTCCGCCCACAGGGTGGGGCAACTGCAGCCTTTACAGAAGGCTGGGGTTGCTGGGGTCACCAAGTCCTAACCAGGCCTGACCCTGCTTAGCGTCCGAGATCAGGCAAGACCGGGCGCGTTCAGGGTGGTACCGCCGTAGACAAGGAAGAAAAGGTGGTGCAGAGCTGGGGAGAGTGAGGGCACCCTGGGGCCCACATCTGAGAGCAAAAGGACGTCACCGCTCTTCTGCCCGAGGTGGCCTTGGTGGGGGCAGGTGGAAAATGACTTTTTCACGCCCAGTTCTAACCCAAGCTCGTTTCCAGACCCAGAGCCCACCCAGGGAAGGGGGACCAGGGTCCCGCAGCAGTTTCTGCAAGGAGAGCGCGGGGTGACTGGCAGACCCCGCCCCTGGCTCACCTGCGGACCCCCGTGGGCCCTGGGCGAGACTCTCTGCAGGAGAGCGGTGGGAGGGGTGAAGCTCTGCTGTGGGGGCTCCTCTCACGGAGGAGCAAATGGGCCATGAGCACGGGCACCCACGCCGCCTCCCCGCTACTGAAGGACCTGCCACCCCTTCTCAAGGCCCGGGCAGCCTCCTGGTGGCGGTGACACATTCTTAATAATGTATCGGGGTGTTGGGGGGGGGGAGGGGATGGAGGTATGACTACATGATGAGTACCAGGCGCACTGTCTGGAGAATGAGAACGGACGCGCTTGGGACTCTGACTCGGGGGGATGGGCGGGACATGGACAATGTATATGACCTAAACTTATGTACCCCCATGATGAGCTGAAATAAAAGAAAAAAAATGTATCGGGGTGTTGACAGCCTGCTGTCTGGTCCCCCAAGTAAAAGGAGCTTGGAAATGAGATGCCTTGCCCCGATTGTCTGACCCTGTCATCCTGGACACTTATGGCAGACCGTGTCCTGCAGTTCCAGGAGTCCCCATCATGTGCTCGGTGACGTTGGAAGGATGACTCGCCTGTTCACCTGCGGCGTCATGTGTCTGCTCCTTTCCTGCGCAGCCTCGGTGACATAGGGACGAAGGTGAGGGTATGGCAGGACCCTCCCGAGGCCTCCCCAGGGCCCGCCTGGCTGCTGATGCCTCAGCCAGGTGCGCAGAGGCCACCCTGGCCGGCGGCACTGCGGGTCCCTTCCCCTCCCGGGGAGCAGGGGGCCGCCCTCCACACCATGATGGGGGTCCGGGCAGACGGGAGCGAGGGCTGGACAGAGCCCCTGGACGGTGCAGCTGAGTCCTGATTGGTCAGTGCAGTTGTGTCCTGATTAGTCAGTGTGGCTGAGTTCTGATTGGTCAGTGCAGCTGAGTCCTGATAGGTCAGTGCAGTTGTGCCCTGATTGGTGAGTGAGGCTGATTTCTGACTGGTCAGTGCAGCCGTGTCATGATTGGTCAAGGCAGTTGTGTCCTGATTGGTCAGTGCGGCTGAATTCTGATTGGTCAGTGAAGCTGAGTCCTGATTGGTCGGTGCAGATGTGTCCTGATTGGTCAGTGCAGCTGAGTTCCTATTGGTCAGTGCAACTGTGTCCTGATTGGTCAGTGTGGCCGAATTCTGATTGGTCAGTGCAGCTGAGTGCTGATTGGTCAGTGTGGCCGAATTCTGATTGGTCAGTGCAGCTGAGTGCTGATTGGTCGGTGCAGTTGTGTCCTCATTGGTGTGTGAGGCTGAGTTCCGATTGGTCAGAGCAGGTGAGTCCTGATTGGTCAGTAAGGCTGAGTTCTGATTGGTCAATACAGCTGAGTTCTGATTGGTCAGTGCAGCTGAGTCCTGATTGGTCAATAAAGCCGAGTCCTCATTGGTCAGTGCAACTGTGTCCTGATTGGTCAGTGTGGCCGAATTCTGATTGGTCAGTGCAGCTGAGTCCTGATTGGTCGGTGCAGTTGTGTCCTGATTGGCCAGTGCAGGTGAGTCCTGATTGGTCAGTGTGGCTGAGTTCTGATTGGTCAGTGCTCCTGCATCCTGATTGGTCAATACGGTTGAGTCTGATTGGTCAGTGCAGCTGAGTCCTGATTGGTCAGTGGAGTTGTGTCCTGATTGGTCAGTGCGGCTGAGTTCTGAGTGGTCAGTGTAGCTGAGGCCTGATTGGTCAATACAGCTGAGTCTTATTTTTCAGTGCAGCTGAGTCCTGATTGGTCGGTGCAGCTGAGTCTGATTGGACAGTGCAGTTGTGTCCCGATTGGTCAGTGCGGCTTAGTTCTGATTGGTCAGTGCAGCTGGGGAAACATGCTGTCCCAGCCAGGCAGGGCCCTGACCAGAGCCACAGCCGTGTCCTGCGACCCTGTCCCTTCTCTCCCGGGGCAGGGCCTGCACCAGGGCTAAAACCCGGGTCTGAGATGTGGGTGACCCTGAGGTCTGCTGAGGGACTTGGGAAGCCTCGCTCTGCAGAGGGAAACCTTCATCCTTTGTCGAGAGAAGAGAAGATTCTACCTGTTGGGCTGGCCTGAACCGCACAGGTGTGTGTGCTGAGTCATAGCGGGGAGGGGGCTGCTCCTGCCGTTGCGGGGTTGGCTCAGATGGAGACGCCGTGCCAGCCCGACGGGGCCCACCCTGCTTACGGGGCACTGGGGGAGACACCGGGTTGCATCCCTCACCGGGCGTGCACTGGGCAGACAGGCTGGAGACGGTCCCCAGGAAAGAGCCTACGTCCCCGCCCTCCCACCAGCCAGTGCAGTGTGGCAGCAGCTGCCCTCATCCTGGGGTAGGTTTGGGAATCTGCCCTGAGCCACGGACCTAGTGGGGTGGGGGCTGGGCAGACAGCAGCGCACCCGTCTGCACCCGGCCAGGCGCTGGGGTGGGGCCTGGCGCGCGCCGGGCCTGGGAGGAGCACCTGGTGCCCGGCAGGGGCCACCACACCCACCTCCTCCGCCTTCCACGGCCCTCCAGGCCACAGGGCCACCTGAAGCCTTAAACGCGGAGGAGGGAAAGGCCCCGCCTCCCACTTTCCAGCGCAGCCTGGGCTTTCCCAGGTGGGCCTGGCGCCCCCAGCTGCACGTCCGGCTCTGGGACCCTCTGCCCGCGGCCCGGGGCGGGGCGCCTTGGCAGGAGCTCCCGAGACCCCGCACCCCTTCCAGGGGGCCGTGGGGCCCAGCGCACCCCCAGCCCTGGCAGGGAAAGGCCGCGGGGCTGAAGGCTCCGCTCCCGGGGACCCCTCAGGCCTTCTCCCCATGTTTCGCCGGAGGCCCGACCTCCGGGGCCCGCCTCTCGCCCCATCCTCCACCTGCCCGTCCAGCCCCCTCCCCTCCCATCCCCCACCTGCCCCTCCACACGCCAGACCCCCGCCTCCCCGGCGCCCCCCCTTCCCTGCCCCTCTCAGTCCTCTCCCCATCCCGGTCCTCCCGCCCCGCCCCGCCCTCGCCCGCTGTCCGCCTGCGCCCCCGTGTGGCCGCGGGGGGACGAGCGGAGCCGCGGCGCCGGGCTGGGGGGTGGGGGCGGGCTGAGCGGGCGGGGGCGGGGGCGGGGGCGGGGCCGGGCTGACAGGGGAGAGGAGTGGGCGCGGGGACGGGGCGGAGAGGGGAGGGGAGAGGGGTCGGGGCCGGGGCACCCCGCGGTCCCGGGCGGGCCAAGCCTGACACTCCCCGCGAGCAGCATCGTGACGGTCGTTGTAATGAGTCGCTGAACGTGGCTGGCGGAAACAGATCGTGCAGCGCGTGCTCGTGGTCCTCGGGGACAGCGCTAACACGCACTAGCTATTCTGGTCGTCCTCGTTGGGAAACTGAGGCACACAAACCAGTGAAAAGGCCAAAGCAGGCCTGGGACTGAAACCCTGGACAGCACAAACCAGAGCTGTGCCCGAGCCCTCACCCAGCCCTCGCCTGACCCTCGTCTGGCCTGAATGTCAGCTTAGACCCACCTAAATGTGACACAGCAGTAACTGCTCTTGACGACTGAACTGACGGACGCTTTGAATGTCAAAGTCTCAGGTAAGAGTGAAGGCAGACACGTTTTTAAATGCAATTACTATTAGTTTAGCCAACGTTGAGGGGACTCAAAGTGGTGAGCCAGTTCCTGATTTTAGGTAAATTTCCTAGTGACGGGGGCTCAGCCTGCTCAGGGTCAGCCAAGTCCACCCAGAGCTTGAGACCGAGCCCGGGCTTTGGGTGCCTTGCACGGGTCTGGCGAGAGCTTCGATCACAGCTTCTGTCGCTGCTGGGGACAAGAGCCAGTGCAGCCCTAAATGCCCACGTGTGTGCCCGTTGCAGGGCTGGAGTCAGGGCCAGGTTGGTGCCCCTCTACCCTGCGGATGGGATCCGTGCTGGCCCTGCGGTCCTTCAGGTGGGGAGGCAGGCACTGGCCTGGGACAGTGCCCTCCCCTCCCGGGAACATGCAGCCCTCCGTGGTTGGCCGAGGCCGCTCCATTTGCAGCCGTTCGGTGAGGGGGCAGAGGCCAAATAAGTCCTTGCGGGGAGCGGGGTGGGCAGAGCTTTGGCCTGATCCCTGCCACAGGCTGGCTGGAGGTCCCTTGCCTAAGAGAACTGAGGGTCACACCCCCTGGGCCAGAGGCCTGGCTGCAGAGGAGGTGCAGGGATTTCCTTCCCCGGGCTGCTTGGGGCCCGGAGACTTTGCACCTCTGTGCAGGAGACCAACAGGGGCTGGGACTCGGGCGCCCGCAGCCTGCTTCCCTGGTCTTGGAGCAGCGTCTCCATCTGTTATGGCAACTGTCCCAGTTTGCCCGGGACCTTTGCTGCTAAACTGGGGGCTTCCCCCTCTTCCCCCAAGTTCTGCAACACGCTTAGAAGCAGCTACTTACTCGCCTCCGACACTTGACTACAGGTGTAACTGTAGGTGACAATTTTAGTATTTTGCCACTATTTGCCAGTCCTGTGGGCAATGAGCACCCAGGACCTCGGGAAGCAGGGTGTGAATGCCCTGCAGGTCGGAGCAGAGAACCTATTCCGGACACCCAGAGATGATTCAGAGAGCCTGTGCCTGGGGTCCTGCCCCAGGAGCAGCCCTGGGTCTGTCCAGGTGCAGTCAGGGAGCGCAGTGAGGGCTGTGGATGTGGGGTTGGCACAGGACTTCCGCCCACAGGGTGGGGCAACTGCAGCCTTTACAGAAGGCTGGGGTTGCTGGGGTCACCAAGTCCTAACCAGGCCTGACCCTGCTTAGCGTCCGAGATCAGGCAAGACCGGGCGCGTTCAGGGTGGTACCGCCGTAGACAAGGAAGAAAAGGTGGTGCAGAGCTGGGGAGAGTGAGGGCACCCTGGGGCCCACATCTGAGAGCAAAAGGACGTCACCGCTCTTCTGCCCGAGGTGGCCTTGGTGGGGGCAGGTGGAAAATGACTTTTTCACGCCCAGTTCTAACCCAAGCTCGTTTCCAGACCCAGAGCCCACCCAGGGAAGGGGGACCAGGGTCCCGCAGCAGTTTCTGCAAGGAGAGCGCGGGGTGACTGGCAGACCCCGCCCCTGGCTCACCTGCGGACCCCCGTGGGCCCTGGGCGAGACTCTCTGCAGGAGAGCGGTGGGAGGGGTGAAGCTCTGCTGTGGGGGCTCCTCTCACGGAGGAGCAAATGGGCCATGAGCACGGGCACCCACGCCGCCTCCCCGCTACTGAAGGACCTGCCACCCCTTCTCAAGGCCCGGGCAGCCTCCTGGTGGCGGTGACACATTCTTAATAATGTATCGGGGTGTTGGGGGGGGGGAGGGGATGGAGGTATGACTACATGATGAGTACCAGGCGCACTGTCTGGAGAATGAGAACGGACGCGCTTGGGACTCTGACTCGGGGGGATGGGCGGGACATGGACAATGTATATGACCTAAACTTATGTACCCCCATGATGAGCTGAAATAAAAGAAAAAAAATGTATCGGGGTGTTGACAGCCTGCTGTCTGGTCCCCCAAGTAAAAGGAGCTTGGAAATGAGATGCCTTGCCCCGATTGTCTGACCCTGTCATCCTGGACACTTATGGCAGACCGTGTCCTGCAGTTCCAGGAGTCCCCATCATGTGCTCGGTGACGTTGGAAGGATGACTCGCCTGTTCACCTCCGGCGTCATGTGTCTGCTCCTTTCCTGCGCAGCCTCGGTGACATAGGGACGAAGGTGAGGGTATGGCAGGACCCTCCCGAGGCCTCCCCAGGGCCCGCCTGGCTGCTGATGCCTCAGCCAGGTGCGCAGAGGCCACCCTGGCCGGCGGCACTGCGGGTCCCTTCCCCTCCCGGGGAGCAGGGGGCCGCCCTCCACACCATGATGGGGGTCCGGGCAGACGGGAGCGAGGGCTGGACAGAGCCCCTGGACGGTGCAGCTGAGTCCTGATTGGTCAGTGCAGTTGTGTCCTGATTAGTCAGTGTGGCTGAGTTCTGATTGGTCAGTGCAGCTGAGTCCTGATAGGTCAGTGCAGTTGTGCCCTGATTGGTGAGTGAGGCTGATTTCTGACTGGTCAGTGCAGCCGTGTCATGATTGGTCAAGGCAGTTGTGTCCTGATTGGTCAGTGCGGCTGAATTCTGATTGGTCAGTGAAGCTGAGTCCTGATTGGTCGGTGCAGATGTGTCCTGATTGGTCAGTGCAGCTGAGTTCCTATTGGTCAGTGCAACTGTGTCCTGATTGGTCAGTGTGGCCGAATTCTGATTGGTCAGTGCAGCTGAGTGCTGATTGGTCAGTGTGGCCGAATTCTGATTGGTCAGTGCAGCTGAGTGCTGATTGGTCGGTGCAGTTGTGTCCTCATTGGTGTGTGAGGCTGAGTTCCGATTGGTCAGAGCAGGTGAGTCCTGATTGGTCAGTAAGGCTGAGTTCTGATTGGTCAATACAGCTGAGTTCTGATTGGTCAGTGCAGCTGAGTCCTGATTGGTCAATAAAGCCGAGTCCTCATTGGTCAGTGCAACTGTGTCCTGATTGGTCAGTGTGGCCGAATTCTGATTGGTCAGTGCAGCTGAGTCCTGATTGGTCGGTGCAGTTGTGTCCTGATTGGCCAGTGCAGGTGAGTCCTGATTGGTCAGTGTGGCTGAGTTCTGATTGGTCAGTGCTCCTGCATCCTGATTGGTCAATACGGTTGAGTCTGATTGGTCAGTGCAGCTGAGTCCTGATTGGTCAGTGGAGTTGTGTCCTGATTGGTCAGTGCGGCTGAGTTCTGAGTGGTCAGTGTAGCTGAGGCCTGATTGGTCAATACAGCTGAGTCTTATTTTTCAGTGCAGCTGAGTCCTGATTGGTCGGTGCAGCTGAGTCTGATTGGACAGTGCAGTTGTGTCCCGATTGGTCAGTGCGGCTTAGTTCTGATTGGTCAGTGCAGCTGGGGAAACATGCTGTCCCAGCCAGGCAGGGCCCTGACCAGAGCCACAGCCGTGTCCTGCGACCCTGTCCCTTCTCTCCCGGGGCAGGGCCTGCACCAGGGCTAAAACCCGGGTCTGAGATGTGGGTGACCCTGAGGTCTGCTGAGGGACTTGGGAAGCCTCGCTCTGCAGAGGGAAACCTTCATCCTTTGTCGAGAGAAGAGAAGATTCTACCTGTTGGGCTGGCCTGAACCGCACAGGTGTGTGTGCTGAGTCATAGCGGGGAGGGGGCTGCTCCTGCCGTTGCGGGGTTGGCTCAGATGGAGACGCCGTGCCAGCCCGACGGGGCCCACCCTGCTTACGGGGCACTGGGGGAGACACCGGGTTGCATCCCTCACCGGGCGTGCACTGGGCAGACAGGCTGGAGACGGTCCCCAGGAAAGAGCCTACGTCCCCGCCCTCCCACCAGCCAGTGCAGTGTGGCAGCAGCTGCCCTCATCCTGGGGTAGGTTTGGGAATCTGCCCTGAGCCACGGACCTAGTGGGGTGGGGGCTGGGCAGACAGCAGCGCACCCGTCTGCACCCGGCCAGGCGCTGGGGTGGGGCCTGGCGCGCGCCGGGCCTGGGAGGAGCACCTGGTGCCCGGCAGGGGCCACCACACCCACCTCCTCCGCCTTCCACGGCCCTCCAGGCCACAGGGCCACCTGAAGCCTTAAACACGGAGGAGGGAAAGGCCCCGCCTCCCACTTTCCAGCGCAGCCTGGGCTTTCCCAGGTGGGCCTGGCGCCCCCAGCTGCACGTCCGGCTCTGGGACCCTCTGCCCGCGGCCCGGGGCGGGGCGCCTTGGCAGGAGCTCCCGAGACCCCGCACCCCTTCCAGGGGGCCGTGGGGCCCAGCGCACCCCCAGCCCTGGCAGGGAAAGGCCGCGGGGCTGAAGGCTCCGCTCCCGGGGACCCCTCAGGCCTTCTCCCCATGTTTCGCCGGAGGCCCGACCTCCGGGGCCCGCCTCTCGCCCCATCCTCCACCTGCCCGTCCAGCCCCCTCCCCTCCCATCCCCCACCTGCCCCTCCACACGCCAGACCCCCGCCTCCCCGGCGCCCCCCCTTCCCTGCCCCTCTCAGTCCTCTCCCCATCCCGGTCCTCCCGCCCCGCCCCGCCCTCGCCCGCTGTCCGCCTGCGCCCCCGTGTGGCCGCGGGGGGACGAGCGGAGCCGCGGCGCCGGGCTGGGGGGTGGGGGCGGGCTGAGCGGGCGGGGGCGGGGGCGGGGCCGGGCTGACAGGGGAGAGGAGTGGGCGCGGGGACGGGGCGGAGAGGGGAGGGGAGAGGGGTCGGGGCCGGGGCACCCCGCGGTCCCGGGCGGGCCAAGCCTGACACTCCCCGCGAGCAGCATCGTGACGGTCGTTGTAATGAGTCGCTGAACGTGGCTGGCGGAAACAGATCGTGCAGCGCGTGCTCGTGGTCCTCGGGGACAGCGCTAACACGCACTAGCTATTCTGGTCGTCCTCGTTGGGAAACTGAGGCACACAAACCAGTGAAAAGGCCAAAGCAGGCCTGGGACTGAAACCCTGGACAGCACAAACCAGAGCTGTGCCCGAGCCCTCACCCAGCCCTCGCCTGACCCTCGTCTGGCCTGAATGTCAGCTTAGACCCACCTAAATGTGACACAGCAGTAACTGCTCTTGACGACTGAACTGACGGACGCTTTGAATGTCAAAGTCTCAGGTAAGAGTGAAGGCAGACACGTTTTTAAATGCAATTACTATTAGTTTAGCCAACGTTGAGGGGACTCAAAGTGGTGAGCCAGTTCCTGATTTTAGGTAAATTTCCTAGTGACGGGGGCTCAGCCTGCTCAGGGTCAGCCAAGTCCACCCAGAGCTTGAGACCGAGCCCGGGCTTTGGGTGCCTTGCACGGGTCTGGCGAGAGCTTCGATCACAGCTTCTGTCGCTGCTGGGGACAAGAGCCAGTGCAGCCCTAAATGCCCACGTGTGTGCCCGTTGCAGGGCTGGAGTCAGGGCCAGGTTGGTGCCCCTCTACCCTGCGGATGGGATCCGTGCTGGCCCTGCGGTCCTTCAGGTGGGGAGGCAGGCACTGGCCTGGGACAGTGCCCTCCCCTCCCGGGAACATGCAGCCCTCCGTGGTTGGCCGAGGCCGCTCCATTTGCAGCCGTTCGGTGAGGGGGCAGAGGCCAAATAAGTCCTTGCGGGGAGCGGGGTGGGCAGAGCTTTGGCCTGATCCCTGCCACAGGCTGGCTGGAGGTCCCTTGCCTAAGAGAACTGAGGGTCACACCCCCTGGGCCAGAGGCCTGGCTGCAGAGGAGGTGCAGGGATTTCCTTCCCCGGGCTGCTTGGGGCCCGGAGACTTTGCACCTCTGTGCAGGAGACCAACAGGGGCTGGGACTCGGGCGCCCGCAGCCTGCTTCCCTGGTCTTGGAGCAGCGTCTCCATCTGTTATGGCAACTGTCCCAGTTTGCCCGGGACCTTTGCTGCTAAACTGGGGGCTTCCCCCTCTTCCCCCAAGTTCTGCAACACGCTTAGAAGCAGCTACTTACTCGCCTCCGACACTTGACTACAGGTGTAACTGTAGGTGACAATTTTAGTATTTTGCCACTATTTGCCAGTCCTGTGGGCAATGAGCACCCAGGACCTCGGGAAGCAGGGTGTGAATGCCCTGCAGGTCGGAGCAGAGAACCTATTCCGGACACCCAGAGATGATTCAGAGAGCCTGTGCCTGGGGTCCTGCCCCAGGAGCAGCCCTGGGTCTGTCCAGGTGCAGTCAGGGAGCGCAGTGAGGGCTGTGGATGTGGGGTTGGCACAGGACTTCCGCCCACAGGGTGGGGCAACTGCAGCCTTTACAGAAGGCTGGGGTTGCTGGGGTCACCAAGTCCTAACCAGGCCTGACCCTGCTTAGCGTCCGAGATCAGGCAAGACCGGGCGCGTTCAGGGTGGTACCGCCGTAGACAAGGAAGAAAAGGTGGTGCAGAGCTGGGGAGAGTGAGGGCACCCTGGGGCCCACATCTGAGAGCAAAAGGACGTCACCGCTCTTCTGCCCGAGGTGGCCTTGGTGGGGGCAGGTGGAAAATGACTTTTTCACGCCCAGTTCTAACCCAAGCTCGTTTCCAGACCCAGAGCCCACCCAGGGAAGGGGGACCAGGGTCCCGCAGCAGTTTCTGCAAGGAGAGCGCGGGGTGACTGGCAGACCCCGCCCCTGGCTCACCTGCGGACCCCCGTGGGCCCTGGGCGAGACTCTCTGCAGGAGAGCGGTGGGAGGGGTGAAGCTCTGCTGTGGGGGCTCCTCTCACGGAGGAGCAAATGGGCCATGAGCACGGGCACCCACGCCGCCTCCCCACTACTGAAGGACCTGCCACCCCTTCTCAAGGCCCGGGCAGCCTCCTGGTGGCGGTGACACATTCTTAATAATGTATCGGGGTGTTGGGGGGGGGGAGGGGATGGAGGTATGACTACATGATGAGTACCAGGCGCACTGTCTGGAGAATGAGAACGGACGCGCTTGGGACTCTGACTCGGGGGGATGGGCGGGACATGGACAATGTATATGACCTAAACTTATGTACCCCCATGATGAGCTGAAATAAAAGAAAAAAAATGTATCGGGGTGTTGACAGCCTGCTGTCTGGTCCCCCAAGTAAAAGGAGCTTGGAAATGAGATGCCTTGCCCCGATTGTCTGACCCTGTCATCCTGGACACTTATGGCAGACCGTGTCCTGCAGTTCCAGGAGTCCCCATCATGTGCTCGGTGACGTTGGAAGGATGACTCGCCTGTTCACCTGCGGCGTCATGTGTCTGCTCCTTTCCTGCGCAGCCTCGGTGACATAGGGACGAAGGTGAGGGTATGGCAGGACCCTCCCGAGGCCTCCCCAGGGCCCGCCTGGCTGCTGATGCCTCAGCCAGGTGCGCAGAGGCCACCCTGGCCGGCGGCACTGCGGGTCCCTTCCCCTCCCGGGGAGCAGGGGGCCGCCCTCCACACCATGATGGGGGTCCGGGCAGACGGGAGCGAGGGCTGGACAGAGCCCCTGGACGGTGCAGCTGAGTCCTGATTGGTCAGTGCAGTTGTGTCCTGATTAGTCAGTGTGGCTGAGTTCTGATTGGTCAGTGCAGCTGAGTCCTGATAGGTCAGTGCAGTTGTGCCCTGATTGGTGAGTGAGGCTGATTTCTGACTGGTCAGTGCAGCCGTGTCATGATTGGTCAAGGCAGTTGTGTCCTGATTGGTCAGTGCGGCTGAATTCTGAATGGTCAGTGAAGCTGAGTCCTGATTGGTCGGTGCAGATGTGTCCTGATTGGTCAGTGCAGCTGAGTTCCTATTGGTCAGTGCAACTGTGTCCTGATTGGTCAGTGTGGCCGAATTCTGATTGGTCAGTGCAGCTGAGTGCTGATTGGTCAGTGTGGCCGAATTCTGATTGGTCAGTGCAGCTGAGTGCTGATTGGTCGGTGCAGTTGTGTCCTCATTGGTGTGTGAGGCTGAGTTCCGATTGGTCAGAGCAGGTGAGTCCTGATTGGTCAGTAAGGCTGAGTTCTGATTGGTCAATACAGCTGAGTTCTGATTGGTCAGTGCAGCTGAGTCCTGATTGGTCAATAAAGCCGAGTCCTCATTGGTCAGTGCAACTGTGTCCTGATTGGTCAGTGTGGCCGAATTCTGATTGGTCAGTGCAGCTGAGTCCTGATTGGTCGGTGCAGTTGTGTCCTGATTGGCCAGTGCAGGTGAGTCCTGATTGGTCAGTGTGGCTGAGTTCTGATTGGTCAGTGCTCCTGCATCCTGATTGGTCAATACGGTTGAGTCTGATTGGTCAGTG
This sequence comes from Lemur catta, assembly GCF_020740605.2. Classification (NCBI taxonomy): domain Eukaryota; kingdom Metazoa; phylum Chordata; class Mammalia; order Primates; family Lemuridae; genus Lemur; species Lemur catta. Next base: position 286,344,216 of record NC_059128.1, read on the forward strand.
CAGCTGAGTCCTGATTGGTCAGTGGAGTTGTGTCCTGATTGGTCAGTGCGGCTGAGTTCTGAGTGGTCAGTGTAGCTGAGGCCTGATTGGTCAATACAGCTGAGTCTTATTTTTCAGTGCAGCTGAGTCCTGATTGGTCGGTGCAGCTGAGTCTGATTGGACAGTGCAGTTGTGTCCCGATTGGTCAGTGCGGCTTAGTTCTGATTGGTCAGTGCAGCTGGGGAAACATGCTGTCCCAGCCAGGCAGGGCCCTGACCAGAGCCACAGCCGTGTCCTGCGACCCTGTCCCTTCTCTCCCGGGGCAGGGCCTGCACCAGGGCTAAAACCCGGGTCTGAGATGTGGGTGACCCTGAGGTCTGCTGAGGGACTTGGGAAGCCTCGCTCTGCAGAGGGAAACCTTCATCCTTTGTCGAGAGAAGAGAAGATTCTACCTGTTGGGCTGGCCTGAACCGCACAGGTGTGTGTGCTGAGTCATAGCGGGGAGGGGGCTGCTCCTGCCGTTGCGGGGTTGGCTCAGATGGAGACGCCGTGCCAGCCCGACGGGGCCCACCCTGCTTACGGGGCACTGGGGGAGACACCGGGTTGCATCCCTCACCGGGCGTGCACTGGGCAGACAGGCTGGAGACGGTCCCCAGGAAAGAGCCTACGTCCCCGCCCTCCCACCAGCCAGTGCAGTGTGGCAGCAGCTGCCCTCATCCTGGGGTAGGTTTGGGAATCTGCCCTGAGCCACGGACCTAGTGGGGTGGGGGCTGGGCAGACAGCAGCGCACCCGTCTGCACCCGGCCAGGCGCTGGGGTGGGGCCTGGCGCGCGCCGGGCCTGGGAGGAGCACCTGGTGCCCGGCAGGGGCCACCACACCCACCTCCTCCGCCTTCCACGGCCCTCCAGGCCACAGGGCCACCTGAAGCCTTAAACGCGGAGGAGGGAAAGGCCCCGCCTCCCACTTTCCAGCGCAGCCTGGGCTTTCCCAGGTGGGCCTGGCGCCCCCAGCTGCACGTCCGGCTCTGGGACCCTCTGCCCGCGGCCCGGGGCGGGGCGCCTTGGCAGGAGCTCCCGAGACCCCGCACCCCTTCCAGGGGGCCGTGGGGCCCAGCGCACCCCCAGCCCTGGCAGGGAAAGGCCGCGGGGCTGAAGGCTCCGCTCCCGGGGACCCCTCAGGCCTTCTCCCCATGTTTCGCCGGAGGCCCGACCTCCGGGGCCCGCCTCTCGCCCCATCCTCCACCTGCCCGTCCAGCCCCCTCCCCTCCCATCCCCCACCTGCCCCTCCACACGCCAGACCCCCGCCTCCCCGGCGCCCCCCCTTCCCTGCCCCTCTCAGTCCTCTCCCCATCCCGGTCCTCCCGCCCCGCCCCGCCCTCGCCCGCTGTCCGCCTGCGCCCCCGTGTGGCCGCGGGGGGACGAGCGGAGCCGCGGCGCCGGGCTGGGGGGTGGGGGCGGGCTGAGCGGGCGGGGGCGGGGGCGGGGGCGGGGCCGGGCTGACAGGGGAGAGGAGTGGGCGCGGGGACGGGGCGGAGAGGGGAGGGGAGAGGGGTCGGGGCCGGGGCACCCCGCGGTCCCGGGCGGGCCAAGCCTGACACTCCCCGCGAGCAGCATCGTGACGGTCGTTGTAATGAGTCGCTGAACGTGGCTGGCGGAAACAGATCGTGCAGCGCGTGCTCGTGGTCCTCGGGGACAGCGCTAACACGCACTAGCTATTCTGGTCGTCCTCGTTGGGAAACTGAGGCACACAAACCAGTGAAAAGGCCAAAGCAGGCCTGGGACTGAAACCCTGGACAGCACAAACCAGAGCTGTGCCCGAGCCCTCACCCAGCCCTCGCCTGACCCTCGTCTGGCCTGAATGTCAGCTTAGACCCACCTAAATGTGACACAGCAGTAACTGCTCTTGACGACTGAACTGACGGACGCTTTGAATGTCAAAGTCTCAGGTAAGAGTGAAGGCAGACACGTTTTTAAATGCAATTACTATTAGTTTAGCCAACGTTGAGGGGACTCAAAGTGGTGAGCCAGTTCCTGATTTTAGGTAAATTTCCTAGTGACGGGGGCTCAGCCTGCTCAGGGTCAGCCAAGTCCACCCAGAGCTTGAGACCGAGCCCGGGCTTTGGGTGCCTTGCACGGGTCTGGCGAGAGCTTCGATCACAGCTTCTGTCGCTGCTGGGGACAAGAGCCAGTGCAGCCCTAAATGCCCACGTGTGTGCCCGTTGCAGGGCTGGAGTCAGGGCCAGGTTGGTGCCCCTCTACCCTGCGGATGGGATCCGTGCTGGCCCTGCGGTCCTTCAGGTGGGGAGGCAGGCACTGGCCTGGGACAGTGCCCTCCCCTCCCGGGAACATGCAGCCCTCCGTGGTTGGCCGAGGCCGCTCCATTTGCAGCCGTTCGGTGAGGGGGCAGAGGCCAAATAAGTCCTTGCGGGGAGCGGGGTGGGCAGAGCTTTGGCCTGATCCCTGCCACAGGCTGGCTGGAGGTCCCTTGCCTAAGAGAACTGAGGGTCACACCCCCTGGGCCAGAGGCCTGGCTGCAGAGGAGGTGCAGGGATTTCCTTCCCCGGGCTGCTTGGGGCCCGGAGACTTTGCACCTCTGTGCAGGAGACCAACAGGGGCTGGGACTCGGGCGCCCGCAGCCTGCTTCCCTGGTCTTGGAGCAGCGTCTCCATCTGTTATGGCAACTGTCCCAGTTTGCCCGGGACCTTTGCTGCTAAACTGGGGGCTTCCCCCTCTTCCCCCAAGTTCTGCAACACGCTTAGAAGCAGCTACTTACTCGCCTCCGACACTTGACTACAGGTGTAACTGTAGGTGACAATTTTAGTATTTTGCCACTATTTGCCAGTCCTGTGGGCAATGAGCACCCAGGACCTCGGGAAGCAGGGTGTGAATGCCCTGCAGGTCGGAGCAGAGAACCTATTCCGGACACCCAGAGATGATTCAGAGAGCCTGTGCCTGGGGTCCTGCCCCAGGAGCAGCCCTGGGTCTGTCCAGGTGCAGTCAGGGAGCGCAGTGAGGGCTGTGGATGTGGGGTTGGCACAGGACTTCCGCCCACAGGGTGGGGCAACTGCAGCCTTTACAGAAGGCTGGGGTTGCTGGGGTCACCAAGTCCTAACCAGGCCTGACCCTGCTTAGCGTCCGAGATCAGGCAAGACCGGGCGCGTTCAGGGTGGTACCGCCGTAGACAAGGAAGAAAAGGTGGTGCAGAGCTGGGGAGAGTGAGGGCACCCTGGGGCCCACATCTGAGAGCAAAAGGACGTCACCGCTCTTCTGCCCGAGGTGGCCTTGGTGGGGGCAGGTGGAAAATGACTTTTTCACGCCCAGTTCTAACCCAAGCTCGTTTCCAGACCCAGAGCCCACCCAGGGAAGGGGGACCAGGGTCCCGCAGCAGTTTCTGCAAGGAGAGCGCGGGGTGACTGGCAGACCCCGCCCCTGGCTCACCTGCGGACCCCCGTGGGCCCTGGGCGAGACTCTCTGCAGGAGAGCGGTGGGAGGGGTGAAGCTCTGCTGTGGGGGCTCCTCTCACGGAGGAGCAAATGGGCCATGAGCACGGGCACCCACGCCGCCTCCCCGCTACTGAAGGACCTGCCACCCCTTCTCAAGGCCCGGGCAGCCTCCTGGTGGCGGTGACACATTCTTAATAATGTATCGGGGTGTTGGGGGGGGGGAGGGGATGGAGGTATGACTACATGATGAGTACCAGGCGCACTGTCTGGAGAATGAGAACGGACGCGCTTGGGACTCTGACTCGGGGGGATGGGCGGGACATGGACAATGTATATGACCTAAACTTATGTACCCCCATGATGAGCTGAAATAAAAGAAAAAAAATGTATCGGGGTGTTGACAGCCTGCTGTCTGGTCCCCCAAGTAAAAGGAGCTTGGAAATGAGATGCCTTGCCCCGATTGTCTGACCCTGTCATCCTGGACACTTATGGCAGACCGTGTCCTGCAGTTCCAGGAGTCCCCATCATGTGCTCGGTGACGTTGGAAGGATGACTCGCCTGTTCACCTCCGGCGTCATGTGTCTGCTCCTTTCCTGCGCAGCCTCGGTGACATAGGGACGAAGGTGAGGGTATGGCAGGACCCTCCCGAGGCCTCCCCAGGGCCCGCCTGGCTGCTGATGCCTCAGCCAGGTGCGCAGAGGCCACCCTGGCCGGCGGCACTGCGGGTCCCTTCCCCTCCCGGGGAGCAGGGGGCCGCCCTCCACACCATGATGGGGGTCCGGGCAGACGGGAGCGAGGGCTGGACAGAGCCCCTGGACGGTGCAGCTGAGTCCTGATTGGTCAGTGCAGTTGTGTCCTGATTAGTCAGTGTGGCTGAGTTCTGATTGGTCAGTGCAGCTGAGTCCTGATAGGTCAGTGCAGTTGTGCCCTGATTGGTGAGTGAGGCTGATTTCTGACTGGTCAGTGCAGCCGTGTCATGATTGGTCAAGGCAGTTGTGTCCTGATTGGTCAGTGCGGCTGAATTCTGATTGGTCAGTGAAGCTGAGTCCTGATTGGTCGGTGCAGATGTGTCCTGATTGGTCAGTGCAGCTGAGTTCCTATTGGTCAGTGCAACTGTGTCCTGATTGGTCAGTGTGGCCGAATTCTGATTGGTCAGTGCAGCTGAGTGCTGATTGGTCAGTGTGGCCGAATTCTGATTGGTCAGTGCAGCTGAGTGCTGATTGGTCGGTGCAGTTGTGTCCTCATTGGTGTGTGAGGCTGAGTTCCGATTGGTCAGAGCAGGTGAGTCCTGATTGGTCAGTAAGGCTGAGTTCTGATTGGTCAATACAGCTGAGTTCTGATTGGTCAGTGCAGCTGAGTCCTGATTGGTCAATAAAGCCGAGTCCTCATTGGTCAGTGCAACTGTGTCCTGATTGGTCAGTGTGGCCGAATTCTGATTGGTCAGTGCAGCTGAGTCCTGATTGGTCGGTGCAGTTGTGTCCTGATTGGCCAGTGCAGGTGAGTCCTGATTGGTCAGTGTGGCTGAGTTCTGATTGGTCAGTGCTCCTGCATCCTGATTGGTCAATACGGTTGAGTCTGATTGGTCAGTGCAGCTGAGTCCTGATTGGTCAGTGGAGTTGTGTCCTGATTGGTCAGTGCGGCTGAGTTCTGAGTGGTCAGTGTAGCTGAGGCCTGATTGGTCAATACAGCTGAGTCTTATTTTTCAGTGCAGCTGAGTCCTGATTGGTCGGTGCAGCTGAGTCTGATTGGACAGTGCAGTTGTGTCCCGATTGGTCAGTGCGGCTTAGTTCTGATTGGTCAGTGCAGCTGGGGAAACATGCTGTCCCAGCCAGGCAGGGCCCTGACCAGAGCCACAGCCGTGTCCTGCGACCCTGTCCCTTCTCTCCCGGGGCAGGGCCTGCACCAGGGCTAAAACCCGGGTCTGAGATGTGGGTGACCCTGAGGTCTGCTGAGGGACTTGGGAAGCCTCGCTCTGCAGAGGGAAACCTTCATCCTTTGTCAAGAGAAGAGAAGATTCTACCTGTTGGGCTGGCCTGAACCGCACAGGTGTGTGTGCTGAGTCATAGCGGGGAGGGGGCTGCTCCTGCCGTTGCGGGGTTGGCTCAGATGGAGACGCCGTGCCAGCCCGACGGGGCCCACCCTGCTTACGGGGCACTGGGGGAGACACCGGGTTGCATCCCTCACCGGGCGTGCACTGGGCAGACAGGCTGGAGACGGTCCCCAGGAAAGAGCCTACGTCCCCGCCCTCCCACCAGCCAGTGCAGTGTGGCAGCAGCTGCCCTCATCCTGGGGTAGGTTTGGGAATCTGCCCTGAGCCACGGACCTAGTGGGGTGGGGGCTGGGCAGACAGCAGCGCACCCGTCTGCACCCGGCCAGGCGCTGGGGTGGGGCCTGGCGCGCGCCGGGCCTGGGAGGAGCACCTGGTGCCCGGCAGGGGCCACCACACCCACCTCCTCCGCCTTCCACGGCCCTCCAGGCCACAGGGCCACCTGAAGCCTTAAACACGGAGGAGGGAAAGGCCCCGCCTCCCACTTTCCAGCGCAGCCTGGGCTTTCCCAGGTGGGCCTGGCGCCCCCAGCTGCACGTCCGGCTCTGGGACCCTCTGCCCGCGGCCCGGGGCGGGGCGCCTTGGCAGGAGCTCCCGAGACCCCGCACCCCTTCCAGGGGGCCGTGGGGCCCAGCGCACCCCCAGCCCTGGCAGGGAAAGGCCGCGGGGCTGAAGGCTCCGCTCCCGGGGACCCCTCAGGCCTTCTCCCCATGTTTCGCCGGAGGCCCGACCTCCGGGGCCCGCCTCTCGCCCCATCCTCCACCTGCCCGTCCAGCCCCCTCCCCTCCCATCCCCCACCTGCCCCTCCACACGCCAGACCCCCGCCTCCCCGGCGCCCCCCCTTCCCTGCCCCTCTCAGTCCTCTCCCCATCCCGGTCCTCCCGCCCCGCCCCGCCCTCGCCCGCTGTCCGCCTGCGCCCCCGTGTGGCCGCGGGGGGACGAGCGGAGCCGCGGCGCCGGGCTGGGGGGTGGGGGCGGGCTGAGCGGGCGGGGGCGGGGGCGGGGCCGGGCTGACAGGGGAGAGGAGTGGGCGCGGGGACGGGGCGGAGAGGGGAGGGGAGAGGGGTCGGGGCCGGGGCACCCCGCGGTCCCGGGCGGGCCAAGCCTGACACTCCCCGCGAGCAGCATCGTGACGGTCGTTGTAATGAGTCGCTGAACGTGGCTGGCGGAAACAGATCGTGCAGCGCGTGCTCGTGGTCCTCGGGGACAGCGCTAACACGCACTAGCTATTCTGGTCGTCCTCGTTGGGAAACTGAGGCACACAAACCAGTGAAAAGGCCAAAGCAGGCCTGGGACTGAAACCCTGGACAGCACAAACCAGAGCTGTGCCCGAGCCCTCACCCAGCCCTCGCCTGACCCTCGTCTGGCCTGAATGTCAGCTTAGACCCACCTAAATGTGACACAGCAGTAACTGCTCTTGACGACTGAACTGACGGACGCTTTGAATGTCAAAGTCTCAGGTAAGAGTGAAGGCAGACACGTTTTTAAATGCAATTACTATTAGTTTAGCCAACGTTGAGGGGACTCAAAGTGGTGAGCCAGTTCCTGATTTTAGGTAAATTTCCTAGTGACGGGGGCTCAGCCTGCTCAGGGTCAGCCAAGTCCACCCAGAGCTTGAGACCGAGCCCGGGCTTTGGGTGCCTTGCACGGGTCTGGCGAGAGCTTCGATCACAGCTTCTGTCGCTGCTGGGGACAAGAGCCAGTGCAGCCCTAAATGCCCACGTGTGTGCCCGTTGCAGGGCTGGAGTCAGGGCCAGGTTGGTGCCCCTCTACCCTGCGGATGGGATCCGTGCTGGCCCTGCGGTCCTTCAGGTGGGGAGGCAGGCACTGGCCTGGGACAGTGCCCTCCCCTCCCGGGAACATGCAGCCCTCCGTGGTTGGCCGAGGCCGCTCCATTTGCAGCCGTTCGGTGAGGGGGCAGAGGCCAAATAAGTCCTTGCGGGGAGCGGGGTGGGCAGAGCTTTGGCCTGATCCCTGCCACAGGCTGGCTGGAGGTCCCTTGCCTAAGAGAACTGAGGGTCACACCCCCTGGGCCAGAGGCCTGGCTGCAGAGGAGGTGCAGGGATTTCCTTCCCCGGGCTGCTTGGGGCCCGGAGACTTTGCACCTCTGTGCAGGAGACCAACAGGGGCTGGGACTCGGGCGCCCGCAGCCTGCTTCCCTGGTCTTGGAGCAGCGTCTCCATCTGTTATGGCAACTGTCCCAGTTTGCCCGGGACCTTTGCTGCTAAACTGGGGGCTTCCCCCTCTTCCCCCAAGTTCTGCAACACGCTTAGAAGCAGCTACTTACTCGCCTCCGACACTTGACTACAGGTGTAACTGTAGGTGACAATTTTAGTATTTTGCCACTATTTGCCAGTCCTGTGGGCAATGAGCACCCAGGACCTCGGGAAGCAGGGTGTGAATGCCCTGCAGGTCGGAGCAGAGAACCTATTCCGGACACCCAGAGATGATTCAGAGAGCCTGTGCCTGGGGTCCTGCCCCAGGAGCAGCCCTGGGTCTGTCCAGGTGCAGTCAGGGAGCGCAGTGAGGGCTGTGGATGTGGGGTTGGCACAGGACTTCCGCCCACAGGGTGGGGCAACTGCAGCCTTTACAGAAGGCTGGGGTTGCTGGGGTCACCAAGTCCTAACCAGGCCTGACCCTGCTTAGCGTCCGAGATCAGGCAAGACCGGGCGCGTTCAGGGTGGTACCGCCGTAGACAAGGAAGAAAAGGTGGTGCAGAGCTGGGGAGAGTGAGGGCACCCTGGGGCCCACATCTGAGAGCAAAAGGACGTCACCGCTCTTCTGCCCGAGGTGGCCTTGGTGGGGGCAGGTGGAAAATGACTTTTTCACGCCCAGTTCTAACCCAAGCTCGTTTCCAGACCCAGAGCCCACCCAGGGAAGGGGGACCAGGGTCCCGCAGCAGTTTCTGCAAGGAGAGCGCGGGGTGACTGGCAGACCCCGCCCCTGGCTCACCTGCGGACCCCCGTGGGCCCTGGGCGAGACTCTCTGCAGGAGAGCGGTGGGAGGGGTGAAGCTCTGCTGTGGGGGCTCCTCTCACGGAGGAGCAAATGGGCCATGAGCACGGGCACCCACGCCGCCTCCCCACTACTGAAGGACCTGCCACCCCTTCTCAAGGCCCGGGCAGCCTCCTGGTGGCGGTGACACATTCTTAATAATGTATCGGGGTGTTGGGGGGGGGGAGGGGATGGAGGTATGACTACATGATGAGTACCAGGCGCACTGTCTGGAGAATGAGAACGGACGCGCTTGGGACTCTGACTCGGGGGGATGGGCGGGACATGGACAATGTATATGACCTAAACTTATGTACCCCCATGATGAGCTGAAATAAAAGAAAAAAAATGTATCGGGGTGTTGACAGCCTGCTGTCTGGTCCCCCAAGTAAAAGGAGCTTGGAAATGAGATGCCTTGCCCCGATTGTCTGACCCTGTCATCCTGGACACTTATGGCAGACCGTGTCCTGCAGTTCCAGGAGTCCCCATCATGTGCTCGGTGACGTTGGAAGGATGACTCGCCTGTTCACCTCCGGCGTCATGTGTCTGCTCCTTTCCTGCGCAGCCTCGGTGACATAGGGACGAAGGTGAGGGTATGGCAGGACCCTCCCGAGGCCTCCCCAGGGCCCGCCTGGCTGCTGATGCCTCAGCCAGGTGCGCAGAGGCCACCCTGGCCGGCGGCACTGCGGGTCCCTTCCCCTCCCGGGGAGCAGGGGGCCGCCCTCCACACCATGATGGGGGTCCGGGCAGACGGGAGCGAGGGCTGGACAGAGCCCCTGGACGGTGCAGCTGAGTCCTGATTGGTCAGTGCAGTTGTGTCCTGATTAGTCAGTGTGGCTGAGTTCTGATTGGTCAGTGCAGCTGAGTCCTGATAGGTCAGTGCAGTTGTGCCCTGATTGGTGAGTGAGGCTGATTTCTGACTGGTCAGTGCAGCCGTGTCATGATTGGTCAAGGCAGTTGTGTCCTGATTGGTCAGTGCGGCTGAATTCTGAATGGTCAGTGAAGCTGAGTCCTGATTGGTCGGTGCAGATGTGTCCTGATTGGTCAGTGCAGCTGAGTTCCTATTGGTCAGTGCAACTGTGTCCTGATTGGTCAGTGTGGCCGAATTCTGATTGGTCAGTGCAGCTGAGTGCTGATTGGTCAGTGTGGCCGAATTCTGATTGGTCAGTGCAGCTGAGTGCTGATTGGTCGGTGCAGTTGTGTCCTCATTGGTGTGTGAGGCTGAGTTCCGATTGGTCAGAGCAGGTGAGTCCTGATTGGTCAGTAAGGCTGAGTTCTGATTGGTCAATACAGCTGAGTTCTGATTGGTCAGTGCAGCTGAGTCCTGATTGGTCAATAAAGCCGAGTCCTCATTGGTCAGTGCAACTGTGTCCTGATTGGTCAGTGTGGCCGAATTCTGATTGGTCAGTGCAGCTGAGTCCTGATTGGTCGGTGCAGTTGTGTCCTGATTGGCCAGTGCAGGTGAGTCCTGATTGGTCAGTGTGGCTGAGTTCTGATTGGTCAGTGCTCCTGCATCCTGATTGGTCAATACGGTTGAGTCTGATTGGTCAGTGCAGCTGAGTCCTGATTGGTCAGTGGAGTTGTGTCCTGATTGGTCAGTGCGGCTGAGTTCTGAGTGGTCAGTGTAGCTGAGGCCTGATTGGTCAATACAGCTGAGTCTTATTTTTCAGTGCAGCTGAGTCCTGATTGGTCGGTGCAGCTGAGTCTGATTGGACAGTGCAGTTGTGTCCCGATTGGTCAGTGCGGCTTAGTTCTGATTGGTCAGTGCAGCTGGGGAAACATGCTGTCCCAGCCAGGCAGGGCCCTGACCAGAGCCACAGCCGTGTCCTGCGACCCTGTCCCTTCTCTCCCGGGGCAGGGCCTGCACCAGGGCTAAAACCCGGGTCTGAGATGTGGGTGACCCTGAGGTCTGCTGAGGGACTTGGGAAGCCTCGCTCTGCAGAGGGAAACCTTCATCCTTTGTCGAGAGAAGAGAAGATTCTACCTGTTGGGCTGGCCTGAACCGCACAGGTGTGTGTGCTGAGTCATAGCGGGGAGGGGGCTGCTCCTGCCGTTGCGGGGTTGGCTCAGATGGAGACGCCGTGCCAGCCCGACGGGGCCCACCCTGCTTACGGGGCACTGGGGGAGACACCGGGTTGCATCCCTCACCGGGCGTGCACTGGGCAGACAGGCTGGAGACGGTCCCCAGGAAAGAGCCTACGTCCCCGCCCTCCCACCAGCCAGTGCAGTGTGGCAGCAGCTGCCCTCATCCTGGGGTAGGTTTGGGAATCTGCCCTGAGCCACGGACCTAGTGGGGTGGGGGCTGGGCAGACAGCAGCGCACCCGTCTGCACCCGGCCAGGCGCTGGGGTGGGGCCTGGCGCGCGCCGGGCCTGGGAGGAGCACCTGGTGCCCGGCAGGGGCCACCACACCCACCTCCTCCGCCTTCCACGGCCCTCCAGGCCACAGGGCCACCTGAAGCCTTAAACGCGGAGGAGGGAAAGGCCCCGCCTCCCACTTTCCAGCGCAGCCTGGGCTTTCCCAGGTGGGCCTGGCGCCCCCAGCTGCACGTCCGGCTCTGGGACCCTCTGCCCGCGGCCCGGGGCGGGGCGCCTTGGCAGGAGCTCCCGAGACCCCGCACCCCTTCCAGGGGGCCGTGGGGCCCAGCGCACCCCCAGCCCTGGCAGGGAAAGGCCGCGGGGCTGAAGGCTCCGCTCCCGGGGACCCCTCAGGCCTTCTCCCCATGTTTCGCCGGAGGCCCGACCTCCGGGGCCCGCCTCTCGCCCCATCCTCCACCTGCCCGTCCAGCCCCCTCCCCTCCCATCCCCCACCTGCCCCTCCACACGCCAGACCCCCGCCTCCCCGGCGCCCCCCCTTCCCTGCCCCTCTCAGTCCTCTCCCCATCCCGGTCCTCCCGCCCCGCCCCGCCCTCGCCCGCTGTCCGCCTGCGCCCCCGTGTGGCCGCGGGGGGACGAGCGGAGCCGCGGCGCCGGGCTGGGGGGTGGGGGCGGGCTGAGCGGGCGGGGGCGGGGGCGGGGGCGGGGCCGGGCTGACAGGGGAGAGGAGTGGGCGCGGGGACGGGGCGGAGAGGGGAGGGGAGAGGGGTCGGGGCCGGGGCACCCCGCGGTCCCGGGCGGGCCAAGCCTGACACTCCCCGCGAGCAGCATCGTGACGGTCGTTGTAATGAGTCGCTGAACGTGGCTGGCGGAAACAGATCGTGCAGCGCGTGCTCGTGGTCCTCGGGGACAGCGCTAACACGCACTAGCTATTCTGGTCGTCCTCGTTGGGAAACTGAGGCACACAAACCAGTGAAAAGGCCAAAGCAGGCCTGGGACTGAAACCCTGGACAGCACAAACCAGAGCTGTGCCCGAGCCCTCACCCAGCCCTCGCCTGACCCTCGTCTGGCCTGAATGTCAGCTTAGACCCACCTAAATGTGACACAGCAGTAACTGCTCTTGACGACTGAACTGACGGACGCTTTGAATGTCAAAGTCTCAGGTAAGAGTGAAGGCAGACACGTTTTTAAATGCAATTGCTATTAGTTTAGCCAACGTTGAGGGGACTCAAAGTGGTGAGCCAGTTCCTGATTTTAGGTAAATTTCCTAGTGACGGGGGCTCAGCCTGCTCAGGGTCAGCCAAGTCCACCCAGAGCTTGAGACCGAGCCCGGGCTTTGGGTGCCTTGCACGGGTCTGGCGAGAGCTTCGATCACAGCTTCTGTCGCTGCTGGGGACAAGAGCCAGTGCAGCCCTAAATGCCCACGTGTGTGCCCGTTGCAGGGCTGGAGTCAGGGCCAGGTTGGTGCCCCTCTACCCTGCGGATGGGATCCGTGCTGGCCCTGCGGTCCTTCAGGTGGGGAGGCAGGCACTGGCCTGGGACAGTGCCCTCCCCTCCCGGGAACATGCAGCCCTCCGTGGTTGGCCGAGGCCGCTCCATTTGCAGCCGTTCGGTGAGGGGGCAGAGGCCAAATAAGTCCTTGCGGGGAGCGGGGTGGGCAGAGCTTTGGCCTGATCCCTGCCACAGGCTGGCTGGAGGTCCCTTGCCTAAGAGAACTGAGGGTCACACCCCCTGGGCCAGAGGCCTGGCTGCAGAGGAGGTGCAGGGATTTCCTTCCCCGGGCTGCTTGGGGCCCGGAGACTTTGCACCTCTGTGCAGGAGACCAACAGGGGCTGGGACTCGGGCGCCCGCAGCCTGCTTCCCTGGTCTTGGAGCAGCGTCTCCATCTGTTATGGCAACTGTCCCAGTTTGCCCGGGACCTTTGCTGCTAAACTGGGGGCTTCCCCCTCTTCCCCCAAGTTCTGCAACACGCTTAGAAGCAGCTACTTACTCGCCTCCGACACTTGACTACAGGTGTAACTGTAGGTGACAATTTTAGTATTTTGCCACTATTTGCCAGTCCTGTGGGCAATGAGCACCCAGGACCTCGGGAAGCAGGGTGTGAATGCCCTGCAGGTCGGAGCAGAGAACCTATTCCGGACACCCAGAGATGATTCAGAGAGCCTGTGCCTGGGGTCCTGCCCCAGGAGCAGCCCTGGGTCTGTCCAGGTGCAGTCAGGGAGCGCAGTGAGGGCTGTGGATGTGGGGTTGGCACAGGACTTCCGCCCACAGGGTGGGGCAACTGCAGCCTTTACAGAAGGCTGGGGTTGCTGGGGTCACCAAGTCCTAACCAGGCCTGACCCTGCTTAGCGTCCGAGATCAGGCAAGACCGGGCGCGTTCAGGGTGGTACCGCCGTAGACAAGGAAGAAAAGGTGGTGCAGAGCTGGGGAGAGTGAGGGCACCCTGGGGCCCACATCTGAGAGCAAAAGGACGTCACCGCTCTTCTGCCCGAGGTGGCCTTGGTGGGGGCAGGTGGAAAATGACTTTTTCACGCCCAGTTCTAACCCAAGCTCGTTTCCAGACCCAGAGCCCACCCAGGGAAGGGGGACCAGGGTCCCGCAGCAGTTTCTGCAAGGAGAGCGCGGGGTGACTGGCAGACCCCGCCCCTGGCTCACCTGCGGACCCCCGTGGGCCCTGGGCGAGACTCTCTGCAGGAGAGCGGTGGGAGGGGTGAAGCTCTGCTGTGGGGGCTCCTCTCACGGAGGAGCAAATGGGCCATGAGCACGGGCACCCACGCCGCCTCCCCGCTACTGAAGGACCTGCCACCCCTTCTCAAGGCCCGGGCAGCCTCCTGGTGGCGGTGACACATTCTTAATAATGTATCGGGGTGTTGGGGGGGGGGAGGGGATGGAGGTATGACTACATGATGAGTACCAGGCGCACTGTCTGGAGAATGAGAACGGACGCGCTTGGGACTCTGACTCGGGGGGATGGGCGGGACATGGACAATGTATATGACCTAAACTTATGTACCCCCATGATGAGCTGAAATAAAAGAAAAAAAATGTATCGGGGTGTTGACAGCCTGCTGTCTGGTCCCCCAAGTAAAAGGAGCTTGGAAATGAGATGCCTTGCCCCGATTGTCTGACCCTGTCATCCTGGACACTTATGGCAGACCGTGTCCTGCAGTTCCAGGAGTCCCCATCATGTGCTCGGTGACGTTGGAAGGATGACTCGCCTGTTCACCTGCGGCGTCATGTGTCTGCTCCTTTCCTGCGCAGCCTCGGTGACATAGGGACGAAGGTGAGGGTATGGCAGGACCCTCCCGAGGCCTCCCCAGGGCCCGCCTGGCTGCTGATGCCTCAGCCAGGTGCGCAGAGGCCACCCTGGCCGGCGGCACTGCGGGTCCCTTCCCCTCCCGGGGAGCAGGGGGCCGCCCTCCACACCATGATGGGGGTCCGGGCAGACGGGAGCGAGGGCTGGACAGAGCCCCTGGACGGTGCAGCTGAGTCCTGATTGGTCAGTGCAGTTGTGTCCTGATTAGTCAGTGTGGCTGAGTTCTGATTGGTCAGTGCAGCTGAGTCCTGATAGGTCAGTGCAGTTGTGCCCTGATTGGTGAGTGAGGCTGATTTCTGACTGGTCAGTGCAGCCGTGTCATGATTGGTCAAGGCAGTTGTGTCCTGATTGGTCAGTGCGGCTGAATTCTGATTGGTCAGTGAAGCTGAGTCCTGATTGGTCGGTGCAGATGTGTCCTGATTGGTCAGTGCAGCTGAGTTCCTATTGGTCAGTGCAACTGTGTCCTGATTGGTCAGTGTGGCCGAATTCTGATTGGTCAGTGCAGCTGAGTGCTGATTGGTCAGTGTGGCCGAATTCTGATTGGTCAGTGCAGCTGAGTGCTGATTGGTCGGTGCAGTTGTGTCCTCATTGGTGTGTGAGGCTGAGTTCCGATTGGTCAGAGCAGGTGAGTCCTGATTGGTCAGTAAGGCTGAGTTCTGATTGGTCAATACAGCTGAGTTCTGATTGGTCAGTGCAGCTGAGTCCTGATTGGTCAATAAAGCCGAGTCCTCATTGGTCAGTGCAACTGTGTCCTGATTGGTCAGTGTGGCCGAATTCTGATTGGTCAGTGCAGCTGAGTCCTGATTGGTCGGTGCAGTTGTGTCCTGATTGGCCAGTGCAGGTGAGTCCTGATTGGTCAGTGTGGCTGAGTTCTGATTGGTCAGTGCTCCTGCATCCTGATTGGTCAATACGGTTGAGTCTGATTGGTCAGTGCAGCTGAGTCCTGATTGGTCAGTGGAGTTGTGTCCTGATTGGTCAGTGCGGCTGAGTTCTGAGTGGTCAGTGTAGCTGAGGCCTGATTGGTCAATACAGCTGAGTCTTATTTTTCAGTGCAGCTGAGTCCTGATTGGTCGGTGCAGCTGAGTCTGATTGGACAGTGCAGTTGTGTCCCGATTGGTCAGTGCGGCTTAGTTCTGATTGGTCAGTGCAGCTGGGGAAACATGCTGTCCCAGCCAGGCAGGGCCCTGACCAGAGCCACAGCCGTGTCCTGCGACCCTGTCCCTTCTCTCCCGGGGCAGGGCCTGCACCAGGGCTAAAACCCGGGTCTGAGATGTGGGTGACCCTGAGGTCTGCTGAGGGACTTGGGAAGCCTCGCTCTGCAGAGGGAAACCTTCATCCTTTGTCGAGAGAAGAGAAGATTCTACCTGTTGGGCTGGCCTGAACCGCACAGGTGTGTGTGCTGAGTCATAGCGGGGAGGGGGCTGCTCCTGCCGTTGCGGGGTTGGCTCAGATGGAGACGCCGTGCCAGCCCGACGGGGCCCACCCTGCTTACGGGGCACTGGGGGAGACACCGGGTTGCATCCCTCACCGGGCGTGCACTGGGCAGACAGGCTGGAGACGGTCCCCAGGAAAGAGCCTACGTCCCCGCCCTCCCACCAGCCAGTGCAGTGTGGCAGCAGCTGCCCTCATCCTGGGGTAGGTTTGGGAATCTGCCCTGAGCCACGGACCTAGTGGGGTGGGGGCTGGGCAGACAGCAGCGCACCCGTCTGCACCCGGCCAGGCGCTGGGGTGGGGCCTGGCGCGCGCCGGGCCTGGGAGGAGCACCTGGTGCCCGGCAGGGGCCACCACACCCACCTCCTCCGCCTTCCACGGCCCGCCAGGCCACAGGGCCACCTGAAGCCTTAAACGCGGAGGAGGGAAAGGCCCCGCCTCCCACTTTCCAGCGCAGCCTGGGCTTTCCCAGGTGGGCCTGGCGCCCCCAGCTGCACGTCCGGCTCTGGGACCCTCTGCCCGCGGCCCGGGGCGGGGCGCCTTGGCAGGAGCTCCCGAGACCCCGCACCCCTTCCAGGGGGCCGTGGGGCCCAGCGCACCCCCAGCCCTGGCAGGGAAAGGCCGCGGGGCTGAAGGCTCCGCTCCCGGGGACCCCTCAGGCCTTCTCCCCATGTTTCGCCGGAGGCCCGACCTCCGGGGCCCGCCTCTCGCCCCATCCTCCACCTGCCCGTCCAGCCCCCTCCCCTCCCATCCCCCACCTGCCCCTCCACACGCCAGACCCCCGCCTCCCCGGCGCCCCCCCTTCCCTGCCCCTCTCAGTCCTCTCCCCATCCCGGTCCTCCCGCCCCGCCCCGCCCTCGCCCGCTGTCCGCCTGCGCCCCCGTGTGGCCGCGGGGGGACGAGCGGAGCCGCGGCGCCGGGCTGGGGGGTGGGGGCGGGCTGAGCGGGCGGGGGCGGGGGCGGGGCCGGGCTGACAGGGGAGAGGAGTGGGCGCGGGGACGGGGCGGAGAGGGGAGGGGAGAGGGGTCGGGGCCGGGGCACCCCGCGGTCCCGGGCGGGCCAAGCCTGACACTCCCCGCGAGCAGCATCGTGACGGTCGTTGTAATGAGTCGCTGAACGTGGCTGGCGGAAACAGATCGTGCAGCGCGTGCTCGTGGTCCTCGGGGACAGCGCTAACACGCACTAGCTATTCTGGTCGTCCTCGTTGGGAAACTGAGGCACACAAACCAGTGAAAAGGCCAAAGCAGGCCTGGGACTGAAACCCTGGACAGCACAAACCAGAGCTGTGCCCGAGCCCTCACCCAGCCCTCGCCTGACCCTCGTCTGGCCTGAATGTCAGCTTAGACCCACCTAAATGTGACACAGCAGTAACTGCTCTTGACGACTGAACTGACGGACGCTTTGAATGTCAAAGTCTCAGGTAAGAGTGAAGGCAGACACGTTTTTAAATGCAATTGCTATTAGTTTAGCCAACGTTGAGGGGACTCAAAGTGGTGAGCCAGTTCCTGATTTTAGGTAAATTTCCTAGTGACGGGGGCTCAGCCTGCTCAGGGTCAGCCAAGTCCACCCAGAGCTTGAGACCGAGCCCGGGCTTTGGGTGCCTTGCACGGGTCTGGCGAGAGCTTCGATCACAGCTTCTGTCGCTGCTGGGGACAAGAGCCAGTGCAGCCCTAAATGCCCACGTGTGTGCCCGTTGCAGGGCTGGAGTCAGGGCCAGGTTGGTGCCCCTCTACCCTGCGGATGGGATCCGTGCTGGCCCTGCGGTCCTTCAGGTGGGGAGGCAGGCACTGGCCTGGGACAGTGCCCTCCCCTCCCGGGAACATGCAGCCCTCCGTGGTTGGCCGAGGCCGCTCCATTTGCAGCCGTTCGGTGAGGGGGCAGAGGCCAAATAAGTCCTTGCGGGGAGCGGGGTGGGCAGAGCTTTGGCCTGATCCCTGCCACAGGCTGGCTGGAGGTCCCTTGCCTAAGAGAACTGAGGGTCACACCCCCTGGGCCAGAGGCCTGGCTGCAGAGGAGGTGCAGGGATTTCCTTCCCCGGGCTGCTTGGGGCCCGGAGACTTTGCACCTCTGTGCAGGAGACCAACAGGGGCTGGGACTCGGGCGCCCGCAGCCTGCTTCCCTGGTCTTGGAGCAGCGTCTCCATCTGTTATGGCAACTGTCCCAGTTTGCCCGGGACCTTTGCTGCTAAACTGGGGGCTTCCCCCTCTTCCCCCAAGTTCTGCAACACGCTTAGAAGCAGCTACTTACTCGCCTCCGACACTTGACTACAGGTGTAACTGTAGGTGACAATTTTAGTATTTTGCCACTATTTGCCAGTCCTGTGGGCAATGAGCACCCAGGACCTCGGGAAGCAGGGTGTGAATGCCCTGCAGGTCGGAGCAGAGAACCTATTCCGGACACCCAGAGATGATTCAGAGAGCCTGTGCCTGGGGTCCTGCCCCAGGAGCAGCCCTGGGTCTGTCCAGGTGCAGTCAGGGAGCGCAGTGAGGGCTGTGGATGTGGGGTTGGCACAGGACTTCCGCCCACAGGGTGGGGCAACTGCAGCCTTTACAGAAGGCTGGGGTTGCTGGGGTCACCAAGTCCTAACCAGGCCTGACCCTGCTTAGCGTCCGAGGCAAGACCGGGCGCGTTCAGGGTGGTACCGCCGTAGACAAGGAAGAAAAGGTGGTGCAGAGCTGGGGAGAGTGAGGGCACCCTGGGGCCCACATCTGAGAGCAAAAGGACGTCACCGCTCTTCTGCCCGAGGTGGCCTTGGTGGGGGCAGGTGGAAAATGACTTTTTCACGCCCAGTTCTAACCCAAGCTCGTTTCCAGACCCAGAGCCCACCCAGGGAAGGGGGACCAGGGTCCCGCAGCAGTTTCTGCAAGGAGAGCGCGGGGTGACTGGCAGACCCCGCCCCTGGCTCACCTGCGGACCCCCGTGGGCCCTGGGCGAGACTCTCTGCAGGAGAGCGGTGGGAGGGGTGAAGCTCTGCTGTGGGGGCTCCTCTCACGGAGGAGCAAATGGGCCATGAGCACGGGCACCCACGCCGCCTCCCCACTACTGAAGGACCTGCCACCCCTTCTCAAGGCCCGGGCAGCCTCCTGGTGGCGGTGACACATTCTTAATAATGTATCGGGGTGTTGGGGGGGGGGAGGGGATGGAGGTATGACTACATGATGAGTACCAGGCGCACTGTCTGGAGAATGAGAACGGACGCGCTTGGGACTCTGACTCGGGGGGATGGGCGGGACATGGACAATGTATATGACCTAAACTTATGTACCCCCATGATGAGCTGAAATAAAAGAAAAAAAATGTATCGGGGTGTTGACAGCCTGCTGTCTGGTCCCCCAAGTAAAAGGAGCTTGGAAATGAGATGCCTTGCCCCGATTGTCTGACCCTGTCATCCTGGACACTTATGGCAGACCGTGTCCTGCAGTTCCAGGAGTCCCCATCATGTGCTCGGTGACGTTGGAAGGATGACTCGCCTGTTCACCTCCGGCGTCATGTGTCTGCTCCTTTCCTGCGCAGCCTCGGTGACATAGGGACGAAGGTGAGGGTATGGCAGGACCCTCCCGAGGCCTCCCCAGGGCCCGCCTGGCTGCTGATGCCTCAGCCAGGTGCGCAGAGGCCACCCTGGCCGGCGGCACTGCGGGTCCCTTCCCCTCCCGGGGAGCAGGGGGCCGCCCTCCACACCATGATGGGGGTCCGGGCAGACGGGAGCGAGGGCTGGACAGAGCCCCTGGACGGTGCAGCTGAGTCCTGATTGGTCAGTGCAGTTGTGTCCTGATTAGTCAGTGTGGCTGAGTTCTGATTGGTCAGTGCAGCTGAGTCCTGATAGGTCAGTGCAGTTGTGCCCTGATTGGTGAGTGAGGCTGATTTCTGACTGGTCAGTGCAGCCGTGTCATGATTGGTCAAGGCAGTTGTGTCCTGATTGGTCAGTGCGGCTGAATTCTGATTGGTCAGTGAAGCTGAGTCCTGATTGGTCGGTGCAGATGTGTCCTGATTGGTCAGTGCAGCTGAGTTCCTATTGGTCAGTGCAACTGTGTCCTGATTGGTCAGTGTGGCCGAATTCTGATTGGTCAGTGCAGCTGAGTGCTGATTGGTCAGTGTGGCCGAATTCTGATTGGTCAGTGCAGCTGAGTGCTGATTGGTCGGTGCAGTTGTGTCCTCATTGGTGTGTGAGGCTGAGTTCCGATTGGTCAGAGCAGGTGAGTCCTGATTGGTCAGTAAGGCTGAGTTCTGATTGGTCAATACAGCTGAGTTCTGATTGGTCAGTGCAGCTGAGTCCTGATTGGTCAATAAAGCCGAGTCCTCATTGGTCAGTGCAACTGTGTCCTGATTGGTCAGTGTGGCCGAATTCTGATTGGTCAGTGCAGCTGAGTCCTGATTGGTCGGTGCAGTTGTGTCCTGATTGGCCAGTGCAGGTGAGTCCTGATTGGTCAGTGTGGCTGAGTTCTGATTGGTCAGTGCTCCTGCATCCTGATTGGTCAATACGGTTGAGTCTGATTGGTCAGTGCAGCTGAGTCCTGATTGGTCAGTGGAGTTGTGTCCTGATTGGTCAGTGCGGCTGAGTTCTGAGTGGTCAGTGTAGCTGAGGCCTGATTGGTCAATACAGCTGAGTCTTATTTTTCAGTGCAGCTGAGTCCTGATTGGTCGGTGCAGCTGAGTCTGATTGGACAGTGCAGTTGTGTCCCGATTGGTCAGTGCGGCTTAGTTCTGATTGGTCAGTGCAGCTGGGGAAACATGCTGTCCCAGCCAGGCAGGGCCCTGACCAGAGCCACAGCCGTGTCCTGCGACCCTGTCCCTTCTCTCCCGGGGCAGGGCCTGCACCAGGGCTAAAACCCGGGTCTGAGATGTGGGTGACCCTGAGGTCTGCTGAGGGACTTGGGAAGCCTCGCTCTGCAGAGGGAAACCTTCATCCTTTGTCGAGAGAAGAGAAGATTCTACCTGTTGGGCTGGCCTGAACCGCACAGGTGTGTGTGCTGAGTCATAGCGGGGAGGGGGCTGCTCCTGCCGTTGCGGGGTTGGCTCAGATGGAGACGCCGTGCCAGCCCGACGGGGCCCACCCTGCTTACGGGGCACTGGGGGAGACACCGGGTTGCATCCCTCACCGGGCGTGCACTGGGCAGACAGGCTGGAGACGGTCCCCAGGAAAGAGCCTACGTCCCCGCCCTCCCACCAGCCAGTGCAGTGTGGCAGCAGCTGCCCTCATCCTGGGGTAGGTTTGGGAATCTGCCCTGAGCCACGGACCTAGTGGGGTGGGGGCTGGGCAGACAGCAGCGCACCCGTCTGCACCCGGCCAGGCGCTGGGGTGGGGCCTGGCGCGCGCCGGGCCTGGGAGGAGCACCTGGTGCCCGGCAGGGGCCACCACACCCACCTCCTCCGCCTTCCACGGCCCGCCAGGCCACAGGGCCACCTGAAGCCTTAAACGCGGAGGAGGGAAAGGCCCCGCCTCCCACTTTCCAGCGCAGCCTGGGCTTTCCCAGGTGGGCCTGGCGCCCCCCAGCTGCACGTCCGGCTCTGGGACCCTCTGCCCGCGGCCCGGGGCGGGGCGCCTTGGCAGGAGCTCCCGAGACCCCGCACCCCTTCCAGGGGGCCGTGGGGCCCAGCGCACCCCCAGCCCTGGCAGGGAAAGGCCGCGGGGCTGAAGGCTCCGCTCCCGGGGACCCCTCAGGCCTTCTCCCCATGTTTCGCCGGAGGCCCGACCTCCGGGGCCCGCCTCTCGCCCCATCCTCCACCTGCCCGTCCAGCCCCCTCCCCTCCCATCCCCCACCTGCCCCTCCACACGCCAGACCCCCGCCTCCCCGGCGCCCCCCCTTCCCTGCCCCTCTCAGTCCTCTCCCCATCCCGGTCCTCCCGCCCCGCCCCGCCCTCGCCCGCTGTCCGCCTGCGCCCCCGTGTGGCCGCGGGGGGACGAGCGGAGCCGCGGCGCCGGGCTGGGGGGTGGGGGCGGGCTGAGCGGGCGGGGGCGGGGGCGGGGCCGGGCTGACAGGGGAGAGGAGTGGGCGCGGGGACGGGGCGGAGAGGGGAGGGGAGAGGGGTCGGGGCCGGGGCACCCCGCGGTCCCGGGCGGGCCAAGCCTGACACTCCCCGCGAGCAGCATCGTGACGGTCGTTGTAATGAGTCGCTGAACGTGGCTGGCGGAAACAGATCGTGCAGCGCGTGCTCGTGGTCCTCGGGGACAGCGCTAACACGCACTAGCTATTCTGGTCGTCCTCGTTGGGAAACTGAGGCACACAAACCAGTGAAAAGGCCAAAGCAGGCCTGGGACTGAAACCCTGGACAGCACAAAGCAGAGCTGTGCCCGAGCCCTCACCCAGCCCTCGCCTGACCCTCGTCTGGCCTGAATGTCAGCTTAGACCCACCTAAATGTGACACAGCAGTAACTGCTCTTGACGACTGAACTGACGGACGCTTTGAATGTCAAAGTCTCAGGTAAGAGTGAAGGCAGACACGTTTTTAAATGCAATTACTATTAGTTTAGCCAACGTTGAGGGGACTCAAAGTGGTGAGCCAGTTCCTGATTTTAGGTAAATTTCCTAGTGACGGGGGCTCAGCCTGCTCAGGGTCAGCCAAGTCCACCCAGAGCTTGAGACCGAGCCCGGGCTTTGGGTGCCTTGCACGGGTCTGGCGAGAGCTTCGATCACAGCTTCTGTCGCTGCTGGGGACAAGAGCCAGTGCAGCCCTAAATGCCCACGTGTGTGCCCGTTGCAGGGCTGGAGTCAGGGCCAGGTTGGTGCCCCTCTACCCTGCGGATGGGATCCGTGCTGGCCCTGCGGTCCTTCAGGTGGGGAGGCAGGCACTGGCCTGGGACAGTGCCCTCCCCTCCCGGGAACATGCAGCCCTCCGTGGTTGGCCGAGGCCGCTCCATTTGCAGCCGTTCGGTGAGGGGGCAGAGGCCAAATAAGTCCTTGCGGGGAGCGGGGTGGGCAGAGCTTTGGCCTGATCCCTGCCACAGGCTGGCTGGAGGTCCCTTGCCTAAGAGAACTGAGGGTCACACCCCCTGGGCCAGAGGCCTGGCTGCAGAGGAGGTGCAGGGATTTCCTTCCCCGGGCTGCTTGGGGCCCGGAGACTTTGCACCTCTGTGCAGGAGACCAACAGGGGCTGGGACTCGGGCGCCCGCAGCCTGCTTCCCTGGTCTTGGAGCAGCGTCTCCATCTGTTATGGCAACTGTCCCAGTTTGCCCGGGACCTTTGCTGCTAAACTGGGGGCTTCCCCCTCTTCCCCCAAGTTCTGCAACACGCTTAGAAGCAGCTACTTACTCGCCTCCGACACTTGACTACAGGTGTAACTGTAGGTGACAATTTTAGTATTTTGCCACTATTTGCCAGTCCTGTGGGCAATGAGCACCCAGGACCTCGGGAAGCAGGGTGTGAATGCCCTGCAGGTCGGAGCAGAGAACCTATTCCGGACACCCAGAGATGATTCAGAGAGCCTGTGCCTGGGGTCCTGCCCCAGGAGCAGCCCTGGGTCTGTCCAGGTGCAGTCAGGGAGCGCAGTGAGGGCTGTGGATGTGGGGTTGGCACAGGACTTCCGCCCACAGGGTGGGGCAACTGCAGCCTTTACAGAAGGCTGGGGTTGCTGGGGTCACCAAGTCCTAACCAGGCCTGACCCTGCTTAGCGTCCGAGATCAGGCAAGACCGGGCGCGTTCAGGGTGGTACCCAGCCGTAGACAAGGAAGAAAAGGTGGTGCAGAGCTGGGGAGAGTGAGGGCACCCTGGGGCCCACATCTGAGAGCAAAAGGACGTCACCGCTCTTCTGCCCGAGGTGGCCTTGGTGGGGGGCAGGTGGAAAATGACTTTTTCACGCCCAGTTCTAACCCAAGCTCGTTTCCAGACCCAGAGCCCACCCAGGGAAGGGGGACCAGGGTCCCGCAGCAGTTTCTGCAAGGAGAGCGCGGGGTGACTGGCAGACCCCGCCCCTGGCTCACCTGCGGACCCCCGTGGGCCCTGGGCGAGACTCTCTGCAGGAGAGCGGTGGGAGGGGTGAAGCTCTGCTGTGGGGGCTCCTCTCACGGAGGAGCAAATGGGCCATGAGCACGGGCACCCACGCCGCCTCCCCACTACTGAAGGACCTGCCACCCCTTCTCAAGGCCCGGGCAGCCTCCTGGTGGCGGTGACACATTCTTAATAATGTATCGGGGTGTTGGGGGGGGGGGAGGGGATGGAGGTATGACTACATGATGAGTACCAGGCGCACTGTCTGGAGAATGAGAACGGACGCGCTTGGGACTCTGACTCGGGGGGGATGGGCGGGACATGGACAATGTATATGACCTAAACTTATGTACCCCCATGATGAGCTGAAATAAAAGAAAAAAAATGTATCGGGGTGTTGACAGCCTGCTGTCTGGTCCCCCAAGTAAAAGGAGCTTGGAAATGAGATGCCTTGCCCCGATTGTCTGACCCTGTCATCCTGGACACTTATGGCAGACCGTGTCCTGCAGTTCCAGGAGTCCCCATCATGTGCTCGGTGACGTTGGAAGGATGACTCGCCTGTTCACCTGCGGCGTCATGTGTCTGCTCCTTTCCTGCGCAGCCTCGGTGACATAGGGACGAAGGTGAGGGTATGGCAGGACCCTCCCGAGGCCTCCCCAGGGCCCGCCTGGCTGCTGATGCCTCAGCCAGGTGCGCAGAGGCCACCCTGGCCGGCGGCACTGCGGGTCCCTTCCCCTCCCGGGGAGCAGGGGGCCGCCCTCCACACCATGATGGGGGTCCGGGCAGACGGGAGCGAGGGCTGGACAGAGCCCCTGGACGGTGCAGCTGAGTCCTGATTGGTCAGTGCAGTTGTGTCCTGATTAGTCAGTGTGGCTGAGTTCTGATTGGTCAGTGCAGCTGAGTCCTGATAGGTCAGTGCAGTTGTGCCCTGATTGGTGAGTGAGGCTGATTTCTGACTGGTCAGTGCAGCCGTGTCATGATTGGTCAAGGCAGTTGTGTCCTGATTGGTCAGTGCGGCTGAATTCTGATTGGTCAGTGAAGCTGAGTCCTGATTGGTCGGTGCAGATGTGTCCTGATTGGTCAGTGCAGCTGAGTTCCTATTGGTCAGTGCAACTGTGTCCTGATTGGTCAGTGTGGCCGAATTCTGATTGGTCAGTGCAGCTGAGTGCTGATTGGTCAGTGTGGCCGAATTCTGATTGGTCAGTGCAGCTGAGTGCTGATTGGTCGGTGCAGTTGTGTCCTCATTGGTGTGTGAGGCTGAGTTCCGATTGGTCAGAGCAGGTGAGTCCTGATTGGTCAGTAAGGCTGAGTTCTGATTGGTCAATACAGCTGAGTTCTGATTGGTCAGTGCAGCTGAGTCCTGATTGGTCAATAAAGCCGAGTCCTCATTGGTCAGTGCAACTGTGTCCTGATTGGTCAGTGTGGCCGAATTCTGATTGGTCAGTGCAGCTGAGTCCTGATTGGTCGGTGCAGTTGTGTCCTGATTGGCCAGTGCAGGTGAGTCCTGATTGGTCAGTGTGGCTGAGTTCTGATTGGTCAGTGCTCCTGCATCCTGATTGGTCAATACGGTTGAGTCTGATTGGTCAGTGCAGCTGAGTCCTGATTGGTCAGTGGAGTTGTGTCCTGATTGGTCAGTGCGGCTGAGTTCTGAGTGGTCAGTGTAGCTGAGGCCTGATTGGTCAATACAGCTGAGTCTTATTCTTCAGTGCAGCTGAGTCCTGATTGGTCGGTGCAGCTGAGTCTGATTGGACAGTGCAGTTGTGTCCCGATTGGTCAGTGCGGCTTAGTTCTGATTGGTCAGTGCAGCTGGGGAAACATGCTGTCCCAGCCAGGCAGGGCCCTGACCAGAGCCACAGCCGTGTCCTGCGACCCTGTCCCTTCTCTCCCGGGGCAGGGCCTGCACCAGGGCTAAAACCCGGGTCTGAGATGTGGGTGACCCTGAGGTCTGCTGAGGGACTTGGGAAGCCTCGCTCTGCAGAGGGAAACCTTCATCCTTTGTCGAGAGAAGAGAAGATTCTACCTGTTGGGCTGGCCTGAACCGCACAGGTGTGTGTGCTGAGTCATAGCGGGGAGGGGGCTGCTCCTGCCGTTGCGGGGTTGGCTCAGATGGAGACGCCGTGCCAGCCCGACGGGGCCCACCCTGCTTACGGGGCACTGGGGGAGACACCGGGTTGCATCCCTCACCGGGCGTGCACTGGGCAGACAGGCTGGAGACGGTCCCCAGGAAAGAGCCTACGTCCCCGCCCTCCCACCAGCCAGTGCAGTGTGGCAGCAGCTGCCCTCATCCTGGGGTAGGTTTGGGAATCTGCCCTGAGCCACGGACCTAGTGGGGTGGGGGCTGGGCAGACAGCAGCGCACCCGTCTGCACCCGGCCAGGCGCTGGGGTGGGGCCTGGCGCGCGCCGGGCCTGGGAGGAGCACCTGGTGCCCGGCAGGGGCCACCACACCCACCTCCTCCGCCTTCCACGGCCCTCCAGGCCACAGGGCCACCTGAAGCCTTAAACGCGGAGGAGGGAAAGGCCCCGCCTCCCACTTTCCAGCGCAGCCTGGGCTTTCCCAGGTGGGCCTGGCGCCCCCAGCTGCACGTCCGGCTCTGGGACCCTCTGCCCGCGGCCCGGGGCGGGGCGCCTTGGCAGGAGCTCCCGAGACCCCCGCACCCCTTCCAGGGGGCCGTGGGGCCCAGCGCACCCCCAGCCCTGGCAGGGAAAGGCCGCGGGGCTGAAGGCTCCGCTCCCGGGGACCCCTCAGGCCTTCTCCCCATGTTTCGCCGGAGGCCCGACCTCCGGGGCCCGCCTCTCGCCCCATCCTCCACCTGCCCGTCCAGCCCCCTCCCCTCCCATCCCCCACCTGCCCCTCCACACGCCAGACCCCCGCCTCCCCGGCGCCCCCCCTTCCCTGCCCCTCTCAGTCCTCTCCCCATCCCGGTCCTCCCGCCCCGCCCCGCCCTCGCCCGCTGTCCGCCTGCGCCCCCGTGTGGCCGCGGGGGGACGAGCGGAGCCGCGGCGCCGGGCTGGGGGGTGGGGGCGGGCTGAGCGGGCGGGGGCGGGGGCGGGGGCGGGGCCGGGCTGACAGGGGAGAGGAGTGGGCGCGGGGACGGGGCGGAGAGGGGAGGGGAGAGGGGTCGGGGCCGGGGCACCCCGCGGTCCCCGGGCGGGCCAAGCCTGACACTCCCCGCGAGCAGCATCGTGACGGTCGTTGTAATGAGTCGCTGAACGTGGCTGGCGGAAACAGATCGTGCAGCGCGTGCTCGTGGTCCTCGGGGGACAGCGCTAACACGCACTAGCTATTCTGGTCGTCCTCGTTGGGAAACTGAGGCACACAAACCAGTGAAAAGGCCAAAGCAGGCCTGGGACTGAAACCCTGGACAGCACAAAGCAGAGCTGTGCCCGAGCCCTCACCCAGCCCTCGCCTGACCCTCGTCTGGCCTGAATGTCAGCTTAGACCCACCTAAATGTGACACAGCAGTAACTGCTCTTGACGACTGAACTGACGGACGCTTTGAATGTCAAAGTCTCAGGTAAGAGTGAAGGCAGACACGTTTTTAAATGCAATTACTATTAGTTTAGCCAACGTTGAGGGGACTCAAAGTGGTGAGCCAGTTCCTGATTTTAGGTAAATTTCCTAGTGACGGGGGCTCAGCCTGCTCAGGGTCAGCCAAGTCCACCCAGAGCTTGAGACCGAGCCCGGGCTTTGGGTGCCTTGCACGGGTCTGGCGAGAGCTTCGATCACAGCTTCTGTCGCTGCTGGGGACAAGAGCCAGTGCAGCCCTAAATGCCCACGTGTGTGCCCGTTGCAGGGCTGGAGTCAGGGCCAGGTTGGTGCCCCTCTACCCTGCGGATGGGATCCGTGCTGGCCCTGCGGTCCTTCAGGTGGGGAGGCAGGCACTGGCCTGGGACAGTGCCCTCCCCTCCCGGGAACATGCAGCCCTCCGTGGTTGGCCGAGGCCGCTCCATTTGCAGCCGTTCGGTGAGGGGGCAGAGGCCAAATAAGTCCTTGCGGGGAGCGGGGTGGGCAGAGCTTTGGCCTGATCCCTGCCACAGGCTGGCTGGAGGTCCCTTGCCTAAGAGAACTGAGGGTCACACCCCCTGGGCCAGAGGCCTGGCTGCAGAGGAGGTGCAGGGATTTCCTTCCCCGGGCTGCTTGGGGCCCGGAGACTTTGCACCTCTGTGCAGGAGACCAACAGGGGCTGGGACTCGGGCGCCCGCAGCCTGCTTCCCTGGTCTTGGAGCAGCGTCTCCATCTGTTATGGCAACTGTCCCAGTTTGCCCGGGACCTTTGCTGCTAAACTGGGGGCTTCCCCCTCTTCCCCCAAGTTCTGCAACACGCTTAGAAGCAGCTACTTACTCGCCTCCGACACTTGACTACAGGTGTAACTGTAGGTGACAATTTTAGTATTTTGCCACTATTTGCCAGTCCTGTGGGCAATGAGCACCCAGGACCTCGGGAAGCAGGGTGTGAATGCCCTGCAGGTCGGAGCAGAGAACCTATTCCGGACACCCAGAGATGATTCAGAGAGCCTGTGCCTGGGGTCCTGCCCCAGGAGCAGCCCTGGGTCTGTCCAGGTGCAGTCAGGGAGCGCAGTGAGGGCTGTGGATGTGGGGTTGGCACAGGACTTCCGCCCACAGGGTGGGGCAACTGCAGCCTTTACAGAAGGCTGGGGTTGCTGGGGTCACCAAGTCCTAACCAGGCCTGACCCTGCTTAGCGTCCGAGATCAGGCAAGACCGGGCGCGTTCAGGGTGGTACCGCCGTAGACAAGGAAGAAAAGGTGGTGCAGAGCTGGGGAGAGTGAGGGCACCCTGGGGCCCACATCTGAGAGCAAAAGGACGTCACCGCTCTTCTGCCCGAGGTGGCCTTGGTGGGGGCAGGTGGAAAATGACTTTTTCACGCCCAGTTCTAACCCAAGCTCGTTTCCAGACCCAGAGCCCACCCAGGGAAGGGGGACCAGGGTCCCGCAGCAGTTTCTGCAAGGAGAGCGCGGGGTGACTGGCAGACCCCCGCCCCTGGCTCACCTGCGGACCCCCGTGGGCCCTGGGCGAGACTCTCTGCAGGAGAGCGGTGGGAGGGGTGAAGCTCTGCTGTGGGGGCTCCTCTCACGGAGGAGCAAATGGGCCATGAGCACGGGCACCCACGCCGCCTCCCCACTACTGAAGGACCTGCCACCCCTTCTCAAGGCCCGGGCAGCCTCCTGGTGGCGGTGACACATTCTTAATAATGTATCGGGGTGTTGGGGGGGGGGGAGGGGATGGAGGTATGACTACATGATGAGTACCAGGCGCACTGTCTGGAGAATGAGAACGGACGCGCTTGGGACTCTGACTCGGGGGGATGGGCGGGACATGGACAATGTATATGACCTAAACTTATGTACCCCCATGATGAGCTGAAATAAAAGAAAAAAAATGTATCGGGGTGTTGACAGCCTGCTGTCTGGTCCCCCAAGTAAAAGGAGCTTGGAAATGAGATGCCTTGCCCCGATTGTCTGACCCTGTCATCCTGGACACTTATGGCAGACCGTGTCCTGCAGTTCCAGGAGTCCCCATCATGTGCTCGGTGACGTTGGAAGGATGACTCGCCTGTTCACCTCCGGCGTCATGTGTCTGCTCCTTTCCTGCGCAGCCTCGGTGACATAGGGACGAAGGTGAGGGTATGGCAGGACCCTCCCGAGGCCTCCCCAGGGCCCGCCTGGCTGCTGATGCCTCAGCCAGGTGCGCAGAGGCCACCCTGGCCGGCGGCACTGCGGGTCCCTTCCCCTCCCGGGGAGCAGGGGGCCGCCCTCCACACCATGATGGGGGTCCGGGCAGACGGGAGCGAGGGCTGGACAGAGCCCCTGGACGGTGCAGCTGAGTCCTGATTGGTCAGTGCAGTTGTGTCCTGATTAGTCAGTGTGGCTGAGTTCTGATTGGTCAGTGCAGCTGAGTCCTGATAGGTCAGTGCAGTTGTGCCCTGATTGGTGAGTGAGGCTGATTTCTGACTGGTCAGTGCAGCCGTGTCATGATTGGTCAAGGCAGTTGTGTCCTGATTGGTCAGTGCGGCTGAATTCTGATTGGTCAGTGAAGCTGAGTCCTGATTGGTCGGTGCAGATGTGTCCTGCTTGGTCAGTGCAGCTGAGTTCCTATTGGTCAGTGCAACTGTGTCCTGATTGGTCAGTGTGGCCGAATTCTGATTGGTCAGTGCAGCTGAGTGCTGATTGGTCAGTGTGGCCGAATTCTGATTGGTCAGTGCAGCTGAGTGCTGATTGGTCGGTGCAGTTGTGTCCTCATTGGTGTGTGAGGCTGAGTTCCGATTGGTCAGAGCAGGTGAGTCCTGATTGGTCAGTAAGGCTGAGTTCTGATTGGTCAATACAGCTGAGTTCTGATTGGTCAGTGCAGCTGAGTCCTGATTGGTCAATAAAGCCGAGTCCTCATTGGTCAGTGCAACTGTGTCCTGATTGGTCAGTGTGGCCGAATTCTGATTGGTCAGTGCAGCTGAGTCCTGATTGGTCGGTGCAGTTGTGTCCTGATTGGCCAGTGCAGGTGAGTCCTGATTGGTCAGTGTGGCTGAGTTCTGATTGGTCAGTGCTCCTGCATCCTGATTGGTCAATACGGTTGAGTCTGATTGGTCAGTGCAGCTGAGTCCTGATTGGTCAGTGGAGTTGTGTCCTGATTGGTCAGTGCGGCTGAGTTCTGAGTGGTCAGTGTAGCTGAGGCCTGATTGGTCAATACAGCTGAGTCTTATTTTTCAGTGCAGCTGAGTCCTGATTGGTCGGTGCAGCTGAGTCTGATTGGACAGTGCAGTTGTGTCCCGATTGGTCAGTGCGGCTTAGTTCTGATTGGTCAGTGCAGCTGGGGAAACATGCTGTCCCAGCCAGGCAGGGCCCTGACCAGAGCCACAGCCGTGTCCTGCGACCCTGTCCCTTCTCTCCCGGGGCAGGGCCTGCACCAGGGCTAAAACCCGGGTCTGAGATGTGGGTGACCCTGAGGTCTGCTGAGGGACTTGGGAAGCCTCGCTCTGCAGAGGGAAACCTTCATCCTTTGTCGAGAGAAGAGAAGATTCTACCTGTTGGGCTGGCCTGAACCGCACAGGTGTGTGTGCTGAGTCATAGCGGGGAGGGGGCTGCTCCTGCCGTTGCGGGGTTGGCTCAGATGGAGACGCCGTGCCAGCCCGACGGGGCCCACCCTGCTTACGGAGCACTGGGGGAGACACCGGGTTGCATCCCTCACCGGGCGTGCACTGGGCAGACAGGCTGGAGACGGTCCCCAGGAAAGAGCCTACGTCCCCGCCCTCCCACCAGCCAGTGCAGTGTGGCAGCAGCTGCCCTCATCCTGGGGTAGGTTTGGGAATCTGCCCTGAGCCACGGACCTAGTGGGGTGGGGGCTGGGCAGACAGCAGCGCACCCGTCTGCACCCGGCCAGGCGCTGGGGTGGGGCCTGGCGCGCGCCGGGCCTGGGAGGAGCACCTGGTGCCCGGCAGGGGCCACCACACCCACCTCCTCCGCCTTCCACGGCCCGCCAGGCCACAGGGCCACCTGAAGCCTTAAACGCGGAGGAGGGAAAGGCCCCGCCTCCCACTTTCCAGCG
Source organism: Lemur catta (assembly GCF_020740605.2). Taxonomy (NCBI): domain Eukaryota; kingdom Metazoa; phylum Chordata; class Mammalia; order Primates; family Lemuridae; genus Lemur; species Lemur catta. Next base: position 286,375,216 of record NC_059128.1, read on the forward strand.
CAGCCTGGGCTTTCCCAGGTGGGCCTGGCGCCCCCAGCTGCACGTCCGGCTCTGGGACCCTCTGCCCGCGGCCCGGGGCGGGGCGCCTTGGCAGGAGCTCCCGAGACCCCGCACCCCTTCCAGGGGGCCGTGGGGCCCAGCGCACCCCCAGCCCTGGCAGGGAAAGGCCGCGGGGCTGAAGGCTCCGCTCCCGGGGACCCCTCAGGCCTTCTCCCCATGTTTCGCCGGAGGCCCGACCTCCGGGGCCCGCCTCTCGCCCCATCCTCCACCTGCCCGTCCAGCCCCCTCCCCTCCCATCCCCCACCTGCCCCTCCACACGCCAGACCCCCGCCTCCCCGGCGCCCCCCCTTCCCTGCCCCTCTCAGTCCTCTCCCCATCCCGGTCCTCCCGCCCCGCCCCGCCCTCGCCCGCTGTCCGCCTGCGCCCCCGTGTGGCCGCGGGGGGACGAGCGGAGCCGCGGCGCCGGGCTGGGGGGTGGGGGCGGGCTGAGCGGGCGGGGGCGGGGGCGGGGCCGGGCTGACAGGGGAGAGGAGTGGGCGCGGGGACGGGGCGGAGAGGGGAGGGGAGAGGGGTCGGGGCCGGGGCACCCCGCGGTCCCGGGCGGGCCAAGCCTGACACTCCCCGCGAGCAGCATCGTGACGGTCGTTGTAATGAGTCGCTGAACGTGGCTGGCGGAAACAGATCGTGCAGCGCGTGCTCGTGGTCCTCGGGGACAGCGCTAACACGCACTAGCTATTCTGGTCGTCCTCGTTGGGAAACTGAGGCACACAAACCAGTGAAAAGGCCAAAGCAGGCCTGGGACTGAAACCCTGGACAGCACAAACCAGAGCTGTGCCCGAGCCCTCACCCAGCCCTCGCCTGACCCTCGTCTGGCCTGAATGTCAGCTTAGACCCACCTAAATGTGACACAGCAGTAACTGCTCTTGACGACTGAACTGACGGACGCTTTGAATGTCAAAGTCTCAGGTAAGAGTGAAGGCAGACACGTTTTTAAATGCAATTGCTATTAGTTTAGCCAACGTTGAGGGGACTCAAAGTGGTGAGCCAGTTCCTGATTTTAGGTAAATTTCCTAGTGACGGGGGCTCAGCCTGCTCAGGGTCAGCCAAGTCCACCCAGAGCTTGAGACCGAGCCCGGGCTTTGGGTGCCTTGCACGGGTCTGGCGAGAGCTTCGATCACAGCTTCTGTCGCTGCTGGGGACAAGAGCCAGTGCAGCCCTAAATGCCCACGTGTGTGCCCGTTGCAGGGCTGGAGTCAGGGCCAGGTTGGTGCCCCTCTACCCTGCGGATGGGATCCGTGCTGGCCCTGCGGTCCTTCAGGTGGGGAGGCAGGCACTGGCCTGGGACAGTGCCCTCCCCTCCCGGGAACATGCAGCCCTCCGTGGTTGGCCGAGGCCGCTCCATTTGCAGCCGTTCGGTGAGGGGGCAGAGGCCAAATAAGTCCTTGCGGGGAGCGGGGTGGGCAGAGCTTTGGCCTGATCCCTGCCACAGGCTGGCTGGAGGTCCCTTGCCTAAGAGAACTGAGGGTCACACCCCCTGGGCCAGAGGCCTGGCTGCAGAGGAGGTGCAGGGATTTCCTTCCCCGGGCTGCTTGGGGCCCGGAGACTTTGCACCTCTGTGCAGGAGACCAACAGGGGCTGGGACTCGGGCGCCCGCAGCCTGCTTCCCTGGTCTTGGAGCAGCGTCTCCATCTGTTATGGCAACTGTCCCAGTTTGCCCGGGACCTTTGCTGCTAAACTGGGGGCTTCCCCCTCTTCCCCCAAGTTCTGCAACACGCTTAGAAGCAGCTACTTACTCGCCTCCGACACTTGACTACAGGTGTAACTGTAGGTGACAATTTTAGTATTTTGCCACTATTTGCCAGTCCTGTGGGCAATGAGCACCCAGGACCTCGGGAAGCAGGGTGTGAATGCCCTGCAGGTCGGAGCAGAGAACCTATTCCGGACACCCAGAGATGATTCAGAGAGCCTGTGCCTGGGGTCCTGCCCCAGGAGCAGCCCTGGGTCTGTCCAGGTGCAGTCAGGGAGCGCAGTGAGGGCTGTGGATGTGGGGTTGGCACAGGACTTCCGCCCACAGGGTGGGGCAACTGCAGCCTTTACAGAAGGCTGGGGTTGCTGGGGTCACCAAGTCCTAACCAGGCCTGACCCTGCTTAGCGTCCGAGATCAGGCAAGACCGGGCGCGTTCAGGGTGGTACCGCCGTAGACAAGGAAGAAAAGGTGGTGCAGAGCTGGGGAGAGTGAGGGCACCCTGGGGCCCACATCTGAGAGCAAAAGGACGTCACCGCTCTTCTGCCCGAGGTGGCCTTGGTGGGGGCAGGTGGAAAATGACTTTTTCACGCCCAGTTCTAACCCAAGCTCGTTTCCAGACCCAGAGCCCACCCAGGGAAGGGGGACCAGGGTCCCGCAGCAGTTTCTGCAAGGAGAGCGCGGGGTGACTGGCAGACCCCGCCCCTGGCTCACCTGCGGACCCCCGTGGGCCCTGGGCGAGACTCTCTGCAGGAGAGCGGTGGGAGGGGTGAAGCTCTGCTGTGGGGGCTCCTCTCACGGAGGAGCAAATGGGCCATGAGCACGGGCACCCACGCCGCCTCCCCACTACTGAAGGACCTGCCACCCCTTCTCAAGGCCCGGGCAGCCTCCTGGTGGCGGTGACACATTCTTAATAATGTATCGGGGTGTTGGGGGGGGGGAGGGGATGGAGGTATGACTACATGATGAGTACCAGGCGCACTGTCTGGAGAATGAGAACGGACGCGCTTGGGACTCTGACTCGGGGGGATGGGCGGGACATGGACAATGTATATGACCTAAACTTATGTACCCCCATGATGAGCTGAAATAAAAGAAAAAAAATGTATCGGGGTGTTGACAGCCTGCTGTCTGGTCCCCCAAGTAAAAGGAGCTTGGAAATGAGATGCCTTGCCCCGATTGTCTGACCCTGTCATCCTGGACACTTATGGCAGACCGTGTCCTGCAGTTCCAGGAGTCCCCATCATGTGCTCGGTGACGTTGGAAGGATGACTCGCCTGTTCACCTCCGGCGTCATGTGTCTGCTCCTTTCCTGCGCAGCCTCGGTGACATAGGGACGAAGGTGAGGGTATGGCAGGACCCTCCCGAGGCCTCCCCAGGGCCCGCCTGGCTGCTGATGCCTCAGCCAGGTGCGCAGAGGCCACCCTGGCCGGCGGCACTGCGGGTCCCTTCCCCTCCCGGGGAGCAGGGGGCCGCCCTCCACACCATGATGGGGGTCCGGGCAGACGGGAGCGAGGGCTGGACAGAGCCCCTGGACGGTGCAGCTGAGTCCTGATTGGTCAGTGCAGTTGTGTCCTGATTAGTCAGTGTGGCTGAGTTCTGATTGGTCAGTGCAGCTGAGTCCTGATAGGTCAGTGCAGTTGTGCCCTGATTGGTGAGTGAGGCTGATTTCTGACTGGTCAGTGCAGCCGTGTCATGATTGGTCAAGGCAGTTGTGTCCTGATTGGTCAGTGCGGCTGAATTCTGATTGGTCAGTGAAGCTGAGTCCTGATTGGTCGGTGCAGATGTGTCCTGATTGGTCAGTGCAGCTGAGTTCCTATTGGTCAGTGCAACTGTGTCCTGATTGGTCAGTGTGGCCGAATTCTGATTGGTCAGTGCAGCTGAGTGCTGATTGGTCAGTGTGGCCGAATTCTGATTGGTCAGTGCAGCTGAGTGCTGATTGGTCGGTGCAGTTGTGTCCTCATTGGTGTGTGAGGCTGAGTTCCGATTGGTCAGAGCAGGTGAGTCCTGATTGGTCAGTAAGGCTGAGTTCTGATTGGTCAATACAGCTGAGTTCTGATTGGTCAGTGCAGCTGAGTCCTGATTGGTCAATAAAGCCGAGTCCTCATTGGTCAGTGCAACTGTGTCCTGATTGGTCAGTGTGGCCGAATTCTGATTGGTCAGTGCAGCTGAGTCCTGATTGGTCGGTGCAGTTGTGTCCTGATTGGCCAGTGCAGGTGAGTCCTGATTGGTCAGTGTGGCTGAGTTCTGATTGGTCAGTGCTCCTGCATCCTGATTGGTCAATACGGTTGAGTCTGATTGGTCAGTGCAGCTGAGTCCTGATTGGTCAGTGGAGTTGTGTCCTGATTGGTCAGTGCGGCTGAGTTCTGAGTGGTCAGTGTAGCTGAGGCCTGATTGGTCAATACAGCTGAGTCTTATTTTTCAGTGCAGCTGAGTCCTGATTGGTCGGTGCAGCTGAGTCTGATTGGACAGTGCAGTTGTGTCCCGATTGGTCAGTGCGGCTTAGTTCTGATTGGTCAGTGCAGCTGGGGAAACATGCTGTCCCAGCCAGGCAGGGCCCTGACCAGAGCCACAGCCGTGTCCTGCGACCCTGTCCCTTCTCTCCCGGGGCAGGGCCTGCACCAGGGCTAAAACCCGGGTCTGAGATGTGGGTGACCCTGAGGTCTGCTGAGGGACTTGGGAAGCCTCGCTCTGCAGAGGGAAACCTTCATCCTTTGTCGAGAGAAGAGAAGATTCTACCTGTTGGGCTGGCCTGAACCGCACAGGTGTGTGTGCTGAGTCATAGCGGGGAGGGGGCTGCTCCTGCCGTTGCGGGGTTGGCTCAGATGGAGACGCCGTGCCAGCCCGACGGGGCCCACCCTGCTTACGGGGCACTGGGGGAGACACCGGGTTGCATCCCTCACCGGGCGTGCACTGGGCAGACAGGCTGGAGACGGTCCCCAGGAAAGAGCCTACGTCCCCGCCCTCCCACCAGCCAGTGCAGTGTGGCAGCAGCTGCCCTCATCCTGGGGTAGGTTTGGGAATCTGCCCTGAGCCACGGACCTAGTGGGGTGGGGGCTGGGCAGACAGCAGCGCACCCGTCTGCACCCGGCCAGGCGCTGGGGTGGGGCCTGGCGCGCGCCGGGCCTGGGAGGAGCACCTGGTGCCCGGCAGGGGCCACCACACCCACCTCCTCCGCCTTCCACGGCCCGCCAGGCCACAGGGCCACCTGAAGCCTTAAACGCGGAGGAGGGAAAGGCCCCGCCTCCCACTTTCCAGCGCAGCCTGGGCTTTCCCAGGTGGGCCTGGCGCCCCCAGCTGCACGTCCGGCTCTGGGACCCTCTGCCCGCGGCCCGGGGCGGGGCGCCTTGGCAGGAGCTCCCGAGACCCCGCACCCCTTCCAGGGGGCCGTGGGGCCCAGCGCACCCCCAGCCCTGGCAGGGAAAGGCCGCGGGGCTGAAGGCTCCGCTCCCGGGGACCCCTCAGGCCTTCTCCCCATGTTTCGCCGGAGGCCCGACCTCCGGGGCCCGCCTCTCGCCCCATCCTCCACCTGCCCGTCCAGCCCCCTCCCCTCCCATCCCCCACCTGCCCCTCCACACGCCAGACCCCCGCCTCCCCGGCGCCCCCCCTTCCCTGCCCCTCTCAGTCCTCTCCCCATCCCGGTCCTCCCGCCCCGCCCCGCCCTCGCCCGCTGTCCGCCTGCGCCCCCGTGTGGCCGCGGGGGGACGAGCGGAGCCGCGGCGCCGGGCTGGGGGGTGGGGGCGGGCTGAGCGGGCGGGGGCGGGGGCGGGGCCGGGCTGACAGGGGAGAGGAGTGGGCGCGGGGACGGGGCGGAGAGGGGAGGGGAGAGGGGTCGGGGCCGGGGCACCCCGCGGTCCCGGGCGGGCCAAGCCTGACACTCCCCGCGAGCAGCATCGTGACGGTCGTTGTAATGAGTCGCTGAACGTGGCTGGCGGAAACAGATCGTGCAGCGCGTGCTCGTGGTCCTCGGGGACAGCGCTAACACGCACTAGCTATTCTGGTCGTCCTCGTTGGGAAACTGAGGCACACAAACCAGTGAAAAGGCCAAAGCAGGCCTGGGACTGAAACCCTGGACAGCACAAACCAGAGCTGTGCCCGAGCCCTCACCCAGCCCTCGCCTGACCCTCGTCTGGCCTGAATGTCAGCTTAGACCCACCTAAATGTGACACAGCAGTAACTGCTCTTGACGACTGAACTGACGGACGCTTTGAATGTCAAAGTCTCAGGTAAGAGTGAAGGCAGACACGTTTTTAAATGCAATTGCTATTAGTTTAGCCAACGTTGAGGGGACTCAAAGTGGTGAGCCAGTTCCTGATTTTAGGTAAATTTCCTAGTGACGGGGGCTCAGCCTGCTCAGGGTCAGCCAAGTCCACCCAGAGCTTGAGACCGAGCCCGGGCTTTGGGTGCCTTGCACGGGTCTGGCGAGAGCTTCGATCACAGCTTCTGTCGCTGCTGGGGACAAGAGCCAGTGCAGCCCTAAATGCCCACGTGTGTGCCCGTTGCAGGGCTGGAGTCAGGGCCAGGTTGGTGCCCCTCTACCCTGCGGATGGGATCCGTGCTGGCCCTGCGGTCCTCCAGGTGGGGAGGCAGGCACTGGCCTGGGACAGTGCCCTCCCCTCCCGGGAACATGCAGCCCTCCGTGGTTGGCCGAGGCCGCTCCATTTGCAGCCGTTCGGTGAGGGGGCAGAGGCCAAATAAGTCCTTGCGGGGAGCGGGGTGGGCAGAGCTTTGGCCTGATCCCTGCCACAGGCTGGCTGGAGGTCCCTTGCCTAAGAGAACTGAGGGTCACACCCCCTGGGCCAGAGGCCTGGCTGCAGAGGAGGTGCAGGGATTTCCTTCCCCGGGCTGCTTGGGGCCCGGAGACTTTGCACCTCTGTGCAGGAGACCAACAGGGGCTGGGACTCGGGCGCCCGCAGCCTGCTTCCCTGGTCTTGGAGCAGCGTCTCCATCTGTTATGGCAACTGTCCCAGTTTGCCCGGGACCTTTGCTGCTAAACTGGGGGCTTCCCCCTCTTCCCCCAAGTTCTGCAACACGCTTAGAAGCAGCTACTTACTCGCCTCCGACACTTGACTACAGGTGTAACTGTAGGTGACAATTTTAGTATTTTGCCACTATTTGCCAGTCCTGTGGGCAATGAGCACCCAGGACCTCGGGAAGCAGGGTGTGAATGCCCTGCAGGTCGGAGCAGAGAACCTATTCCGGACACCCAGAGATGATTCAGAGAGCCTGTGCCTGGGGTCCTGCCCCAGGAGCAGCCCTGGGTCTGTCCAGGTGCAGTCAGGGAGCGCAGTGAGGGCTGTGGATGTGGGGTTGGCACAGGACTTCCGCCCACAGGGTGGGGCAACTGCAGCCTTTACAGAAGGCTGGGGTTGCTGGGGTCACCAAGTCCTAACCAGGCCTGACCCTGCTTAGCGTCCGAGATCAGGCAAGACCGGGCGCGTTCAGGGTGGTACCGCCGTAGACAAGGAAGAAAAGGTGGTGCAGAGCTGGGGAGAGTGAGGGCACCCTGGGGCCCACATCTGAGAGCAAAAGGACGTCACCGCTCTTCTGCCCGAGGTGGCCTTGGTGGGGGCAGGTGGAAAATGACTTTTTCACGCCCAGTTCTAACCCAAGCTCGTTTCCAGACCCAGAGCCCACCCAGGGAAGGGGGACCAGGGTCCCGCAGCAGTTTCTGCAAGGAGAGCGCGGGGTGACTGGCAGACCCCGCCCCTGGCTCACCTGCGGACCCCCGTGGGCCCTGGGCGAGACTCTCTGCAGGAGAGCGGTGGGAGGGGTGAAGCTCTGCTGTGGGGGCTCCTCTCACGGAGGAGCAAATGGGCCATGAGCACGGGCACCCACGCCGCCTCCCCACTACTGAAGGACCTGCCACCCCTTCTCAAGGCCCGGGCAGCCTCCTGGTGGCGGTGACACATTCTTAATAATGTATCGGGGTGTTGGGGGGGGGGGAGGGGATGGAGGTATGACTACATGATGAGTACCAGGCGCACTGTCTGGAGAATGAGAACGGACGCGCTTGGGACTCTGACTCGGGGGGATGGGCGGGACATGGACAATGTATATGACCTAAACTTATGTACCCCCATGATGAGCTGAAATAAAAGAAAAAAAATGTATCGGGGTGTTGACAGCCTGCTGTCTGGTCCCCCAAGTAAAAGGAGCTTGGAAATGAGATGCCTTGCCCCGATTGTCTGACCCTGTCATCCTGGACACTTATGGCAGACCGTGTCCTGCAGTTCCAGGAGTCCCCATCATGTGCTCGGTGACGTTGGAAGGATGACTCGCCTGTTCACCTCCGGCGTCATGTGTCTGCTCCTTTCCTGCGCAGCCTCGGTGACATAGGGACGAAGGTGAGGGTATGGCAGGACCCTCCCGAGGCCTCCCCAGGGCCCGCCTGGCTGCTGATGCCTCAGCCAGGTGCGCAGAGGCCACCCTGGCCGGCGGCACTGCGGGTCCCTTCCCCTCCCGGGGAGCAGGGGGCCGCCCTCCACACCATGATGGGGGTCCGGGCAGACGGGAGCGAGGGCTGGACAGAGCCCCTGGACGGTGCAGCTGAGTCCTGATTGGTCAGTGCAGTTGTGTCCTGATTAGTCAGTGTGGCTGAGTTCTGATTGGTCAGTGCAGCTGAGTCCTGATAGGTCAGTGCAGTTGTGCCCTGATTGGTGAGTGAGGCTGATTTCTGACTGGTCAGTGCAGCCGTGTCATGATTGGTCAAGGCAGTTGTGTCCTGATTGGTCAGTGCGGCTGAATTCTGATTGGTCAGTGAAGCTGAGTCCTGATTGGTCGGTGCAGATGTGTCCTGATTGGTCAGTGCAGCTGAGTTCCTATTGGTCAGTGCAACTGTGTCCTGATTGGTCAGTGTGGCCGAATTCTGATTGGTCAGTGCAGCTGAGTGCTGATTGGTCAGTGTGGCCGAATTCTGATTGGTCAGTGCAGCTGAGTGCTGATTGGTCGGTGCAGTTGTGTCCTCATTGGTGTGTGAGGCTGAGTTCCGATTGGTCAGAGCAGGTGAGTCCTGATTGGTCAGTAAGGCTGAGTTCTGATTGGTCAATACAGCTGAGTTCTGATTGGTCAGTGCAGCTGAGTCCTGATTGGTCAATAAAGCCGAGTCCTCATTGGTCAGTGCAACTGTGTCCTGATTGGTCAGTGTGGCCGAATTCTGATTGGTCAGTGCAGCTGAGTCCTGATTGGTCGGTGCAGTTGTGTCCTGATTGGCCAGTGCAGGTGAGTCCTGATTGGTCAGTGTGGCTGAGTTCTGATTGGTCAGTGCTCCTGCATCCTGATTGGTCAATACGGTTGAGTCTGATTGGTCAGTGCAGCTGAGTCCTGATTGGTCAGTGGAGTTGTGTCCTGATTGGTCAGTGCGGCTGAGTTCTGAGTGGTCAGTGTAGCTGAGGCCTGATTGGTCAATACAGCTGAGTCTTATTTTTCAGTGCAGCTGAGTCCTGATTGGTCGGTGCAGCTGAGTCTGATTGGACAGTGCAGTTGTGTCCCGATTGGTCAGTGCGGCTTAGTTCTGATTGGTCAGTGCAGCTGGGGAAACATGCTGTCCCAGCCAGGCAGGGCCCTGACCAGAGCCACAGCCGTGTCCTGCGACCCTGTCCCTTCTCTCCCGGGGCAGGGCCTGCACCAGGGCTAAAACCCGGGTCTGAGATGTGGGTGACCCTGAGGTCTGCTGAGGGACTTGGGAAGCCTCGCTCTGCAGAGGGAAACCTTCATCCTTTGTCGAGAGAAGAGAAGATTCTACCTGTTGGGCTGGCCTGAACCGCACAGGTGTGTGTGCTGAGTCATAGCGGGGAGGGGGCTGCTCCTGCCGTTGCGGGGTTGGCTCAGATGGAGACGCCGTGCCAGCCCGACGGGGCCCACCCTGCTTACGGGGCACTGGGGGAGACACCGGGTTGCATCCCTCACCGGGCGTGCACTGGGCAGACAGGCTGGAGACGGTCCCCAGGAAAGAGCCTACGTCCCCGCCCTCCCACCAGCCAGTGCAGTGTGGCAGCAGCTGCCCTCATCCTGGGGTAGGTTTGGGAATCTGCCCTGAGCCACGGACCTAGTGGGGTGGGGGCTGGGCAGACAGCAGCGCACCCGTCTGCACCCGGCCAGGCGCTGGGGTGGGGCCTGGCGCGCGCCGGGCCTGGGAGGAGCACCTGGTGCCCGGCAGGGGCCACCACACCCACCTCCTCCGCCTTCCACGGCCCTCCAGGCCACAGGGCCACCTGAAGCCTTAAACACGGAGGAGGGAAAGGCCCCGCCTCCCACTTTCCAGCGCAGCCTGGGCTTTCCCAGGTGGGCCTGGCGCCCCCAGCTGCACGTCCGGCTCTGGGACCCTCTGCCCGCGGCCCGGGGCGGGGCGCCTTGGCAGGAGCTCCCGAGACCCCGCACCCCTTCCAGGGGGCCGTGGGGCCCAGCGCACCCCCAGCCCTGGCAGGGAAAGGCCGCGGGGCTGAAGGCTCCGCTCCCGGGGACCCCTCAGGCCTTCTCCCCATGTTTCGCCGGAGGCCCGACCTCCGGGGCCCGCCTCTCGCCCCATCCTCCACCTGCCCGTCCAGCCCCCTCCCCTCCCATCCCCCACCTGCCCCTCCACACGCCAGACCCCCGCCTCCCCGGCGCCCCCCCTTCCCTGCCCCTCTCAGTCCTCTCCCCATCCCGGTCCTCCCGCCCCGCCCCGCCCTCGCCCGCTGTCCGCCTGCGCCCCCGTGTGGCCGCGGGGGGACGAGCGGAGCCGCGGCGCCGGGCTGGGGGGTGGGGGCGGGCTGAGCGGGCGGGGGCGGGGGCGGGGCCGGGCTGACAGGGGAGAGGAGTGGGCGCGGGGACGGGGCGGAGAGGGGAGGGGAGAGGGGTCGGGGCCGGGGCACCCCGCGGTCCCGGGCGGGCCAAGCCTGACACTCCCCGCGAGCAGCATCGTGACGGTCGTTGTAATGAGTCGCTGAACGTGGCTGGCGGAAACAGATCGTGCAGCGCGTGCTCGTGGTCCTCGGGGACAGCGCTAACACGCACTAGCTATTCTGGTCGTCCTCGTTGGGAAACTGAGGCACACAAACCAGTGAAAAGGCCAAAGCAGGCCTGGGACTGAAACCCTGGACAGCACAAACCAGAGCTGTGCCCGAGCCCTCACCCAGCCCTCGCCTGACCCTCGTCTGGCCTGAATGTCAGCTTAGACCCACCTAAATGTGACACAGCAGTAACTGCTCTTGACGACTGAACTGACGGACGCTTTGAATGTCAAAGTCTCAGGTAAGAGTGAAGGCAGACACGTTTTTAAATGCAATTACTATTAGTTTAGCCAACGTTGAGGGGACTCAAAGTGGTGAGCCAGTTCCTGATTTTAGGTAAATTTCCTAGTGACGGGGGCTCAGCCTGCTCAGGGTCAGCCAAGTCCACCCAGAGCTTGAGACCGAGCCCGGGCTTTGGGTGCCTTGCACGGGTCTGGCGAGAGCTTCGATCACAGCTTCTGTCGCTGCTGGGGACAAGAGCCAGTGCAGCCCTAAATGCCCACGTGTGTGCCCGTTGCAGGGCTGGAGTCAGGGCCAGGTTGGTGCCCCTCTACCCTGCGGATGGGATCCGTGCTGGCCCTGCGGTCCTTCAGGTGGGGAGGCAGGCACTGGCCTGGGACAGTGCCCTCCCCTCCCGGGAACATGCAGCCCTCCGTGGTTGGCCGAGGCCGCTCCATTTGCAGCCGTTCGGTGAGGGGGCAGAGGCCAAATAAGTCCTTGCGGGGAGCGGGGTGGGCAGAGCTTTGGCCTGATCCCTGCCACAGGCTGGCTGGAGGTCCCTTGCCTAAGAGAACTGAGGGTCACACCCCCTGGGCCAGAGGCCTGGCTGCAGAGGAGGTGCAGGGATTTCCTTCCCCGGGCTGCTTGGGGCCCGGAGACTTTGCACCTCTGTGCAGGAGACCAACAGGGGCTGGGACTCGGGCGCCCGCAGCCTGCTTCCCTGGTCTTGGAGCAGCGTCTCCATCTGTTATGGCAACTGTCCCAGTTTGCCCGGGACCTTTGCTGCTAAACTGGGGGCTTCCCCCTCTTCCCCCAAGTTCTGCAACACGCTTAGAAGCAGCTACTTACTCGCCTCCGACACTTGACTACAGGTGTAACTGTAGGTGACAATTTTAGTATTTTGCCACTATTTGCCAGTCCTGTGGGCAATGAGCACCCAGGACCTCGGGAAGCAGGGTGTGAATGCCCTGCAGGTCGGAGCAGAGAACCTATTCCGGACACCCAGAGATGATTCAGAGAGCCTGTGCCTGGGGTCCTGCCCCAGGAGCAGCCCTGGGTCTGTCCAGGTGCAGTCAGGGAGCGCAGTGAGGGCTGTGGATGTGGGGTTGGCACAGGACTTCCGCCCACAGGGTGGGGCAACTGCAGCCTTTACAGAAGGCTGGGGTTGCTGGGGTCACCAAGTCCTAACCAGGCCTGACCCTGCTTAGCGTCCGAGATCAGGCAAGACCGGGCGCGTTCAGGGTGGTACCGCCGTAGACAAGGAAGAAAAGGTGGTGCAGAGCTGGGGAGAGTGAGGGCACCCTGGGGCCCACATCTGAGAGCAAAAGGACGTCACCGCTCTTCTGCCCGAGGTGGCCTTGGTGGGGGCAGGTGGAAAATGACTTTTTCACGCCCAGTTCTAACCCAAGCTCGTTTCCAGACCCAGAGCCCACCCAGGGAAGGGGGACCAGGGTCCCGCAGCAGTTTCTGCAAGGAGAGCGCGGGGTGACTGGCAGACCCCGCCCCTGGCTCACCTGCGGACCCCCGTGGGCCCTGGGCGAGACTCTCTGCAGGAGAGCGGTGGGAGGGGTGAAGCTCTGCTGTGGGGGCTCCTCTCACGGAGGAGCAAATGGGCCATGAGCACGGGCACCCACGCCGCCTCCCCACTACTGAAGGACCTGCCACCCCTTCTCAAGGCCCGGGCAGCCTCCTGGTGGCGGTGACACATTCTTAATAATGTATCGGGGTGTTGGGGGGGGGGGGAGGGGATGGAGGTATGACTACATGATGAGTACCAGGCGCACTGTCTGGAGAATGAGAACGGACGCGCTTGGGACTCTGACTCGGGGGGATGGGCGGGACATGGACAATGTATATGACCTAAACTTATGTACCCCCATGATGAGCTGAAATAAAAGAAAAAAAATGTATCGGGGTGTTGACAGCCTGCTGTCTGGTCCCCCAAGTAAAAGGAGCTTGGAAATGAGATGCCTTGCCCCGATTGTCTGACCCTGTCATCCTGGACACTTATGGCAGACCGTGTCCTGCAGTTCCAGGAGTCCCCATCATGTGCTCGGTGACGTTGGAAGGATGACTCGCCTGTTCACCTCCGGCGTCATGTGTCTGCTCCTTTCCTGCGCAGCCTCGGTGACATAGGGACGAAGGTGAGGGTATGGCAGGACCCTCCCGAGGCCTCCCCAGGGCCCGCCTGGCTGCTGATGCCTCAGCCAGGTGCGCAGAGGCCACCCTGGCCGGCGGCACTGCGGGTCCCTTCCCCTCCCGGGGAGCAGGGGGCCGCCCTCCACACCATGATGGGGGTCCGGGCAGACGGGAGCGAGGGCTGGACAGAGCCCCTGGACGGTGCAGCTGAGTCCTGATTGGTCAGTGCAGTTGTGTCCTGATTAGTCAGTGTGGCTGAGTTCTGATTGGTCAGTGCAGCTGAGTCCTGATAGGTCAGTGCAGTTGTGCCCTGATTGGTGAGTGAGGCTGATTTCTGACTGGTCAGTGCAGCCGTGTCATGATTGGTCAAGGCAGTTGTGTCCTGATTGGTCAGTGCGGCTGAATTCTGATTGGTCAGTGAAGCTGAGTCCTGATTGGTCGGTGCAGATGTGTCCTGATTGGTCAGTGCAGCTGAGTTCCTATTGGTCAGTGCAACTGTGTCCTGATTGGTCAGTGTGGCCGAATTCTGATTGGTCAGTGCAGCTGAGTGCTGATTGGTCAGTGTGGCCGAATTCTGATTGGTCAGTGCAGCTGAGTGCTGATTGGTCGGTGCAGTTGTGTCCTCATTGGTGTGTGAGGCTGAGTTCCGATTGGTCAGAGCAGGTGAGTCCTGATTGGTCAGTAAGGCTGAGTTCTGATTGGTCAATACAGCTGAGTTCTGATTGGTCAGTGCAGCTGAGTCCTGATTGGTCAATAAAGCCGAGTCCTCATTGGTCAGTGCAACTGTGTCCTGATTGGTCAGTGTGGCCGAATTCTGATTGGTCAGTGCAGCTGAGTCCTGATTGGTCGGTGCAGTTGTGTCCTGATTGGCCAGTGCAGGTGAGTCCTGATTGGTCAGTGTGGCTGAGTTCTGATTGGTCAGTGCTCCTGCATCCTGATTGGTCAATACGGTTGAGTCTGATTGGTCAGTGCAGCTGAGTCCTGATTGGTCAGTGGAGTTGTGTCCTGATTGGTCAGTGCGGCTGAGTTCTGAGTGGTCAGTGTAGCTGAGGCCTGATTGGTCAATACAGCTGAGTCTTATTCTTCAGTGCAGCTGAGTCCTGATTGGTCGGTGCAGCTGAGTCTGATTGGACAGTGCAGTTGTGTCCCGATTGGTCAGTGCGGCTTAGTTCTGATTGGTCAGTGCAGCTGGGGAAACATGCTGTCCCAGCCAGGCAGGGCCCTGACCAGAGCCACAGCCGTGTCCTGCGACCCTGTCCCTTCTCTCCCGGGGCAGGGCCTGCACCAGGGCTAAAACCCGGGTCTGAGATGTGGGTGACCCTGAGGTCTGCTGAGGGACTTGGGAAGCCTCGCTCTGCAGAGGGAAACCTTCATCCTTTGTCGAGAGAAGAGAAGATTCTACCTGTTGGGCTGGCCTGAACCGCACAGGTGTGTGTGCTGAGTCATAGCGGGGAGGGGGCTGCTCCTGCCGTTGCGGGGTTGGCTCAGATGGAGACGCCGTGCCAGCCCGACGGGGCCCACCCTGCTTACGGGGCACTGGGGGAGACACCGGGTTGCATCCCTCACCGGGCGTGCACTGGGCAGACAGGCTGGAGACGGTCCCCAGGAAAGAGCCTACGTCCCCGCCCTCCCACCAGCCAGTGCAGTGTGGCAGCAGCTGCCCTCATCCTGGGGTAGGTTTGGGAATCTGCCCTGAGCCACGGACCTAGTGGGGTGGGGGCTGGGCAGACAGCAGCGCACCCGTCTGCACCCGGCCAGGCGCTGGGGTGGGGCCTGGCGCGCGCCGGGCCTGGGAGGAGCACCTGGTGCCTGGCAGGGGCCACCACACCCACCTCCTCCGCCTTCCACGGCGCTCCAGGCCACAGGGCCACCTGAAGCCTTAAACACGGAGGAGGGAAAGGCCCCGCCTCCCACTTTCCAGCGCAGCCTGGGCTTTCCCAGGTGGGCCTGGCGCCCCCAGCTGCACGTCCGGCTCTGGGACCCTCTGCCCGCGGCCCGGGGCGGGGCGCCTTGGCAGGAGCTCCCGAGACCCCGCACCCCTTCCAGGGGGCCGTGGGGCCCAGCGCACCCCCAGCCCTGGCAGGGAAAGGCCGCGGGGCTGAAGGCTCCGCTCCCGGGGACCCCTCAGGCCTTCTCCCCATGTTTCGCCGGAGGCCCGACCTCCGGGGCCCGCCTCTCGCCCCATCCTCCACCTGCCCGTCCAGCCCCCTCCCCTCCCATCCCCCACCTGCCCCTCCACACGCCAGACCCCCGCCTCCCCGGCGCCCCCCCTTCCCTGCCCCTCTCAGTCCTCTCCCCATCCCGGTCCTCCCGCCCCGCCCCGCCCTCGCCCGCTGTCCGCCTGCGCCCCCGTGTGGCCGCGGGGGGACGAGCGGAGCCGCGGCGCCGGGCTGGGGGGTGGGGGCGGGCTGAGCGGGCGGGGGCGGGGGCGGGGCCGGGCTGACAGGGGAGAGGAGTGGGCGCGGGGACGGGGCGGAGAGGGGAGGGGAGAGGGGTCGGGGCCGGGGCACCCCGCGGTCCCGGGCGGGCCAAGCCTGACACTCCCCGCGAGCAGCATCGTGACGGTCGTTGTAATGAGTCGCTGAACGTGGCTGGCGGAAACAGATCGTGCAGCGCGTGCTCGTGGTCCTCGGGGACAGCGCTAACACGCACTAGCTATTCTGGTCGTCCTCGTTGGGAAACTGAGGCACACAAACCAGTGAAAAGGCCAAAGCAGGCCTGGGACTGAAACCCTGGACAGCACAAACCAGAGCTGTGCCCGAGCCCTCACCCAGCCCTCGCCTGACCCTCGTCTGGCCTGAATGTCAGCTTAGACCCACCTAAATGTGACACAGCAGTAACTGCTCTTGACGACTGAACTGACGGACGCTTTGAATGTCAAAGTCTCAGGTAAGAGTGAAGGCAGACACGTTTTTAAATGCAATTGCTATTAGTTTAGCCAACGTTGAGGGGACTCAAAGTGGTGAGCCAGTTCCTGATTTTAGGTAAATTTCCTAGTGACGGGGGCTCAGCCTGCTCAGGGTCAGCCAAGTCCACCCAGAGCTTGAGACCGAGCCCGGGCTTTGGGTGCCTTGCACGGGTCTGGCGAGAGCTTCGATCACAGCTTCTGTCGCTGCTGGGGACAAGAGCCAGTGCAGCCCTAAATGCCCACGTGTGTGCCCGTTGCAGGGCTGGAGTCAGGGCCAGGTTGGTGCCCCTCTACCCTGCGGATGGGATCCGTGCTGGCCCTGCGGTCCTTCAGGTGGGGAGGCAGGCACTGGCCTGGGACAGTGCCCTCCCCTCCCGGGAACATGCAGCCCTCCGTGGTTGGCCGAGGCCGCTCCATTTGCAGCCGTTCGGTGAGGGGGCAGAGGCCAAATAAGTCCTTGCGGGGAGCGGGGTGGGCAGAGCTTTGGCCTGATCCCTGCCACAGGCTGGCTGGAGGTCCCTTGCCTAAGAGAACTGAGGGTCACACCCCCTGGGCCAGAGGCCTGGCTGCAGAGGAGGTGCAGGGATTTCCTTCCCCGGGCTGCTTGGGGCCCGGAGACTTTGCACCTCTGTGCAGGAGACCAACAGGGGCTGGGACTCGGGCGCCCGCAGCCTGCTTCCCTGGTCTTGGAGCAGCGTCTCCATCTGTTATGGCAACTGTCCCAGTTTGCCCGGGACCTCTGCTGCTAAACTGGGGGCTTCCCCCTCTTCCCCCAAGTTCTGCAACACGCTTAGAAGCAGCTACTTACTCGCCTCCGACACTTGACTACAGGTGTAACTGTAGGTGACAATTTTAGTATTTTGCCACTATTTGCCAGTCCTGTGGGCAATGAGCACCCAGGACCTCGGGAAGCAGGGTGTGAATGCCCTGCAGGTCGGAGCAGAGAACCTATTCCGGACACCCAGAGATGATTCAGAGAGCCTGTGCCTGGGGTCCTGCCCCAGGAGCAGCCCTGGGTCTGTCCAGGTGCAGTCAGGGAGCGCAGTGAGGGCTGTGGATGTGGGGTTGGCACAGGACTTCCGCCCACAGGGTGGGGCAACTGCAGCCTTTACAGAAGGCTGGGGTTGCTGGGGTCACCAAGTCCTAACCAGGCCTGACCCTGCTTAGCGTCCGAGATCAGGCAAGACCGGGCGCGTTCAGGGTGGTACCGCCGTAGACAAGGAAGAAAAGGTGGTGCAGAGCTGGGGAGAGTGAGGGCACCCTGGGGCCCACATCTGAGAGCAAAAGGACGTCACCGCTCTTCTGCCCGAGGTGGCCTTGGTGGGGGCAGGTGGAAAATGACTTTTTCACGCCCAGTTCTAACCCAAGCTCGTTTCCAGACCCAGAGCCCACCCAGGGAAGGGGGACCAGGGTCCCGCAGCAGTTTCTGCAAGGAGAGCGCGGGGTGACTGGCAGACCCCGCCCCTGGCTCACCTGCGGACCCCCGTGGGCCCTGGGCGAGACTCTCTGCAGGAGAGCGGTGGGAGGGGTGAAGCTCTGCTGTGGGGGCTCCTCTCACGGAGGAGCAAATGGGCCATGAGCACGGGCACCCACGCCGCCTCCCCGCTACTGAAGGACCTGCCACCCCTTCTCAAGGCCCGGGCAGCCTCCTGGTGGCGGTGACACATTCTTAATAATGTATCGGGGTGTTGGGGGGGGGGAGGGGATGGAGGTATGACTACATGATGAGTACCAGGCGCACTGTCTGGAGAATGAGAACGGACGCGCTTGGGACTCTGACTCGGGGGGATGGGCGGGACATGGACAATGTATATGACCTAAACTTATGTACCCCCATGATGAGCTGAAATAAAAGAAAAAAAATGTATCGGGGTGTTGACAGCCTGCTGTCTGGTCCCCCAAGTAAAAGGAGCTTGGAAATGAGATGCCTTGCCCCGATTGTCTGACCCTGTCATCCTGGACACTTATGGCAGACCGTGTCCTGCAGTTCCAGGAGTCCCCATCATGTGCTCGGTGACGTTGGAAGGATGACTCGCCTGTTCACCTCCGGCGTCATGTGTCTGCTCCTTTCCTGCGCAGCCTCGGTGACATAGGGACGAAGGTGAGGGTATGGCAGGACCCTCCCGAGGCCTCCCCAGGGCCCGCCTGGCTGCTGATGCCTC
Source organism: Lemur catta (assembly GCF_020740605.2). NCBI lineage: Eukaryota > Metazoa > Chordata > Mammalia > Primates > Lemuridae > Lemur > Lemur catta. The sequence continues at coordinate 286,393,378 of NC_059128.1, forward strand.
AGCCAGGTGCGCAGAGGCCACCCTGGCCGGCGGCACTGCGGGTCCCTTCCCCTCCCGGGGAGCAGGGGGCCGCCCTCCACACCATGATGGGGGTCCGGGCAGACGGGAGCGAGGGCTGGACAGAGCCCCTGGACGGTGCAGCTGAGTCCTGATTGGTCAGTGCAGTTGTGTCCTGATTAGTCAGTGTGGCTGAGTTCTGATTGGTCAGTGCAGCTGAGTCCTGATAGGTCAGTGCAGTTGTGCCCTGATTGGTGAGTGAGGCTGATTTCTGACTGGTCAGTGCAGCCGTGTCATGATTGGTCAGGGCAGTTGTGTCCTGATTGGTCAGTGCGGCTGAATTCTGATTGGTCAGTGAAGCTGAGTCCTGATTGGTCGGTGCAGATGTGTCCTGCTTGGTCAGTGCAGCTGAGTTCCTATTGGTCAGTGCAACTGTGTCCTGATTGGTCAGTGTGGCCGAATTCTGATTGGTCAGTGCAGCTGAGTGCTGATTGGTCAGTGTGGCCGAATTCTGATTGGTCAGTGCAGCTGAGTGCTGATTGGTCGGTGCAGTTGTGTCCTCATTGGTGTGTGAGGCTGAGTTCCGATTGGTCAGAGCAGGTGAGTCCTGATTGGTCAGTAAGGCTGAGTTCTGATTGGTCAATACAGCTGAGTTCTGATTGGTCAGTGCAGCTGAGTCCTGATTGGTCAATAAAGCCGAGTCCTCATTGGTCAGTGCAACTGTGTCCTGATTGGTCAGTGTGGCCGAATTCTGATTGGTCAGTGCAGCTGAGTCCTGATTGGTCGGTGCAGTTGTGTCCTGATTGGCCAGTGCAGGTGAGTCCTGATTGGTCAGTGTGGCTGAGTTCTGATTGGTCAGTGCTCCTGCATCCTGATTGGTCAATACGGTTGAGTCTGATTGGTCAGTGCAGCTGAGTCCTGATTGGTCAGTGGAGTTGTGTCCTGATTGGTCAGTGCGGCTGAGTTCTGAGTGGTCAGTGTAGCTGAGGCCTGATTGGTCAATACAGCTGAGTCTTATTTTTCAGTGCAGCTGAGTCCTGATTGGTCGGTGCAGCTGAGTCTGATTGGACAGTGCAGTTGTGTCCCGATTGGTCAGTGCGGCTTAGTTCTGATTGGTCAGTGCAGCTGGGGAAACATGCTGTCCCAGCCAGGCAGGGCCCTGACCAGAGCCACAGCCGTGTCCTGCGACCCTGTCCCTTCTCTCCCGGGGCAGGGCCTGCACCAGGGCTAAAACCCGGGTCTGAGATGTGGGTGACCCTGAGGTCTGCTGAGGGACTTGGGAAGCCTCGCTCTGCAGAGGGAAACCTTCATCCTTTGTCGAGAGAAGAGAAGATTCTACCTGTTGGGCTGGCCTGAACCGCACAGGTGTGTGTGCTGAGTCATAGCGGGGAGGGGGCTGCTCCTGCCGTTGCGGGGTTGGCTCAGATGGAGACGCCGTGCCAGCCCGACGGGGCCCACCCTGCTTACGGGGCACTGGGGGAGACACCGGGTTGCATCCCTCACCGGGCGTGCACTGGGCAGACAGGCTGGAGACGGTCCCCAGGAAAGAGCCTACGTCCCCGCCCTCCCACCAGCCAGTGCAGTGTGGCAGCAGCTGCCCTCATCCTGGGGTAGGTTTGGGAATCTGCCCTGAGCCACGGACCTAGTGGGGTGGGGGCTGGGCAGACAGCAGCGCACCCGTCTGCACCCGGCCAGGCGCTGGGGTGGGGCCTGGCGCGCGCCGGGCCTGGGAGGAGCACCTGGTGCCTGGCAGGGGCCACCACACCCACCTCCTCCGCCTTCCACGGCCCGCCAGGCCACAGGGCCACCTGAAGCCTTAAACACGGAGGAGGGAAAGGCCCCGCCTCCCACTTTCCAGCGCAGCCTGGGCTTTCCCAGGTGGGCCTGGCGCCCCCAGCTGCACGTCCGGCTCTGGGACCCTCTGCCCGCGGCCCGGGGCGGGGCGCCTTGGCAGGAGCTCCCGAGACCCCGCACCCCTTCCAGGGGGCCGTGGGGCCCAGCGCACCCCCAGCCCTGGCAGGGAAAGGCCGCGGGGCTGAAGGCTCCGCTCCCGGGGACCCCTCAGGCCTTCTCCCCATGTTTCGCCGGAGGCCCGACCTCCGGGGCCCGCCTCTCGCCCCATCCTCCACCTGCCCGTCCAGCCCCCTCCCCTCCCATCCCCCACCTGCCCCTCCACACGCCAGACCCCCGCCTCCCCGGCGCCCCCCCTTCCCTGCCCCTCTCAGTCCTCTCCCCATCCCGGTCCTCCCGCCCCGCCCCGCCCTCGCCCGCTGTCCGCCTGCGCCCCCGTGTGGCCGCGGGGGGACGAGCGGAGCCGCGGCGCCGGGCTGGGGGGTGGGGGCGGGCTGAGCGGGCGGGGGCGGGGGCGGGGCCGGGCTGACAGGGGAGAGGAGTGGGCGCGGGGACGGGGCGGAGAGGGGAGGGGAGAGGGGTCGGGGCCGGGGCACCCCGCGGTCCCGGGCGGGCCAAGCCTGACACTCCCCGCGAGCAGCATCGTGACGGTCGTTGTAATGAGTCGCTGAACGTGGCTGGCGGAAACAGATCGTGCAGCGCGTGCTCGTGGTCCTCGGGGACAGCGCTAACACGCACTAGCTATTCTGGTCGTCCTCGTTGGGAAACTGAGGCACACAAACCAGTGAAAAGGCCAAAGCAGGCCTGGGACTGAAACCCTGGACAGCACAAACCAGAGCTGTGCCCGAGCCCTCACCCAGCCCTCGCCTGACCCTCGTCTGGCCTGAATGTCAGCTTAGACCCACCTAAATGTGACACAGCAGTAACTGCTCTTGACGACTGAACTGACGGACGCTTTGAATGTCAAAGTCTCAGGTAAGAGTGAAGGCAGACACGTTTTTAAATGCAATTGCTATTAGTTTAGCCAACGTTGAGGGGACTCAAAGTGGTGAGCCAGTTCCTGATTTTAGGTAAATTTCCTAGTGACGGGGGCTCAGCCTGCTCAGGGTCAGCCAAGTCCACCCAGAGCTTGAGACCGAGCCCGGGCTTTGGGTGCCTTGCACGGGTCTGGCGAGAGCTTCGATCACAGCTTCTGTCGCTGCTGGGGACAAGAGCCAGTGCAGCCCTAAATGCCCACGTGTGTGCCCGTTGCAGGGCTGGAGTCAGGGCCAGGTTGGTGCCCCTCTACCCTGCGGATGGGATCCGTGCTGGCCCTGCGGTCCTTCAGGTGGGGAGGCAGGCACTGGCCTGGGACAGTGCCCTCCCCTCCCGGGAACATGCAGCCCTCCGTGGTTGGCCGAGGCCGCTCCATTTGCAGCCGTTCGGTGAGGGGGCAGAGGCCAAATAAGTCCTTGCGGGGAGCGGGGTGGGCAGAGCTTTGGCCTGATCCCTGCCACAGGCTGGCTGGAGGTCCCTTGCCTAAGAGAACTGAGGGTCACACCCCCTGGGCCAGAGGCCTGGCTGCAGAGGAGGTGCAGGGATTTCCTTCCCCGGGCTGCTTGGGGCCCGGAGACTTTGCACCTCTGTGCAGGAGACCAACAGGGGCTGGGACTCGGGCGCCCGCAGCCTGCTTCCCTGGTCTTGGAGCAGCGTCTCCATCTGTTATGGCAACTGTCCCAGTTTGCCCGGGACCTTTGCTGCTAAACTGGGGGCTTCCCCCTCTTCCCCCAAGTTCTGCAACACGCTTAGAAGCAGCTACTTACTCGCCTCCGACACTTGACTACAGGTGTAACTGTAGGTGACAATTTTAGTATTTTGCCACTATTTGCCAGTCCTGTGGGCAAGGAGCACCCAGGACCTCGGGAAGCAGGGTGTGAATGCCCTGCAGGTCGGAGCAGAGAACCTATTCCGGACACCCAGAGATGATTCAGAGAGCCTGTGCCTGGGGTCCTGCCCCAGGAGCAGCCCTGGGTCTGTCCAGGTGCAGTCAGGGAGCGCAGTGAGGGCTGTGGATGTGGGGTTGGCACAGGACTTCCGCCCACAGGGTGGGGCAACTGCAGCCTTTACAGAAGGCTGGGGTTGCTGGGGTCACCAAGTCCTAACCAGGCCTGACCCTGCTTAGCGTCCGAGATCAGGCAAGACCGGGCGCGTTCAGGGTGGTACCGCCGTAGACAAGGAAGAAAAGGTGGTGCAGAGCTGGGGAGAGTGAGGGCACCCTGGGGCCCACATCTGAGAGCAAAAGGACGTCACCGCTCTTCTGCCCGAGGTGGCCTTGGTGGGGGCAGGTGGAAAATGACTTTTTCACGCCCAGTTCTAACCCAAGCTCGTTTCCAGACCCAGAGCCCACCCAGGGAAGGGGGACCAGGGTCCCGCAGCAGTTTCTGCAAGGAGAGCGCGGGGTGACTGGCAGACCCCGCCCCTGGCTCACCTGCGGACCCCCGTGGGCCCTGGGCGAGACTCTCTGCAGGAGAGCGGTGGGAGGGGTGAAGCTCTGCTGTGGGGGCTCCTCTCACGGAGGAGCAAATGGGCCATGAGCACGGGCACCCACGCCGCCTCCCCGCTACTGAAGGACCTGCCACCCCTTCTCAAGGCCCGGGCAGCCTCCTGGTGGCGGTGACACATTCTTAATAATGTATCGGGGTGTTGGGGGGGGGGAGGGGATGGAGGTATGACTACATGATGAGTACCAGGCGCACTGTCTGGAGAATGAGAACGGACGCGCTTGGGACTCTGACTCGGGGGGATGGGCGGGACATGGACAATGTATATGACCTAAACTTATGTACCCCCATGATGAGCTGAAATAAAAGAAAAAAAATGTATCGGGGTGTTGACAGCCTGCTGTCTGGTCCCCCAAGTAAAAGGAGCTTGGAAATGAGATGCCTTGCCCCGATTGTCTGACCCTGTCATCCTGGACACTTATGGCAGACCGTGTCCTGCAGTTCCAGGAGTCCCCATCATGTGCTCGGTGACGTTGGAAGGATGACTCGCCTGTTCACCTCCGGCGTCATGTGTCTGCTCCTTTCCTGCGCAGCCTCGGTGACATAGGGACGAAGGTGAGGGTATGGCAGGACCCTCCCGAGGCCTCCCCAGGGCCCGCCTGGCTGCTGATGCCTCAGCCAGGTGCGCAGAGGCCACCCTGGCCGGCGGCACTGCGGGTCCCTTCCCCTCCCGGGGAGCAGGGGGCCGCCCTCCACACCATGATGGGGGTCCGGGCAGACGGGAGCGAGGGCTGGACAGAGCCCCTGGACGGTGCAGCTGAGTCCTGATTGGTCAGTGCAGTTGTGTCCTGATTAGTCAGTGTGGCTGAGTTCTGATTGGTCAGTGCAGCTGAGTCCTGATAGGTCAGTGCAGTTGTGCCCTGATTGGTGAGTGAGGCTGATTTCTGACTGGTCAGTGCAGCCGTGTCATGATTGGTCAAGGCAGTTGTGTCCTGATTGGTCAGTGCGGCTGAATTCTGATTGGTCAGTGAAGCTGAGTCCTGATTGGTCGGTGCAGATGTGTCCTGATTGGTCAGTGCAGCTGAGTTCCTATTGGTCAGTGCAACTGTGTCCTGATTGGTCAGTGTGGCCGAATTCTGATTGGTCAGTGCAGCTGAGTGCTGATTGGTCAGTGTGGCCGAATTCTGATTGGTCAGTGCAGCTGAGTGCTGATTGGTCGGTGCAGTTGTGTCCTCATTGGTGTGTGAGGCTGAGTTCCGATTGGTCAGAGCAGGTGAGTCCTGATTGGTCAGTAAGGCTGAGTTCTGATTGGTCAATACAGCTGAGTTCTGATTGGTCAGTGCAGCTGAGTCCTGATTGGTCAATAAAGCCGAGTCCTCATTGGTCAGTGCAACTGTGTCCTGATTGGTCAGTGTGGCCGAATTCTGATTGGTCAGTGCAGCTGAGTCCTGATTGGTCGGTGCAGTTGTGTCCTGATTGGCCAGTGCAGGTGAGTCCTGATTGGTCGGTGCAGCTGAGTCTGATTGGACAGTGCAGTTGTGTCCCGATTGGTCAGTGCGGCTTAGTTCTGATTGGTCAGTGCAGCTGGGGAAACATGCTGTCCCAGCCAGGCAGGGCCCTGACCAGAGCCACAGCCGTGTCCCGCGACCCTGTCCCTTCTCTCCCGGGGCAGGGCCTGCACCAGGGCTAAAACCCGGGTCCGAGATGTGGGTGACCTTGAGGTCTGCTGAGGGACTTGGGAAGCCTCACTCTGCAGAGGGAAACCTTCATCCTTTGTCGAGAGAAGAGAAGATTCTACCTGTTGGGCTGGCCTGAACCGCACAGGTGTGTGTGCTGAGTCATAGCGGGGAGGGGGCTGCTCCTGCCGTTGCGGGGTTGGCTCAGATGGAGACGCCGTGCCAGCCCGACGGGGCCCACCCTGCTTACGGGGCACTGGGGGAGACACCGGGTTGCATCCCTCACCGGGCGTGCACTGGGCAGACAGGCTGGAGACGGTCCCCAGGAAAGAGCCTACGTCCCCGCCCTCCCACCAGCCAGTGCAGTGTGGCAGCAGCTGCCCTCATCCTGGGGTAGGTTTGGGAATCTGCCCTGAGCCACGGACCTAGTGGGGTGGGGGCTGGGCAGACAGCAGCGTACCCGTCTGCACCCGGCCAGGCGCTGGGGTGGGGCCTGGCGCGCGCCGGGCCTGGGAGGAGCACCTGGTGCCCGGCAGGGGCCACCACACCCACCTCCTCCGCCTTCCACGGCCCGCCAGGCCACAGGGCCACCTGAAGCCTTAAACACGGAGGAGGGAAAGGCCCCGCCTCCCACTTTCCGGCGCTGCCTGGGCTTTCCCAGGTGGGCCCGGCGCCCCCAGCTGCACGTCCGGCTCTGGGACCCTCTGCCCGCGGCCCGGGGCGGGGCGCCTTGGCAGGAGCTCCCGAGACCCCGCACCCCTTCCAGGGGTCCGTGGGGCCCAGCGCACCCCCAGCCCTGGCAGGGAAAGGCCGCGGGGCTGAAGGCTCCGCTCCCGGGGACCCCTCAGGCCTTCTCCCCATGTTTCGCCGGAGGCCCGACCTCCGGGGCCCGCCTCTCGCCCCATCCTCCACCTGCCCGTCCAGCCCCCCTCCCCTCCCATCCCCCACCTGCCCCTCCACACGCCAGACCCCCGCCTCCCCGGCGCCCCCCCTTCCCTGCCCCTCTCAGTCCCCTCCCCATCCCGGTCCTCCCGCCCCGCCCCGCCCTCGCCCGCTGTCCGGCTGCGCCCCCGTGTGGCCGCGGGGGGACGAGCGGAGCCGCGGCGCCGGGCTGGGGGGTGGGGGCGGGCTGAGCGGGCGGGGGCGGGGGCGGGGCCGGGCTGACAGGGGAGAGGAGTGGGCGCGGGGACGGGGCGGAGAGGGGAGGGGAGAGGGGTCGGGGCCGGGGCACCCCGCGGTCCCGGGCGGGCCAAGCCTGACACTCCCCGCGAGCAGCATCGTGACGGTCGTTGTAATGAGTCGCTGAACGTGGCTGGCGGAAACAGATCGTGCAGCGCGTGCTCCTGGTCCTCGGGGACAGCGCTAACACGCACTAGCTATTCTGTCGTCCTCGTGGGGAAACTGAGGCACACAAAGCAGTGAAAAGGCCAAAGCAGGCCTGGGACTGAAACCCTGGACAGCACAAAGCAGAGCTGTGCCCGAGCCCTCACCCAGCCCTCGCCTGACCCTCGTCTGGCCTGAATGTCAGCTTAGACCCACCTAAATGTGACACAGCAGTAACTGCTCTTGACGACTGAACTGACGGACGCTTTGAATGTCAAAGTCTCAGGTAAGAGTGAAGGCAGACACGTTTTTAAACGCAATTGCTATTAGTTTAGCCAACGTTGAGGGGACTCAAAGTGGTGAGCCAGTTCCTGATTTTAGGTAAATTTCCTAGTGACGGGGGCTCAGCCTGCTCAGGGTCAGCCAAGTCCACCCAGAGCTTGAGACTGAGCCCGGGCTTTGGGTGCCTTGCACGGGTCTGGCGAGAGCTTCGATCACAGCTTCTGTCGCTGCTGGGGACAAGAGCCAGTGCAGCCCTAAATGCCCACGTGTGTGCCCGTTGCAGGGCTGGAGTCAGGGCCAGGTTGGTGTCCCTCTACCCTGCGGATGGGATCCGTGCTGGCCCTGCGGTCCTTCAGGTGGGGAGGCAGGCACTGGCCTGGGACAGTGCCCTCCCCTCCCGGGAACATGCAGCCCTCCGTGGTTGGCCCAGGCCGCTCCATTTGCAGCCGTTCGGTGAGGGGCCAGAGGCCAAATAAGTCCTTGCGGGGAGCGGGGTGGGCAGAGCTTTGGCCTGATCCCTGCCACAGGCTGGCTGGAGGTCCCTTGCCTAAGAGAACTGAGGGTCACACCCCCTGGGCCAGAGGCCTGGCTGCAGAGGAGGTGCAGGGATTTCCTTCCCCCGGCTGCTTGGGGCCCGGAGACTTTGCACCTCTGTGCAGGAGACCCACAGGGGCTGGGACTCGGGCGCCCGCAGCCTGCTTCCCTGGTCTTGGAGCAGCGTCTCCATCTGTTATGGCAACTGTCCCAGTTTGCCCGGGACCTTTGCTGCTAAACTGGGGGCTTTCCCCTCTTCCCCCAAGTTCTGCAACACGCTTAGAAGCAGCTACTTACTCGCCTCCGACACTTGACTACAGGTGTACCTGTAGGTGACAGTTTTAGTATTTTGCCACTATTTGCCAGTCCTGTGGGCAATGAGCACCCAGGACCTCGGGAAGCAGGGTGTGAATGCCCTGCAGGTCGGAGCAGAGAACCTATTCCGGACACCCAGAGATGATTCAGAGAGCCTGTGCCTGGGGTCCTGCCCCAGGAGCAGCCCTGGGTCTGTCCAGGTGCAGTCAGGGAGCGCAGTGAGGGCTGTGGATGTGGGGTTGGCACAGGACTTCCGCCCACAGGGTGGGGCAACTGCAGCCTTTACAGAAGGCTGGGGTTGCTGGGGTCACCAAGTACTAACCAGGCCTGACCCTGCTTAGCGTCCGAGATCAGGCAAGACCGGGCGCGTTCAGGGTGGTACCCGCCGTAGACAAGGAAGAAAAGGTGGTGCAGAGCTGGGGAGAGTGAGGGCACCCTGGGGCCCACATCTGAGAGCAAAAGGACGTCACCGCTCTTCTGCCCGAGGTGGCCTTGGTGGGGGCAGGTGGAAAATGACTTTTTCACGCCCAGTTCTAACCCAAGCTCGTTTCCAGACCCAGAGCCCACCCAGGGAAGGGGGACCAGGGTCCCGCAGCAGTTTCTGCAAGGAGAGCGCGGGGTGACTGGCAGACCCCGCCCCTGGCTCACCTGCGGACCCCCGTGGGCCCTGGGCGAGTCTCTCTGCAGGAGAGCGGTGGGAGGGGTGCAGCTCTGCTGTGGGGGCTCCTCTCACGGAGGAGCAAATGGGCCATGAGCACGGGCACCCACGCCGCCTCCCCACTACTGAAGGACCTGCCACCCCTTCTCAAGGCCCGGGCAGCCTCCTGGTGGCGGTGACACATTCTTAATAATGTATCGGGGTGTTGGGGGGGGGAGGGGATGGAGGTATGACTACATGATGAGTACCAGGCGCACTGTCTGGAGAATGAGAACGGACGCACTTGGGACTCTGACTCGGGGGGATGGGCGGGACATGGACAATGTATATGACCTAAACTTATGTACCCCCATGATGAGCTGAAATAAAAGAAAAAAAATGTATCGGGGTGTTGACAGCCTGCTGTCTGGTCCCCCAAGTAAAAGGAGCTTGGAAATGAGATGCCTTGCCCCGATTGTCTGACCCTGTCATCCTGGACACTTATGGCAGACCGTGTCCTGCAGTCCCAGGAGTCCCCATCATGTGCTCGGTGACGTTGGAAGGATGACTCGCCTGTTCACCTCTGGCGTCATGTGTCTGCTCCTTTCCTGCGCAGCCTCGGTGACATAGGGACGAAGGTGAGGGTATGGCAGGACCCTCCCAAAGCCTCCCCAGGGCCCGCCTGGCTGCTGATGCCTCAGCCAGGTGCGCAGAGGCCACCCTGGCCGGCGGCACTGCGGGTCCCTTCCCCTCCCGGGGAGCAGGGGGCCGCCCTCCACACCATGATGGGGGTCCGGGCAGACGGGAGCGAGGGCTGGACAGAGCCCCTGGACGGTGCAGCTGAGTCCTGATTGGTCAGTGCAGTTGTGTCCTGATTAGTCAGTGTGGCTGAGTTCTGATTGGTCAGTGCAGCTGAGTCCTGATAGGTCAGTGCAGTTGTGCCCTGATTGGTGAGTGAGGCTGATTTCTGACTGGTCAGTGCAGCCGTGTCATGATTGGTCAGGGCAGTTGTGTCCTGATTGGTCAGTGCGGCTGAATTCTGATTGGTCAGTGAAACTGAGTCCTGATTGGTCGGTGCAGATGTGTCCTGATTGGTCAGTGCAGCTGAGTTCCTATTGGTCAGTGCAGCTGAGTCCTGATTGGTCAATACAGCTGAGTCCTGATTGGTCAGTGCAACTGTGTCCTGATTGGTCAGTGTGGCCGAATTCTGATTGGTCAGTGCAGCTGAGTGCTGATTGGTCGGTGCAGTTGTGTCCTCATTGGTGTGTGAGGCTGAGTTCCGATTGGTCAGAGCAGGTGAGTCCTGATTGGTCAGTAAGGCTGAGTTCTGATTGGTCAATACAGCTGAGTTCTGATTGGTCAGTGCAGCTGAGTCCTGATTGGTCAATAAAGCCGAGTCCTCATTGGTCAGTGCAACTGTGTCCTGATTGGTCAGTGTGGCCGAATTCTGATTGGTCAGTGCAGCTGAGTCCTGATTGGTCGGTGCAGTTGTGTCCTGATTGGCCAGTGCAGGTGAGTCCTGATTGGTCAGTGTGGCTGAGTTCTGATTGGTCAGTGCTCCTGCATCCTGATTGGTCAATACGGTTGAGTCTGATTGGTCAGTGCAGCTGAGTCCTGATTGGTCAGTGGAGTTGTGTCCTGATTGGTCAGTGCGGCTGAGTTCTGAGTGGTCAGTGTAGCTGAGGCCTGATTGGTCAATACAGCTGAGTCTTATTCTTCAGTGCAGCTGAGTCCTGATTGGTCGGTGCAGCTGAGTCTGATTGGACAGTGCAGTTGTGTCCCGATTGGTCAGTGCGGCTTAGTTCTGATTGGTCAGTGCAGCTGGGGAAACATGCTGTCCCAGCCAGGCAGGGCCCTGACCAGAGCCACAGCCGTGTCCTGCGACCCTGTCCCTTCTCTCCTGGGGCAGGGCCTGCACCAGGGCTAAAACCAGGGCCCGAGGTGTGGGTGACCCTGAGGTCTGCTGAGGGACTTGGGAAGCCTCGCTCTGCAGAGGGAAACCTTCATCCTTTGTCGAGAGAAGAGAAGATTCTACCTGTTGGGCTGGCCTGAACCGCACAGGTGTGTGTGCTGAGTCACAGCGGGGAGGGGGCTGCTCCTGCCGTTGCGGGGTTGGCTCAGGCGGAGACGCCGTGCCAGCCCGACGGGGCCCACCCTGCTTACGGGGCACTGGGGCAGACACCGGGTTGCATCCCTCACCCGGCGTGCACTGGGCAGACAGGCTGGAGATGGTCCCCAGGAAGGAGCCTACGTCCCCGCCCTCTCACCAGCCAGTGCAGTGTGGCAGCAGCTGCCCTCATCCTGGGGTAGGTTTGGGAATCTGCCCTGAGCCACGGACCTAGCGGGGTGGGGGCTGGGCAGACAGCAGCGCACCCGTCTGCACCCGGCCAGGCGCTGGGGTGGGGCCTGGCGCGCGCCGGGCCTGGGAGGAGCACCTGGTGCCCGCAGGGGCCACCACACCCACCTCCTCCGCCTTCCACGGCCCGCCAGGCCACAGGGCCACCTGAAGCCTTAAACACGGAGGAGGGAAAGGCCCCGCCTCCCACTTTCCAGCGCTGCCTGGGCTTTCCCAGGTGGGCCTGGCGCCCCCAGCTGCACGTCCGGCTCTGGGACCCTCTCCCGCGGCCCGGGGCGGGGCGCCTTGGCAGGAGCTCCCGAGACCCCGCACCCCTTCTAGGGGGCCGTGGGGCCCAGCGCACCCCCAGCCCTGGCAGGGAAAGTCCGCGGGGCTGAAGGCTCCGCTCCCGGGTACCCCTCAGGCCTTCTCCCCATGTTTCGCCGGAGGCCCGACCTCCGGGGCCCGCCTCTCGCCCCATCCTCCACCTGCCCGTCCAGCCCCCCTCCCCTCCCATCCCCCACCTGCCCCTCCACACGCCAGACCCCCGCCTCCCCGGCGCCCCCCCTTCCCTGCCCCTCTCACTCCTCTCCCCATCCCGGTCCTCCCGCCCCGCCCCGCCCCGCCCTCGCCCGCTGTCCGCCTGCGCCCCCGTGTGGCCGCGGGGGGACGAGCGGAGCCGCGGCGCCGGGCTGGGGGGTGGGGGCGGGCTGAGCGGGCCGGGGCGGGGGCGGGGCCGGGCTGACAAGGGAGAGGAGTGGGCGCGGGGACGGGGCGGAGAGGGGAGGGGAGAGGGGTCGGGGCCGGGGCACCCCGCGGTCCCGGGCGGGCCAAGCCTGACACTCCCCGCGAGCAGCATCGTGACGGTCGTTGTAATGAGTCGCTGAACGTGGCTGGCGGAAACAGATCGTGCAGCGCGCGCTCGTGGTCCTCGGGGACAGCGCTAACACGCACTAGCTATTCTGGTCGTCCTCGTGGGGAAACTGAGGCACACAAAGCAGTGAAAAGGCCAAAGCAGGCCTGGGACTGAAACCCTGGACAGCACAAAGCAGAGCTGTGCCCGAGCCCTCACCCAGCCCTCGCCTGACCCTCGTCTGGCCTGAATGTCAGCTTAGACCCACCTAAATGTGACACAGCAGTAACTGCTCTTGACGACTGAACTGACGGACGCTTTGAATGTCAAAGTCTCAGGTAAGAGTGAAGGCAGACACGTTTTTAAATGCAATTGCTATTAGTTTAGCCAACGTTGAGGGGACTCAAAGTGGTGAGCCAGTTCCTGATTTTAGGTAAATTTCCTAGTGACGGGGGCTCAGCCTGCTCAGGGTCAGCCAAGTCCACCCAGAGCTTGAGACTGAGCCCGGGCTTTGGGTGCCTTGCACGGGTCTGGCGAGAGCTTCGATCACAGCTTCTGTCGCTGCTGGGGACAAGAGCCAGTGCAGCCCTAAATGCCCACGTGTGTGCCCGTTGCAGGGCTGGAGTCAGGGCCAGGTTGGTGCCCCTCTACCCTGCGGATGGGATCCGTGCTGGCCCTGCGGTCCTTCAGGTGGGGAGGCAGGCACTGGCCTGGGACAGTGCCCTCCCCTCCCGGGAACATGCAGCCCTCCGTGGTTGGCCCAGGCCGCTCCATTTGCAGCCGTTCGGTGAGGGGCCAGAGGCCAAATAAGTCCTTGCGGGGAGCGGGGTGGGCAGAGCTTTGGCCTGATCCCTGCCACAGGCTGGCTGGAGGTCCCTTGCCTAAGAGAACTGAGGGTCACACCCCCTGGGCCAGAGGCCTGGCTGCAGAGGAGGTGCAGGGATTTCCTTCCCCGGGCTGCTTGGGGCCCGGAGACTTTGCACCTCTGTGCAGGAGACCAACAGGGGCTGGGACTCGGGCGCCCGCAGCCTGCTTCCCTGGTCTTGGAGCAGCGTCTCCATCTGTTATGGCAACTGTCCCAGTTTGCCCGGGACCTTTGCTGCTAAACTGGGGGCTTTCCCCTCTTCCCCCAAGTTCTGCAACACGCTTAGAAGCAGCTACTTACTCGCCTCCGACACTTGACTACAGGTGTACCTGTAGGTGACAGTTTTAGTATTTTGCCACTATTTGCCAGTCCTGTGGGCAATGAGCACCCAGGACCTCGGGAAGCAGGGTGTGAATTCCCTGCAGGTCGGAGCAGAGAACCTATTCCGGACACCCAGAGATGATTCAGAGAGCCTGTGCCTGGGGTCCTGCCCCAGGAGCAGCCCTGGGTCTGTCCAGGTGCAGTCAGGGAGCGCAGTGAGGGCTGTGGATGTGGGGTTGGCACAGGACTTCCGCCCACAGGGTGGGGCAACTGCAGCCTTTACAGAAGGCTGGGGTTGCTGGGGTCACCAAGTACTAACCAGGCCTGACCCTGCTTAGCGTCCGAGATCAGGCAAGACCGGGCGCGTTCAGGGTGGTACCGCCGTAGACAAGGAAGAAAAGGTGGTGCAGAGCTGGGGAGAGTGAGGGCACCCTGGGGCCCACATCTGAGAGCAAAAGGACGTCACCGCTCTTCTGCCCGAGGTGGCCTTGGTGGGGGCAGGTGGAAAATGACTTTTTCACGCCCAGTTCTAACCCAAGCTCGTTTCCAGACCCAGAGCCCACCCAGGGAAGGGGGACCAGGGTCCCGCAGCAGTTTCTGCAAGGAGAGCGCGGGGTGACTGGCAGACCCCGCCCCTGGCTCACCTGCGGACCCCCGTGGGCCCTGGGCGAGTCTCTCTGCAGGAGAGCGGTGGGAGGGGTGCAGCTCTGCTGTGGGGGCTCCTCTCACGGAGGAGCAAATGGGCCATGAGCACGGGCACCCACGCCGCCTCCCCACTACTGAAGGACCTGCCACCCCTTCTCAAGGCCCGGGCAGCCTCCTGGTGGCGGTGACACATTCTTAATAATGTATCGGGGTGTTGGGGGGGGGAGGGGATGGAGGTATGACTACATGATGAGTACCAGGCGCACTGTCTGGAGAATGAGAACGGACGCACTTGGGACTCTGACTCGGGGGGATGGGCGGGACATGGACAATGTATATGACCTAAACTTATGTACCCCCATGATGAGCTGAAATAAAAGAAAAAAAATGTATCGGGGTGTTGACAGCCTGCTGTCTGGTCCCCCAAGTAAAAGGAGCTTGGAAATGAGATGCCTTGCCCCGATTGTCTGACCCTGTCATCCTGGACACTTATGGCAGACCGTGTCCTGCAGTCCCAGGAGTCCCCATCATGTGCTCGGTGACGTTGGAAGGATGACTCGCCTGTTCACCTCTGGCGTCATGTGTCTGCTCCTTTCCTGCGCAGCCTCGGTGACATAGGGACGAAGGTGAGGGTATGGCAGGACCCTCCCGAAGCCTCCCCAGGGCCCGCCTGGCTGCTGATGCCTCAGCCAGGTGCGCAGAGGCCACCCTGGCCGGCGGCACTGCGGGTCCCTTCCCCTCCCGGGGAGCAGGGTGCCGCCCTCCACACCATGATGGGGGTCCGGGCAGACGGGAGCGAGGGCTGGACAGAGCCCCTGGACGGTGCAGCTGAGTCCTGATTGGTCAGTGCAGTTGTGTCCTGATTAGTCAGTGTGGCTGAGTTCTGATTGGTCAGTGCAGCTGAGTCCTGATAGGTCAGTGCAGTTGTGCCCTGATTGGTGAGTGAGGCTGATTTCTGACTGGTCAGTGCAGCCGTGTCATGATTGGTCAGGGCAGTTGTGTCCTGATTGGTCAGTGCGGCTGAATTCTGATTGGTCAGTGAAACTGAGTCCTGATTGGTCGGTGCAGATGTGTCCTGATTGGTCAGTGCAGCTGAGTTCCTATTGGTCAGTGCAGCTGAGTCCTGATTGGTCAATACAGCTGAGTCCTGATTGGTCAGTGCAACTGTGTCCTGATTGGTCAGTGTGGCCGAATTCTGATTGGTCAGTGCAGCTGAGTGCTGATTGGTCGGTGCAGTTGTGTCCTCATTGGTGTGTGAGGCTGAGTTCCGATTGGTCAGAGCAGGTGAGTCCTGATTGGTCAGTAAGGCTGAGTTCTGATTGGTCAATACAGCTGAGTTCTGATTGGTCAGTGCAGCTGCGTCCTGATTGGTCAATAAAGCCGAGTCCTCATTGGTCAGTGCAACTGTGTCCTGATTGGTCAGTGTGGCCGAATTCTGATTGGTCAGTGCAGCTGAGTCCTGATTGGTCGGTGCAGTTGTGTCCTGATTGGCCAGTGCAGGTGAGTCCTGATTGGTCGGTGCAGCTGAGTCTGATTGGACAGTGCAGTTGTGTCCCGATTGGTCAGTGCGGCTTAGTTCTGATTGGTCAGTGCAGCTGGGGAAACATGCAGTCCCAGCCAGGCAGGGCCCTGACCAGAGCCACAGCCGTGTCCCGCGACCCTGTCCCTTCTCTCCCGGGGCAGGGCCTGCACCAGGGCTAAAACCCGGGTCCGAGATGTGGGTGACCTTGAGGTCTGCTGAGGGACTTGGGAAGCCTCACTCTGCAGAGGGAAACCTTCATCCTTTGTCGAGAGAAGAGAAGATTCTACCTGTTGGGCTGGCCTGAACCGCACAGGTGTGTGTGCTGAGTCATAGCGGGGAGGGCGCTGCTCCTGCCGTTGCGGGGTTGGCTCAGATGGAGACGCCGTGCCAGCCTGACGGGGCCCACCCTGCTTACGGGGCACTGGGGGAGACACCGGGTTGCATCCCTCACCGGGCGTGCACTGGGCAGACAGGCTGGAGACGGTCCCCAGGAAAGAGCCTACGTCCCCGCCCTCCCACCAGCCAGTGCAGTGTGGCAGCAGCTGCCCTCATCCTGGGGTAGGTTTGGGAATCTGCCCTGAGCCACGGACCTAGTGGGGTGGGGGCTGGGCAGACAGCAGCGTACCCGTCTGCACCCGGCCAGGCGCTGGGGTGGGGCCTGGCGCGCGCCGGGCCTGGGAGGAGCACCTGGTGCCCGGCAGGGGCCACCACACCCACCTCCTCCGCCTTCCACGGCCCGCCAGGCCACAGGGCCACCTGAAGCCTTAAACACGGAGGAGGGAAAGGCCCCGCCTCCCACTTTCCGGCGCTGCCTGGGCTTTCCCAGGTGGGCCCGGCGCCCCCAGCTGCACGTCCGGCTCTGGGACCCTCTGCCCGCGGCCCGGGGCGGGGCGCCTTGGCAGGAGCTCCCGAGACCCCGCACCCCTTCCAGGGGTCCGTGGGGCCCAGCGCACCCCCAGCCCTGGCAGGGAAAGGCCGCGGGGCTGAAGGCTCCGCTCCCGGGGACCCCTCAGGCCTTCTCCCCATGTTTCGCCGGAGGCCCGACCTCCGGGGCCCGCCTCTCGCCCCATCCTCCACCTGCCCGTCCAGCCCCCCTCCCCTCCCATCCCCCACCTGCCCCTCCACACGCCAGACCCCCGCCTCCCCGGCGCCCCCCCTTCCCTGCCCCTCTCAGTCCCCTCCCCATCCCGGTCCTCCCGCCCCGCCCCGCCCTCGCCCGCTGTCCGGCTGCGCCCCCGTGTGGCCGCGGGGGGACGAGCGGAGCCGCGGCGCCGGGCTGGGGGGTGGGGGCGGGCTGAGCGGGCGGGGGCGGGGGCGGGGCCGGGCTGACAGGGGAGAGGAGTGGGCGCGGGGACGGGGCGGAGAGGGGAGGGGAGAGGGGTCGGGGCCGGGGCACCCCGCGGTCCCGGGCGGGCCAAGCCTGACACTCCCCGCGAGCAGCATCGTGACGGTCGTTGTAATGAGTCGCTGAACGTGGCTGGCGGAAACAGATCGTGCAGCGCGTGCTCCTGGTCCTCGGGGACAGCGCTAACACGCACTAGCTATTCTGTCGTCCTCGTGGGGAAACTGAGGCACACAAAGCAGTGAAAAGGCCAAAGCAGGCCTGGGACTGAAACCCTGGACAGCACAAAGCAGAGCTGTGCCCGAGCCCTCACCCAGCCCTCGCCTGACCCTCGTCTGGCCTGAATGTCAGCTTAGACCCACCTAAATGTGACACAGCAGTAACTGCTCTTGACGACTGAACTGACGGACGCTTTGAATGTCAAAGTCTCAGGTAAGAGTGAAGGCAGACACGTTTTTAAATGCAATTGCTATTAGTTTAGCCAACGTTGAGGGGACTCAAAGTGGTGAGCCAGTTCCTGATTTTAGGTAAATTTCCTAGTGACGGGGGCTCAGCCTGCTCAGGGTCAGCCAAGTCCACCCAGAGCTTGAGACTGAGCCCGGGCTTTGGGTGCCTTGCACGGGTCTGGCGAGAGCTTCGATCACAGCTTCTGTCGCTGCTGGGGACAAGAGCCAGTGCAGCCCTAAATGCCCACGTGTGTGCCCGTTGCAGGGCTGGAGTCAGGGCCAGGTTGGTGTCCCTCTACCCTGCGGATGGGATCCGTGCTGGCCCTGCGGTCCTTCAGGTGGGGAGGCAGGCACTGGCCTGGGACAGTGCCCTCCCCTCCCGGGAACATGCAGCCCTCCGTGGTTGGCCCAGGCCGCTCCATTTGCAGCCGTTCGGTGAGGGGCCAGAGGCCAAATAAGTCCTTGCGGGGAGCGGGGTGGGCAGAGCTTTGGCCTGATCCCTGCCACAGGCTGGCTGGAGGTCCCTTGCCTAAGAGAACTGAGGGTCACACCCCCTGGGCCAGAGGCCTGGCTGCAGAGGAGGTGCAGGGATTTCCTTCCCCCGGCTGCTTGGGGCCCGGAGACTTTGCACCTCTGTGCAGGAGACCCACAGGGGCTGGGACTCGGGCGCCCGCAGCCTGCTTCCCTGGTCTTGGAGCAGCGTCTCCATCTGTTATGGCAACTGTCCCAGTTTGCCCGGGACCTTTGCTGCTAAACTGGGGGCTTTCCCCTCTTCCCCCAAGTTCTGCAACACGCTTAGAAGCAGCTACTTACTCGCCTCCGACACTTGACTACAGGTGTACCTGTAGGTGACAGTTTTAGTATTTTGCCACTATTTGCCAGTCCTGTGGGCAATGAGCACCCAGGACCTCGGGAAGCAGGGTGTGAATGCCCTGCAGGTCGGAGCAGAGAACCTATTCCGGACACCCAGAGATGATTCAGAGAGCCTGTGCCTGGGGTCCTGCCCCAGGAGCAGCCCTGGGTCTGTCCAGGTGCAGTCAGGGAGCGCAGTGAGGGCTGTGGATGTGGGGTTGGCACAGGACTTCCGCCCACAGGGTGGGGCAACTGCAGCCTTTACAGAAGGCTGGGGTTGCTGGGGTCACCAAGTACTAACCAGGCCTGACCCTGCTTAGCGTCCGAGATCAGGCAAGACCGGGCGCGTTCAGGGTGGTACCGCCGTAGACAAGGAAGAAAAGGTGGTGCAGAGCTGGGGAGAGTGAGGGCACCCTGGGGCCCACATCTGAGAGCAAAAGGACGTCACCGCTCTTCTGCCCGAGGTGGCCTTGGTGGGGGCAGGTGGAAAATGACTTTTTCACGCCCAGTTCTAACCCAAGCTCGTTTCCAGACCCAGAGCCCACCCAGGGAAGGGGGACCAGGGTCCCGCAGCAGTTTCTGCAAGGAGAGCGCGGGGTGACTGGCAGACCCCGCCCCTGGCTCACCTGCGGACCCCCGTGGGCCCTGGGCGAGTCTCTCTGCAGGAGAGCGGTGGGAGGGGTGCAGCTCTGCTGTGGGGGCTCCTCTCACGGAGGAGCAAATGGGCCATGAGCACGGGCACCCACGCCGCCTCCCCACTACTGAAGGACCTGCCACCCCTTCTCAAGGCCCGGGCAGCCTCCTGGTGGCGGTGACACATTCTTAATAATGTATCGGGGTGTTGGGGGGGGGATGGGATGGAGGTATGACTACATGATGAGTACCAGGCGCACTGTCTGGAGAATGAGAACGGACGCACTTGGGACTCTGACTCGGGGGGATGGGCGGGACATGGACAATGTATATGACCTAAACTTATGTACCCCCATGATGAGCTGAAATAAAAGAAAAAAAATGTATCGGGGTGTTGACAGCCTGCTGTCTGGTCCCCCAAGTAAAAGGAGCTTGGAAATGAGATGCCTTGCCCCGATTGTCTGACCCTGTCATCCTGGACACTTATGGCAGACCGTGTCCTGCAGTCCCAGGAGTCCCCATCATGTGCTCGGTGACGTTGGAAGGATGACTCGCCTGTTCACCTCTGGCGTCATGTGTCTGCTCCTTTCCTGCGCAGCCTCGGTGACATAGGGACGAAGGTGAGGGTATGGCAGGACCCTCCCGAAGCCTCCCCAGGGCCCGCCTGGCTGCTGATGCCTCAGCCAGGTGCGCAGAGGCCACCCTGGCCGGCGGCACTGCGGGTCCCTTCCCCTCCCGGGGAGCAGGGTGCCGCCCTCCACACCATGATGGGGGTCCGGGCAGACGGGAGCGAGGGCTGGACAGAGCCCCTGGACGGTGCAGCTGAGTCCTGATTGGTCAGTGCAGTTGTGTCCTGATTAGTCAGTGCAGCTGAGTCCTGATAGGTCAGTGCAGTTGTGCCCTGATTGGTGAGTGAGGCTGATTTCTGACTGGTCAGTGCAGCCGTGTCATGATTGGTCAGGGCAGTTGTGTCCTGATTGGTCAGTGCGGCGGAATTCTGATTGGTCAGTGAAGCTGAGTCCTGATTGGTCGGTGCAGATGTGTCCTGATTGGTCAGTGCAGCTGAGTTCCTATTGGTCAGTGCAGCTGAGTCCTGATTGGTCAATACAGCTGAGTCCTGATTGGTCAGTGCAACTGTGTCCTGATTGGTCAGTGTGGCCGAATTCTGATTGGTCAGTGCAGCTGAGTGCTGATTGGTCGGTGCAGTTGTGTCCTCATTGGTGTGTGAGGCTGAGTTCCGATTGGTCAGAGCAGGTGAGTCCTGATTGGTCAGTAAGGCTGAGTTCTGATTGGTCAATACAGCTGAATTCTGATTGGTCAGTGCAGCTGAGTCCTGATTGGTCAATAAAGCCGAGTCCTCATTGGTCAGTGCAACTGTGTCCTGATTGGTCAGTGTGGCCGAATTCTGATTGGTCAGTGCAGCTGAGTCCTGATTGGTCGGTGCAGTTGTGTCCTGATTGGCCAGTGCAGGTGAGTCCTGATTGGTCAGTGTGGCTGAGTTCTGATTGGTCAGTGCTCCTGCATCCTGATTGGTCAATACGGTTGAGTCTGATTGGTCAGTGCAGCTGAGTCCTGATTGGTCAGTGGAGTTGTGTCCTGATTGGTCAGTGCGGCTGAGTTCTGAGTGGTCAGTGTAGCTGAGGCCTGATTGGTCAATACAGCTGAGTCTTATTCTTCAGTGCAGCTGAGTCCTGATTGGTCGGTGCAGCTGAGTCTGATTGGACAGTGCAGTTGTGTCCCGATTGGTCAGTGCGGCTTAGTTCTGATTGGTCAGTGCAGCTGGGGAAACATGCTGTCCCAGCCAGGCAGGGCCCTGACCAGAGCCACAGCCGTGTCCTGCGACCCTGTCCCTTCTCTCCTGGGGCAGGGCCTGCACCAGGGCTAAAACCAGGGCCCGAGGTGTGGGTGACCCTGAGGTCTGCTGAGGGACTTGGGAAGCCTCGCTCTGCAGAGGGAAACCTTCATCCTTTGTCGAGAGAAGAGAAGATTCTACCTGTTGGGCTGGCCTGAACCGCACAGGTGTGTGTGCTGAGTCACAGCGGGGAGGGGGCTGCTCCTGCCGTTGCGGGGTTGGCTCAGGCGGAGACGCCGTGCCAGCCCGACGGGGCCCACCCTGCTTACGGGGCACTGGGGCAGACACCGGGTTGCATCCCTCACCCGGCGTGCACTGGGCAGACAGGCTGGAGATGGTCCCCAGGAAGGAGCCTACGTCCCCGCCCTCTCACCAGCCAGTGCAGTGTGGCAGCAGCTGCCCTCATCCTGGGGTAGGTTTGGGAATCTGCCCTGAGCCACGGACCTAGCGGGGTGGGGGCTGGGCAGACAGCAGCGCACCCGTCTGCACCCGGCCAGGCGCTGGGGTGGGGCCTGGCGCGCGCCGGGCCTGGGAGGAGCACCTGGTGCCCGCAGGGGCCACCACACCCACCTCCTCCGCCTTCCACGGCCCGCCAGGCCACAGGGCCACCTGAAGCC
Organism: Lemur catta; assembly: GCF_020740605.2. Classification (NCBI taxonomy): domain Eukaryota; kingdom Metazoa; phylum Chordata; class Mammalia; order Primates; family Lemuridae; genus Lemur; species Lemur catta. The sequence goes on from NC_059128.1 coordinate 286,414,756, forward strand.
TTAAACACGGAGGAGGGAAAGGCCCCGCCTCCCACTTTCCAGCGCTGCCTGGGCTTTCCCAGGTGGGCCTGGCGCCCCCAGCTGCACGTCCGGCTCTGGGACCCTCTCCCGCGGCCCGGGGCGGGGCGCCTTGGCAGGAGCTCCCGAGACCCCGCACCCCTTCTAGGGGGCCGTGGGGCCCAGCGCACCCCCAGCCCTGGCAGGGAAAGTCCGCGGGGCTGAAGGCTCCGCTCCCGGGGACCCCTCAGGCCTTCTCCCCATGTTTCGCCGGAGGCCCGACCTCCGGGGCCCGCCTCTCGCCCCATCCTCCACCTGCCCGTCCAGCCCCCCTCCCCTCCCATCCCCCACCTGCCCCTCCACACGCCAGACCCCCGCCTCCCCGGCGCCCCCCCTTCCCTGCCCCTCTCACTCCTCTCCCCATCCCGGTCCTCCCGCCCCGCCCCGCCCCGCCCTCGCCCGCTGTCCGCCTGCGCCCCCGTGTGGCCGCGGGGGGACGAGCGGAGCCGCGGCGCCGGGCTGGGGGGTGGGGGCGGGCTGAGCGGGCCGGGGCGGGGGCGGGGCCGGGCTGACAAGGGAGAGGAGTGGGCGCGGGGACGGGGCGGAGAGGGGAGGGGAGAGGGGTCGGGGCCGGGGCACCCCGCGGTCCCGGGCGGGCCAAGCCTGACACTCCCCGCGAGCAGCATCGTGACGGTCGTTGTAATGAGTCGCTGAACGTGGCTGGCGGAAACAGATCGTGCAGCGCGCGCTCGTGGTCCTCGGGGACAGCGCTAACACGCACTAGCTATTCTGGTCGTCCTCGTGGGGAAACTGAGGCACACAAAGCAGTGAAAAGGCCAAAGCAGGCCTGGGACTGAAACCCTGGACAGCACAAAGCAGAGCTGTGCCCGAGCCCTCACCCAGCCCTCGCCTGACCCTCGTCTGGCCTGAATGTCAGCTTAGACCCACCTAAATGTGACACAGCAGTAACTGCTCTTGACGACTGAACTGACGGACGCTTTGAATGTCAAAGTCTCAGGTAAGAGTGAAGGCAGACACGTTTTTAAATGCAATTGCTATTAGTTTAGCCAACGTTGAGGGGACTCAAAGTGGTGAGCCAGTTCCTGATTTTAGGTAAATTTCCTAGTGACGGGGGCTCAGCCTGCTCACGGTCAGCCAAGTCCACCCAGAGCTTGAGACTGAGCCCGGGCTTTGGGTGCCTTGCACGGGTCTGGCGAGAGCTTCGATCACAGCTTCTGTCGCTGCTGGGGACAAGAGCCAGTGCAGCCCTAAATGCCCACGTGTGTGCCCGTTGCAGGGCTGGAGTCAGGGCCAGGTTGGTGCCCCTCTACCCTGCGGATGGGATCCGTGCTGGCCCTGCGGTCCTTCAGGTGGGGAGGCAGGCACTGGCCTGGGACAGTGCCCTCCCCTCCCGGGAACATGCAGCCCTCCGTGGTTGGCCCAGGCCGCTCCATTTGCAGCCGTTCGGTGAGGGGCCAGAGGCCAAATAAGTCCTTGCGGGGAGCGGGGTGGGCAGAGCTTTGGCCTGATCCCTGCCACAGGCTGGCTGGAGGTCCCTTGCCTAAGAGAACTGAGGGTCACACCCCCTGGGCCAGAGGCCTGGCTGCAGAGGAGGTGCAGGGATTTCCTTCCCCGGGCTGCTTGGGGCCCGGAGACTTTGCACCTCTGTGCAGGAGACCAACAGGGGCTGGGACTCGGGCGCCCGCAGCCTGCTTCCCTGGTCTTGGAGCAGCATCTCCATCTGTTATGGCAACTGTCCCAGTTTGCCCGGGACCTTTGCTGCTAAACTGGGGGCTTTCCCCTCTTCCCCCAAGTTCTGCAACACGCTTAGAAGCAGCTACTTACTCGCCTCCGACACTTGACTACAGGTGTACCTGTAGGTGACAGTTTTAGTATTTTGCCACTATTTGCCAGTCCTGTGGGCAATGAGCACCCAGGACCTCGGGAAGCAGGGTGTGAATTCCCTGCAGGTCGGAGCAGAGAACCTATTCCGGACACCCAGAGATGATTCAGAGAGCCTGTGCCTGGGGTCCTGCCCCAGGAGCAGCCCTGGGTCTGTCCAGGTGCAGTCAGGGAGCGCAGTGAGGGCTGTGGATGTGGGGTTGGCACAGGACTTCCGCCCACAGGGTGGGGCAACTGCAGCCTTTACAGAAGGCTGGGGTTGCTGGGGTCACCAAGTACTAACCAGGCCTGACCCTGCTTAGCGTCCGAGATCAGGCAAGACCGGGCGCGTTCAGGGTGGTACCGCCGTAGACAAGGAAGAAAAGGTGGTGCAGAGCTGGGGAGAGTGAGGGCACCCTGGGGCCCACATCTGAGAGCAAAAGGACGTCACCGCTCTTCTGCCCGAGGTGGCCTTGGTGGGGGCAGGTGGAAAATGACTTTTTCACGCCCAGTTCTAACCCAAGCTCGTTTCCAGACCCAGAGCCCACCCAGGGAAGGGGGACCAGGGTCCCGCAGCAGTTTCTGCAAGGAGAGCGCGGGGTGACTGGCAGACCCCGCCCCTGGCTCACCTGCGGACCCCCGTGGGCCCTGGGCGAGTCTCTCTGCAGGAGAGCGGTGGGAAGGGTGCAGCTCTGCTGTGGGGGCTCCTCTCACGGAGGAGCAAATGGGCCATGAGCACGGGCACCCACGCCGCCTCCCCACTACTGAAGGACCTGCCACCCCTTCTCAAGGCCCGGGCAGCCTCCTGGTGGCGGTGACACATTCTTAATAATGTATCGGGGTGTTGGGGGGGGAGGGGATGGAGGTATGACTACATGATGAGTACCAGGCGCACTGTCTGGAGAATGAGAACGGACGCACTTGGGACTCTGACTCGGGGGGATGGGCGGGACATGGACAATGTATATGACCTAAACTTATGTACCCCCATGATGAGCTGAAATAAAAGAAAAAAAATGTATCGGGGTGTTGACAGCCTGCTGTCTGGTCCCCCAAGTAAAAGGAGCTTGGAAATGAGATGCCTTGCCCCGATTGTCTGACCCTGTCATCCTGGACACTTATGGCAGACCGTGTCCTGCAGTCCCAGGAGTCCCCATCATGTGCTCGGTGACGTTGGAAGGATGACTCGCCTGTTCACCTCTGGCGTCATGTGTCTGCTCCTTTCCTGCGCAGCCTCGGTGACATAGGGACGAAGGTGAGGGTATGGCAGGACCCTCCCGAAGCCTCCCCAGGGCCCGCCTGGCTGCTGATGCCTCAGCCAGGTGCGCAGAGGCCACCCTGGCCGGTGGCACTGCGGGTCCCTTCCCCTCCCGGGGAGCAGGGTGCCGCCCTCCACACCATGATGGGGGTCCGGGCAGACGGGAGCGAGGGCTGGACAGAGCCCCTGGACGGTGCAGCTGAGTCCTGATTGGTCAGTGCAGTTGTGTCCTGATTAGTCAGTGTGGCTGAGTTCTGATTGGTCAGTGCAGCTGAGTCCTGATAGGTCAGTGCAGTTGTGCCCTGATTGGTGAGTGAGGCTGATTTCTGACTGGTCAGTGCAGCTGTGTCATGATTGGTCAGGGCAGTTGTGTCCTGATTGGTCAGTGCGGCTGAATTCTGATTGGTCAGTGAAACTGAGTCCTGATTGGTCGGTGCAGATGTGTCCTGATTGGTCAGTGCAGCTGAGTTCCTATTGGTCAGTGCAGCTGAGTCCTGATTGGTCAATACAGCTGAGTCCTGATTGGTCAGTGCAACTGTGTCCTGATTGGTCAGTGTGGCCGAATTCTGATTGGTCAGTGCAGCTGAGTGCTGATTGGTCGGTGCAGTTGTGTCCTCATTGGTGTGTGAGGCTGAGTTCCGATTGGTCAGAGCAGGTGAGTCCTGATTGGTCAGTAAGGCTGAGTTCTGATTGGTCAATACAGCTGAGTTCTGATTGGTCAGTGCAGCTGAGTCCTGATTGGTCAATAAAGCCGAGTCCTCATTGGTCAGTGCAACTGTGTCCTGATTGGTCAGTGTGGCCGAATTCTGATTGGTCAGTGCAGCTGAGTCCTGATTGGTCGGTGCAGTTGTGTCCTGATTGGCCAGTGCAGGTGAGTCCTGATTGGTCGGTGCAGCTGAGTCTGATTGGACAGTGCAGTTGTGTCCCGATTGGTCAGTGCGGCTTAGTTCTGATTGGTCAGTGCAGCTGGGGAAACATGCAGTCCCAGCCAGGCAGGGCCCTGACCAGAGCCACAGCCGTGTCCCGCGACCCTGTCCCTTCTCTCCCGGGGCAGGGCCTGCACCAGGGCTAAAACCCGGGTCCGAGATGTGGGTGACCTTGAGGTCTGCTGAGGGACTTGGGAAGCCTCACTCTGCAGAGGGAAACCTTCATCCTTTGTCGAGAGAAGAGAAGATTCTACCTGTTGGGCTGGCCTGAACCGCACAGGTGTGTGTGCTGAGTCATAGCGGGGAGGGGGCTGCTCCTGCCGTTGCGGGGTTGGCTCAGATGGAGACGCCGTGCCAGCCTGACGGGGCCCACCCTGCTTACGGGGCACTGGGGGAGACACCGGGTTGCATCCCTCACCGGGCGTGCACTGGGCAGACAGGCTGGAGACGGTCCCCAGGAAAGAGCCTACGTCCCCGCCCTCCCACCAGCCAGTGCAGTGTGGCAGCAGCTGCCCTCATCCTGGGGTAGGTTTGGGAATCTGCCCTGAGCCACGGACCTAGTGGGGTGGGGGCTGGGCAGACAGCAGCGTACCCGTCTGCACCCGGCCAGGCGCTGGGGTGGGGCCTGGCGCGCGCCGGGCCTGGGAGGAGCACCTGGTGCCCGGCAGGGGCCACCACACCCACCTCCTCCGCCTTCCACGGCCCGCCAGGCCACAGGGCCACCTGAAGCCTTAAACACGGAGGAGGGAAAGGCCCCGCCTCCCACTTTCCGGCGCTGCCTGGGCTTTCCCAGGTGGGCCCGGCGCCCCCAGCTGCACGTCCGGCTCTGGGACCCTCTGCCCGCGGCCCGGGGCGGGGCGCCTTGGCAGGAGCTCCCGAGACCCCGCACCCCTTCCAGGGGTCCGTGGGGCCCAGCGCACCCCCAGCCCTGGCAGGGAAAGTCCGCGGGGCTGAAGGCTCCGCTCCCGGGGACCCCTCAGGCCTTCTCCCCATGTTTCGCCGGAGGCCCGACCTCCGGGGCCCGCCTCTCGCCCCATCCTCCACCTGCCCGTCCAGCCCCCCTCCCCTCCCATCCCCCACCTGCCCCTCCACACGCCAGACCCCCGCCTCCCCGGCGCCCCCCCTTCCCTGCCCCTCTCAGTCCCCTCCCCATCCCGGTCCTCCCGCCCCGCCCCGCCCTCGCCCGCTGTCCGGCTGCGCCCCCGTGTGGCCGCGGGGGGACGAGCGGAGCCGCGGCGCCGGGCTGGGGGGTGGGGGCGGGCTGAGCGGGCGGGGGCGGGGGCGGGGCCGGGCTGACAGGGGAGAGGAGTGGGCGCGGGGACGGGGCGGAGAGGGGAGGGGAGAGGGGTCGGGGCCGGGGCACCCCGCGGTCCCGGGCGGGCCAAGCCTGACACTCCCCGCGAGCAGCATCGTGACGGTCGTTGTAATGAGTCGCTGAACGTGGCTGGCGGAAACAGATCGTGCAGCGCGTGCTCCTGGTCCTCGGGGACAGCGCTAACACGCACTAGCTATTCTGTCGTCCTCGTGGGGAAACTGAGGCACACAAAGCAGTGAAAAGGCCAAAGCAGGCCTGGGACTGAAACCCTGGACAGCACAAAGCAGAGCTGTGCCCGAGCCCTCACCCAGCCCTCGCCTGACCCTCGTCTGGCCTGAATGTCAGCTTAGACCCACCTAAATGTGACACAGCAGTAACTGCTCTTGACGACTGAACTGACGGACGCTTTGAATGTCAAAGTCTCAGGTAAGAGTGAAGGCAGACACGTTTTTAAATGCAATTGCTATTAGTTTAGCCAACGTTGAGGGGACTCAAAGTGGTGAGCCAGTTCCTGATTTTAGGTAAATTTCCTAGTGACGGGGGCTCAGCCTGCTCAGGGTCAGCCAAGTCCACCCAGAGCTTGAGACTGAGCCCGGGCTTTGGGTGCCTTGCACGGGTCTGGCGAGAGCTTCGATCACAGCTTCTGTCGCTGCTGGGGACAAGAGCCAGTGCAGCCCTAAATGCCCACGTGTGTGCCCGTTGCAGGGCTGGAGTCAGGGCCAGGTTGGTGCCCCTCTACCCTGCGGATGGGATCCGTGCTGGCCCTGCGGTCCTTCAGGTGGGGAGGCAGGCACTGGCCTGGGACAGTGCCCTCCCCTCCCGGGAACATGCAGCCCTCCGTGGTTGGCCCAGGCCGCTCCATTTGCAGCCGTTCGGTGAGGGGCCAGAGGCCAAATAAGTCCTTGCGGGGAGCGGGGTGGGCAGAGCTTTGGCCTGATCCCTGCCACAGGCTGGCTGGAGGTCCCTTGCCTAAGAGAACTGAGGGTCACACCCCCTGGGCCAGAGGCCTGGCTGCAGAGGAGGTGCAGGGATTTCCTTCCCCGGGCTGCTTGGGGCCCGGAGACTTTGCACCTCTGTGCAGGAGACCCACAGGGGCTGGGACTCGGGCGCCCGCAGCCTGCTTCCCTGGTCTTGGAGCAGCGTCTCCATCTGTTATGGCAACTGTCCCAGTTTGCCCGGGACCTTTGCTGCTAAACTGGGGGCTTTCCCCTCTTCCCCCAAGTTCTGCAACACGCTTAGAAGCAGCTACTTACTCGCCTCCGACACTTGACTACAGGTGTACCTGTAGGTGACAGTTTTAGTATTTTGCCACTATTTGCCAGTCCTGTGGGCAATGAGCACCCAGGACCTCGGGAAGCAGGGTGTGAATGCCCTGCAGGTCGGAGCAGAGAACCTATTCCGGACACCCAGAGATGATTCAGAGAGCCTGTGCCTGGGGTCCTGCCCCAGGAGCAGCCCTGGGTCTGTCCAGGTGCAGTCAGGGAGCGCAGTGAGGGCTGTGGATGTGGGGTTGGCACAGGACTTCCGCCCACAGGGTGGGGCAACTGCAGCCTTTACAGAAGGCTGGGGTTGCTGGGGTCACCAAGTACTAACCAGGCCTGACCCTGCTTAGCGTCCGAGATCAGGCAAGACCGGGCGCGTTCAGGGTGGTACCGCCGTAGACAAGGAAGAAAAGGTGGTGCAGAGCTGGGGAGAGTGAGGGCACCCTGGGGCCCACATCTGAGAACAAAAGGACGTCACCGCTCTTCTGCCCGAGGTGGCCTTGGTGGGGGCAGGTGGAAAATGACTTTTTCACGCCCAGTTCTAACCCAAGCTCGTTTCCAGACCCAGAGCCCACCCAGGGAAGGGGGACCAGGGTCCCGCAGCAGTTTCTGCAAGGAGAGCGCGGGGTGACTGGCAGACCCCGCCCCTGGCTCACCTGCGGACCCCCGTGGGCCCTGGGCGAGTCTCTCTGCAGGAGAGCGGTGGGAGGGGTGCAGCTCTGCTGTGGGGGCTCCTCTCACGGAGGAGCAAATGGGCCATGAGCACGGGCACCCACGCCGCCTCCCCACTACTGAAGGACCTGCCACCCCTTCTCAAGGCCCGGGCAGCCTCCTGGTGGCGGTGACACATTCTTAATAATGTATCGGGGTGTTGGGGGGGGAGGGGATGGAGGTATGACTACATGATGAGTACCAGGCGCACTGTCTGGAGAATGAGAACGGACGCACTTGGGACTCTGACTCGGGGGGATGGGCGGGACATGGACAATGTATATGACCTAAACTTATGTACCCCCATGATGAGCTGAAATAAAAGAAAAAAAATGTATCGGGGTGTTGACAGCCTGCTGTCTGGTCCCCCAAGTAAAAGGAGCTTGGAAATGAGATGCCTTGCCCCGATTGTCTGACCCTGTCATCCTGGACACTTATGGCAGACCGTGTCCTGCAGTCCCAGGAGTCCCCATCATGTGCTCGGTGACGTTGGAAGGATGACTCGCCTGTTCACCTCTGGCGTCATGTGTCTGCTCCTTTCCTGCGCAGCCTCGGTGACATAGGGACGAAGGTGAGGGTATGGCAGGACCCTCCCGAAGCCTCCCCAGGGCCCGCCTGGCTGCTGATGCCTCAGCCAGGTGCGCAGAGGCCACCCTGGCCGGCGGCACTGCGGGTCCCTTCCCCTCCCGGGGAGCAGGGTGCCGCCCTCCACACCATGATGGGGGTCCGGGCAGACGGGAGCGAGGGCTGGACAGAGCCCCTGGACGGTGCAGCTGAGTCCTGATTGGTCAGTGCAGTTGTGTCCTGATTAGTCAGTGTGGCTGAGTTCTGATTGGTCAGTGCAGCTGAGTCCTGATAGGTCAGTGCAGTTGTGCCCTGATTGGTGAGTGAGGCTGATTTCTGACTGGTCAGTGCAGCCGTGTCATGATTGGTCAGGGCAGTTGTGTCCTGATTGGTCAGTGCGGCTGAATTCTGATTGGTCAGTGAAGCTGAGTCCTGATTGGTCGGTGCAGATGTGTCCTGATTGGTCAGTGCAGCTGAGTTCCTATTGGTCAGTGCAGCTGAGTCCTGATTGGTCAATACAGCTGAGTCCTGATTGGTCAGTGCAACTGTGTCCTGATTGGTCAGTGTGGCCGAATTCTGATTGGTCAGTGCAGCTGAGTGCTGATTGGTCGGTGCAGTTGTGTCCTCATTGGTGTGTGAGGCTGAGTTCCGATTGGTCAGAGCAGGTGAGTCCTGATTGGTCAGTAAGGCTGAGTTCTGATTGGTCAATACAGCTGAGTTCTGATTGGTCAGTGCAGCTGAGTCCTGATTGGTCAATAAAGCCGAGTCCTCATTGGTCAGTGCAACTGTGTCCTGATTGGTCAGTGTGGCCGAATTCTGATTGGTCAGTGCAGCTGAGTCCTGATTGGTCGGTGCAGTTGTGTCCTGATTGGCCAGTGCAGGTGAGTCCTGATTGGTCGGTGCAGCTGAGTCTGATTGGACAGTGCAGTTGTGTCCCGATTGGTCAGTGCGGCTTAGTTCTGATTGGTCAGTGCAGCTGGGGAAACATGCAGTCCCAGCCAGGCAGGGCCCTGACCAGAGCCACAGCCGTGTCCCGCGACCCTGTCCCTTCTCTCCCGGGGCAGGGCCTGCACCAGGGCTAAAACCCGGGTCCGAGATGTGGGTGACCTTGAGGTCTGCTGAGGGACTTGGGAAGCCTCACTCTGCAGAGGGAAACCTTCATCCTTTGTCGAGAGAAGAGAAGATTCTACCTGTTGGGCTGGCCTGAACCGCACAGGTGTGTGTGCTGAGTCATAGCGGGGAGGGGGCTGCTCCTGCCGTTGCGGGGTTGGCTCAGATGGAGACGCCGTGCCAGCCTGATGGGGCCCACCCTGCTTACGGGGCACTGGGGGAGACACCGGGTTGCATCCCTCACCGGGCGTGCACTGGGCAGACAGGCTGGAGACGGTCCCCAGGAAAGAGCCTACGTCCCCGCCCTCCCACCAGCCAGTGCAGTGTGGCAGCAGCTGCCCTCATCCTGGGGTAGGTTTGGGAATCTGCCCTGAGCCACGGACCTAGTGGGGTGGGGGCTGGGCAGACAGCAGCGTACCCGTCTGCACCCGGCCAGGCGCTGGGGTGGGGCCTGGCGCGCGCCGGGCCTGGGAGGAGCACCTGGTGCCCGGCAGGGGCCACCACACCCACCTCCTCCGCCTTCCACGGCCCGCCAGGCCACAGGGCCACCTGAAGCCTTAAACACGGAGGAGGGAAAGGCCCCGCCTCCCACTTTCCGGCGCTGCCTGGGCTTTCCCAGGTGGGCCCGGCGCCCCCAGCTGCACGTCCGGCTCTGGGACCCTCTGCCCGCGGCCCGGGGCGGGGCGCCTTGGCAGGAGCTCCCGAGACCCCGCACCCCTTCCAGGGGTCCGTGGGGCCCAGCGCACCCCCAGCCCTGGCAGGGAAAGGCCGCGGGGCTGAAGGCTCCGCTCCCGGGGACCCCTCAGGCCTTCTCCCCATGTTTCGCCGGAGGCCCGACCTCCGGGGCCCGCCTCTCGCCCCATCCTCCACCTGCCCGTCCAGCCCCCCTCCCCTCCCATCCCCCACCTGCCCCTCCACACGCCAGACCCCCGCCTCCCCGGCGCCCCCCCTTCCCTGCCCCTCTCAGTCCCCTCCCCATCCCGGTCCTCCCGCCCCGCCCCGCCCTCGCCCGCTGTCCGGCTGCGCCCCCGTGTGGCCGCGGGGGGACGAGCGGAGCCGCGGCGCCGGGCTGGGGGGTGGGGGCGGGCTGAGCGGGCGGGGGCGGGGGCGGGGCCGGGCTGACAGGGGAGAGGAGTGGGCGCGGGGACGGGGCGGGGAGGGGAGAGGGGTCGGGGCCGGGGCACCCCGCGGTCCCGGGCGGGCCAAGCCTGACACTCCCCGCGAGCAGCATCGTGACGGTCGTTGTAATGAGTCGCTGAACGTGGCTGGCGGAAACAGATCGTGCAGCGCGTGCTCCTGGTCCTCGGGGACAGCGCTAACACGCACTAGCTATTCTGTCGTCCTCGTGGGGAAACTGAGGCACACAAAGCAGTGAAAAGGCCAAAGCAGGCCTGGGACTGAAACCCTGGACAGCACAAAGCAGAGCTGTGCCCGAGCCCTCACCCAGCCCTCGCCTGACCCTCGTCTGGCCTGAATGTCAGCTTAGACCCACCTAAATGTGACACAGCAGTAACTGCTCTTGACGACTGAACTGACGGACGCTTTGAATGTCAAAGTCTCAGGTAAGAGTGAAGGCAGACACGTTTTTAAATGCAATTGCTATTAGTTTAGCCAACGTTGAGGGGACTCAAAGTGGTGAGCCAGTTCCTGATTTTAGGTAAATTTCCTAGTGACGGGGGCTCAGCCTGCTCAGGGTCAGCCAAGTCCACCCAGAGCTTGAGACTGAGCCCGGGCTTTGGGTGCCTTGCACGGGTCTGGCGAGAGCTTCGATCACAGCTTCTGTCGCTGCTGGGGACAAGAGCCAGTGCAGCCCTAAATGGCCACGTGTGTGCCCGTTGCAGGGCTGGAGTCAGGGCCAGGTTGGTGCCCCTCTACCCTGCGGATGGGATCCGTGCTGGCCCTGCGGTCCTTCAGGTGGGGAGGCAGGCACTGGCCTGGGACAGTGCCCTCCCCTCCCGGGAACATGCAGCCCTCCGTGGTTGGCCCAGGCCGCTCCATTTGCAGCCGTTCGGTGAGGGGGCAGAGGCCAAATAAGTCCTTGCGGGGAGGGGGTGGGCAGAGCTTTGGCCTGATCCCTGCCACAGGCTGGCTGGAGGTCCCTTGCCTAAGAGAACTGAGGGTCACACCCCCTGGGCCAGAGGCCTGGCTGCAGAGGAGGTGCAGGGATTTCCTTCCCCCGGCTGCTTGGGGCCCGGAGACTTTGCACCTCTGTGCAGGAGACCAACAGGGGCTGGGACTCGGGCGCCCGCAGCCTGCTTCCCTGGTCTTGGAGCAGCGTCTCCATCTGTTATGGCAACTGTCCCAGTTTGCCCGGGACCTTTGCTGCTAAACTGGGGGCTTTCCCCTCTTCCCCCAAGTTCTGCAACACGCTTAGAAGCAGCTACTTATTCGCCTCCGACACTTGACTACAGGTGTACCTGTAGGTGACAGTTTTAGTATTTTGCCACTATTTGCCAGTCCTGTGGGCAATGAGCACCCAGGACCTCGGGAAGCAGGGTGTGAATGCCCTGCAGGTCGGAGCAGAGAACCTATTCCGGACACCCAGAGATGATTCAGAGAGCCTGTGCCTGGGGTCCTGCCCCAGGAGCAGCCCTGGGTCTGTCCAGGTGCAGTCAGGGAGCGCAGTGAGGGCTGTGGATGTGGGGTTGGCACAGGACTTCCGCCCACAGGGTGGGGCAACTGCAGCCTTTACAGAAGGCTGGGGTTGCTGGGGTCACCAAGTACTAACCAGGCCTGACCCTGCTTAGCGTCCGAGATCAGGCAAGACCGGGCGCGTTCAGGGTGGTACCGCCGTAGACAAGGAAGAAAAGGTGGTGCAGAGCTGGGGAGAGTGAGGGCACCCTGGGGCCCACATCTGAGAGCAAAAGGACGTCACCGCTCTTCTGCCCGAGGTGGCCTTGGTGGGGGCAGGTGGAAAATGACTTTTTCACGCCCAGTTCTAACCCAAGCTCGTTTCCAGACCCAGAGCCCACCCAGGGAAGGGGGACCAGGGTCCCGCAGCAGTTTCTGCAAGGAGAGCGCGGGGTGACTGGCAGACCCCGCCCCTGGCTCACCTGCGGACCCCCGTGGGCCCTGGGCGAGTCTCTCTGCAGGAGAGCGGTGGGAGGGGTGAAGCTCTGCTGTGGGGGCTCCTCTCACGGAGGAGCAAGTGGGCCATGAGCACGGGCACCCACGCCGCCTCCCCACTACTGAAGGACCTGCCACCCCTTCTCAAGGCCCGGGCAGCCTCCTGGTGGCGGTGACACATTCTTAATAATGTATCGGGGTGTTGGGGGGGGGAGGGGATGGAGGTATGACTACATGATGAGTACCAGGCGCACTGTCTGGAGAATGAGAACGGACGCGCTTGGGACTCTGACTCGGGGGGATGGGCGGGACATGGACAATGTATATGACCTAAACTTATGTACCCCCATGATGAGCTGAAATAAAAGAAAAAAAATGTATCGGGGTGTTGACAGCCTGCTGTCTGGTCCCCCAAGTAAAAGGAGCTTGGAAATGAGATGCCTTGCCCCGATTGTCTGACCCTGTCATCCTGGACACTTATGGCAGACCGTGTCCTGCAGTCCCAGGAGTCCCCATCATGTGCTCGGTGACGTTGGAAGGATGACTCGCCTGTTCACCTCTGGCGTCATGTGTCTGCTCCTTTCCTGCGCAGCCTCGGTGACATAGGGACGAAGGTGAGGGTATGGCAGGACCCTCCCGAGGCCTCCCCAGGGCCCGCCTGGCTGCTGATGCCTCAGCCAGGTGCGCAGAGGCCACCCTGGCCGGCGGCACTGCGGGTCCCTTCCCCTCCCGGGGAGCAGGGTGCCGCCCTCCACACCATGATGGGGGTCCGGGCAGACGGGAGCGAGGGCTGGACAGAGCCCCTGGACGGTGCAGCTGAGTCCTGATTGGTCAGTGCAGTTGTGTCCTGATTAGTCAGTGTGGCTGAGTTCTGATTGGTCAGTGCAGCTGAGTCCTGATGGGTCAGTGCAGTTGTGCCCTGATTGGTGAGTGAGGCTGATTTCTGACTGGTCAGTGCAGCCGTGTCATGATTGGTCAGGGCAGTTGTGTCCTGATTGGTCAGTGCGGCTGAATTCTGATTGGTCAGTGAAGCTGAGTCCTGATTGGTCGGTGCAGATGTGTCCTGATTGGTCAGTGCAGCTGAGTTCCTATTGGTCAGTGCAGCTGATTCCTGATTGGTCAATACAGCTGAGTCCTGATTGGTCAGTGCAACTGTGTCCTGATTGGTCAGTGTGGCCGAATTCTGATTGGTCAGTGCAGCTGAGTGCTGATTGGTTGGTGCAGTTGTGTCCTCATTGGTGTGTGAGGCTGAGTTCCGATTGGTCAGAGCAGGTGAGTCCTGATTGGTCAGTAAGGCTGAGTTCTGATTGGTCAATACAGCTGAGTTCTGATTGGTCAGTGCAGCTGAGTCCTGATTGGTCAATAAAGCCGAGTCCTCATTGGTCAGTGCAACTGTGTCCTGATTGGTCAGTGTGGCCGAATTCTGATTGGTCAGTGCAGCTGAGTCCTGATTGGTCGGTGCAGTTGTGTCCTGATTGGCCAGTGCAGGTGAGTCCTGATTGTTCAGTGTGGCTGAGTTCTGATTGGTCAGTGCTCCTGCATCCTGATTGGTCAATACGGTTGAGTCTGATTGGTCAGTGCAGCTGAGTCCTGATTGGTCAGTGGAGTTGTGTCCTGATTGGTCAGTGCGGCTGAGTTCTGAGTGGTCAGTGTAGCTGAGGCCTGATTGGTCAATACAGCTGAGTCTTATTCTTCAGTGCAGCTGAGTCCTGATTGGTCGGTGCAGCTGAGTCTGATTGGACAGTGCAGTTGTGTCCCGATTGGTCAGTGCGGCTTAGTTCTGATTGGTCAGTGCAGCTGGGGAAACATGCTGTCCCAGCCAGGCAGGGCCCTGACCAGAGCCACAGCCGTGTCCTGCGACCCTGTCCCTTCTCTCCTGGGGCAGGGCCTGCACCAGGGCTAAAACCAGGGCCCGAGGTGTGGGTGACCCTGAGGTCTGCTGAGGGACTTGGGAAGCCTCGCTCTGCAGAGGGAAACCTTCATCCTTTGTCGAGAGAAGAGAAGATTCTACCTGTTGGGCTGGCCTGAACCGCACAGGTGTGTGTGCTGAGTCATAGCGGGGAGGGGGCTGCTCCTGCCGTTGCGGGGTTGGCTGAGATGGAGACACCGTGCCAGCCCGACGGGGCCCACCTTGCTTACGGGGCACTGGGGCAGACACCGGGTTGCATCCCTCACCCGGCGTGCACTGGGCAGACAGGCTGGAGACGGTCCCCAGGAAAGAGCCTACGTCCCCGCCCTCCCACCAGCCAGTGCAGTGTGGCAGCAGCTGCCCTCATCCTGGGGTAGGTTTGGGAATCTGCCCTGAGCCACGGACCTAGTGGGGTGGGGGCTGGGCAGACAGCAGCGCACCCGTCTGCACCCGGCCAGGCGCTGGGGTGGGGCCTGGCGCGCGCCGGGCCTGGGAGGAGCACCTGGTGCCCGGCAGGGGCCACCACACCCACCTCCTCCGCCTTCCACGGCCCGCCAGGCCACAGGGCCACCTGAAGCCTTAAACACGGAGGAGGGAAAGGCCCCGCCTCCCACTTTCCAGCGCTGCCTGGGCTTTCCCAGGTGGGCCTGGAGCCCCCAGCTGCACGTCCGGCTCTGGGACCCTCTGCCCGCGGCCCGGGGCGGGGTGCCTTGGCAGGAGCTCCCGAGACGCCGCCCCCTTTCCAGGGGGCCGTGGGGCCCAGCGCACCCCCAGCCCTGGCAGGGAAAGGCCGCGGGGCTGAAGGCTCCGCTCCCGGGGACCCCTCAGGCCTTCTCCCCATGTTTCGCCGGAGGCCCGACCTCCGGGGCCCGCCTCTCGCCCCATCCTCCACCTGCCCGTCCAGCCCCCCTCCCCTCCCATCCCCCACCTGCCCCTCCACACGCCAGACCCCCGCCTCCCCGGCGCCCCCCCTTCCCTGCCCCTCTCAGTCCTCTCCCCATCCCGGTCCTCCCGCCCCGCCCCGCCCCGCCCCGCCCCGCCCCGCCCCGCCCTCGCCCGCTGTCCGCCTGCGCCCCCTTGTGGCCGCGGGGGGACGAGCGGAGCCGCGGCGCCGGGCTGGGGGGTGGGGGCGGGCTGAGCGGGCGGGGGCGGGGGCGGGGCCGGGCTGACACGGGAGAGGAGTGGGCGCGGGGACGGGGCGGAGAGGGGTCGGGGACGGGGCACCCCGCGGTCCCGGGCGGGGCAAGCCTGACACTCCCCGCGAGCAGCATGGTGACGGTCGTTGTAATGAGTCGCTGAACGTGGCTGGCGGAAACAGATCGTGCAGCGCGTGCTCGTGGTCCTCGGGGACAGCGCTAACACGCACTAGCTATTCTGGTCGTCCTCGTGGGGAAACTGAGGCACACAAAGCAGTGAAAAGGCCAAAGCAGGCCTGGGACTGAAACCCTGGACAGCACAAAGCAGAGCTGTGCCCGAGCCCTCACCCAGCCCTCGCCTGACCCTCGTCTGGCCTGAATGTCAGCTTAGACCCACCTAAATGTGATACAGCAGTAACTGCTCTTGACGACTGAACTGACGGACGCTTTGAATGTCAAAGTCTCAGGTAAGAGTGAAGGCAGACACGTTTTTAAATGCAATTGCTATTAGTTTAGCCAACGTTGAGGGGACTCAAAGTGGTGAGCCAGTTTCTGATTTTAGGTAAATTCCCTAGTGACGGGGGCTCAGCCTGCTCAGGGTCAGCCAAGTCCACCCAGAGCTTGAGACCGAGCCCGGGCTTTGGGTGCCTTGGACGGGTCTGGCGAGAGCTTCGATCACAGCTTCTGTCGCTGCTGGGGACAAGAGCCAGTGCAGCCCTAAATGGCCACGTGTGTGCCCGTTGCAGGGCTGGAGTCAGGGCCAGGTTGGTACCCCTGTACCCTGGGGATGGGATCCGCGCTGGCCCTGCGGTCCTTCAGGTGGGGAGGCAGGCACTGGCCTGGGACAGTGCCCTCCCCTCCCGGGAACATGCAGTCCTCCCTGGTTGGCAGAGGCTGCTCCATTTGCAGCGTTCGGTGAGAGGGCAGGGGCCAAATAAGTCCTTGCGGGCAGCGGGGTGGGCAGAGCCTTGGCCTGATCCCTGCCACAGGCTGGCTGGAGGTCCCTTGCCTAAGAGACCTGAGGGTCACACCCCCTGGGCCAGAGGCCTGGCTGCAGGGGAGGTGCAGGGATTTCCTTCCCCAGGCTGCTTCGGGCCCGGAGACTTTACACCTCTGTGCAGGAGACCAACAGGGGCCGGGACCTCGGGCGCCCGCAGCCTGCTTCCCTGGTCTTGGAGCAGTGTCTCCGTCTGTTATGGCAACTGTCCCAGTTTGCCCGGGACCTTTGGTGCTAAACTGGGGGCTTTCCCCTCTTCCCCCAAGTTCTGCAACACGCTTAGAAGCAGGTACTTACTCACCTCCCACACTTGACCACAGATGTAACTGTAGGCGACAATTTTAGTATTTTGCCACTATTTGCCAGTCCTGTGGGCAAGGAGCACCCAGGACCTCGGGAAGCAGGGTGTGAATGCCCTGCAGGTCGGAGCAGAGAACCTTTTCCAGACACCCAGAGATGATTCAGAGAGCCTGTGCCTGGGGTCCTGCCCCAGGACCGGCCCTGGGTGTGTCCAGGTGCAGTCAGGGAGCGCAGAGAGGGCTGTGGATGTGGGGTTGGCACAGGACTTCCGCCCACAGGGCGGGGCAACTGCAGCCTTTACAGAAGGCTGGGGTTGCTGGGGTCACCAAGTCCTAACCAGGCCTGACCCTGCTTAGCGTCCGAGACCAGCCAAGACCGGGCGCGTTCAGGGTGGTACCGCCGTAGACAAGGAAGAAAAGGTGGTGCAGAGCTGGGGAGAGTGAGGGCACGCTGGGGCCCACATCGGAGAACAAAAGGACGTCACCGCTCTTCTGCCCGAGGTGGCCTTGGTGGGGGCAAGTGGAAAATGACTTTTTCGCGCCCAGTTCTAACCCAAGCTGGTTTCCAGACCCAGAGCCCACCCAGGGAAGGGGGACCAGGGTCCCGCAGCAGCTTCTGCAAGGAGAGCGCGGGGTGACTGGCAGACCCCGCCCCTGGCTCACCTGCGGATCCCCGTGGGCCCTGGGCGAGTCTCTCTGCAGGAGAGCGGTGGGAGGGGTGCAGCTCTGCCGTGGGGGCTCCTCTCACGGGTAGTTTTTAAAATAGCAAATGGGCCATGAGCACGGGCACCCACGCCGCCTCCCCACGCCTGAAGGACCTGCCACCCCTTCTGAAGGCCCTGGCAGCCTCCTGGTGGGGGTGACACAGTCTTAATAATGTATCGGGGTGTTGACAGCCTGCTGTCTGATCCCCCAAGTAAAAGGAGTTTGGAAATAAGATGCCTTCCCCCGATTGTCTGACCCTGTCTCCCTGGACACCTATGGCAGTCCGTGTCCTGCAGTCCCAGGAGTCCCCATCATGTGCTCTGTGACATTGGAAGGATGACTCGCCTGTTCACCTGTGGCGTCATGTGTCTGCTCCTTTCCCGTGCAGCCTCGGGCACATAGGAACGAAGGTCAGGGTATGGCAGGGCCCTCCCGAGGCCTCCCCAGAGCCCGCCTGGCTGCTGATGCCTGAGCCAGGTGCGCAGAGGCCACCCTGGTCGGCGGCACTGCGGGTCCCTACCCCTCCCGGGGGGCAGGGGGGCGCCCTCCACACCATGATGGGGTTCCGGGCAGACGGCAGCCAGGGCTGGACAGAGCACCTGGACAGTGCAGCTGAGTCCTGATTGGTCAGTGCAGTTGTGTACTGGTTAGTCAGTGCGGCTGAGTTCTGATTGGTCAGTGCGGCTGAGTCCTGATAGGTCAGCGCAGATGAGCCCTCATTGGTCAGTGCGGCTGAATTCTCAATGGTCAGTGCAGCCGCTTCCTGATTGGTCAGAGCAGCTGTGTCCTGATTGGTCAGTACAGCTGAGTTCTGATTGGTCAGTAGAGCCAAGTTCTGATTGGTCAGTGCGGCTGAGTCCTGATTGGTCAATACAGCTGTGTCCTGATTGGTCAGTACACTTGTGTCCTGATTGGTCAGAGCAGCTGTGTCCTGATTGGTCAGTGCAGCTGAGTTCTGATTGGTCAGTAGAGCCAAGTTCTGGTTGGTCAGTGCGGCTGAGTCCTGATTGGTCAATACAGCTGCGTCCTGATTGGTCAGTACACTTGTGTCCTGACTCGTCAGAGCAGCTGTGTCCTGATTGGTCAGTGCGGCTGAGTTCTGATTGGTCAGTGCAGCTGAGTCCTGATTGGTCAGTAGAGCTGAATTCTGATTGGTCAGTGCGGCTGAGTCCTGATTGGTCAGTACACTTGTGTCCTGATTGGTCAGTGCGGCTGAGTCCTCATTGGTCAATACAGCTGCGTCCTGATTGGTCAGTACGCCCTTGTCCTGATTGGTCAGTGCGGCTGAGTTCTGATTGGACGGTGCAGCTGAGTTCTGATTGGTCAGTGCAGCTGAGTCCTGATTGGTCAGTAGAGCTGAGTTCTGATTGGTCAGTGCGGCTGAGTCCTGATTGGTCACTACAGCTGCATCCTGATTGGTCAGTACGCCCTTGTCCTGATTGGTCAGTGCGGCTGAGTTCTGATTGGACGGTGCAGCTGAGTCCTGATTGGTCAGTGAAGCAGAGCTCTGATTGGTCAGTGCAGGTGAGTCCTGATTGGTCAGTGCTGCTGAATCCTGATTGGTCAGTGCAGCGGAGTCCTGATTGGTCAGTGGAGTCGTGTCCTGATTGCTTAGTGCGGCTGAGTTCTGATTGGTCAGTGTAGCTGAGGCCTGATTGGTCAATACTGCTGAGTCTGATTTGTCAGCGCAGCTGAGTCCTGATTGGTCAGTGCAGCTGAGTCTGGTTTGTCAGTGCAGCTGAGTCCTGATTGGTCAGTGCTTCTCAGTCTGATTGGACTGTGCAGTTGTGTCCCGATTGGTCAGTGCAGCTGGGGAAACATACTGTCCCAGCCAGGCAGGGACCTGACCAGAGCCACAGCCGTGTCCTGCCACCCGGTCCCTTCTCTCCCGGGGCAGGGCCTGCCCCAAGGCTCAGACCCCGGGTCCGAGATGTGGGTGACCCTGAGGTCTGCTGAGGGACTTGGGAAGCCTCGCTCTGCAGAGGGAAACCTTGATCCTTTGTCGAGAGAAGAGAAGATTCTACCTGTTGGGCTGGCCTGAACCGCACAGGTGTGTGTGCTGAGTCACAGCGGGGAGGGGGCTGCTCCTGCCGTTGCGGGGTTGGCTCAGGCGGAGACGCCGTGCCAGCCCGACGGGGCCCACCCTGCTTACGGGGCACTGGGGCAGACACGGGGTTGCATCCCTCACCCGGCGTGCACTGGGCAGACAGGCTGGAGATGGTCCCCAGGAAGGAGCCTACGTCCCCGCCCTCTCACCAGCCAGTGCAGTGTGGCAGCAGCTGCCCTCATCCTGGGGTAGGTTTGGGAATCTGCCCTGAGCCACGGACCTAGCGGGGTGGGGGCTGGGCAGACAGCAGCGCACCCGTCTGCACCCGGCCAGGCGCTGGGGTGGGGGCCTGGCGCGCGCTGGGCCTGGGAGGAGCACCTGGTGCCCGGCAGGGGCCACCACACCCACCTCCTCCGCCTTCCACGGCCCGCCAGGCCACAGGGCCACCTGAAGCCTTAAACGCGGAGGAGGGAAAGGCCCCGCCTCCCACTTTCCAGGGCTGCCTGGGCTTTCCCAGGTGGGCCCGGCGCCCCCAGCTGTACGCCTGGCTCCGGGAGACTCTGCCCGCGGCCCGGGGCGCGGCAGCCTTGGCAGGAGTTCCCGAGACCCCGCACCCCTTCCAGGGGGCCGTGGGGCCCAGCGCACCCCCAGCCCTGGCAGGGAAAGGCCGCGGGGCTGAAGGCTCCGCTCCCCGGGACCCCTCAGGCCTTCTCCCCAAGTATCACCCGAGGCCCGACCTCCTGGGCCCGCCTCGCGCCCCATCCCCCACCTGCCCGTCCAGCCCCCTCCCCTCCCACCCCCCACCTGCCCCTCCACACGCCAGACCCCGGCCTCTCCGGTGCCCCCCCTTCCCCGCCCCTCTCCGTCCTCTCCCCATCCCGGTCCTCCCGCCCCGCCCCGCCCTCGCCCGCTGTCCGGCTGAGCCCCCGTGTGGCCGCGGGGGGACGAGCGGAGCCGCGGCGCGGGGCCGGGGGGTGGGGGCGGACGGGAGGGGCGGGGCCGGGCTGACAGGGGAGAGGAGTGGGGGCGGGGACGGGGCGGAGAGGGGAGAGGGGTCGGGGCCGGGGCACCCCGCGGTCCCGGGCGGGCCGAGCCTGACACTTCCCGCGAGCAGCATCGTGAGGGTCGTTGTAATGAGTCGCTGAACGTGGCTGGCGGAAACAGATCATGCAGCGCGTGCTCGTGGTCCGCGGGGACAGCGCTAACACGCACTAGCTATGCTGGTCGTCCTCGTGGGGAAACTGAGGCACACAAAGCAGTGAAAAGGCCAAAGCAGGCCTGGGACTCAAACCCTGGACAGCACAAACCAGAGCCGGGCCTGAGCCCTCGTCTGGCCTCAATGTCGGCTTAGACCCACCTAAATGTGACACAGCAGTAACTACTCTTGACGACTGAACTGACAGACGCTTTGAATGTCAAAGTCTCAGGTAAGAGTGAAGGCAGACACGTTTTTAAATGCAATTGCTATTAGTTTAGCCAACGTTGAGGGGACTCAGAGTGGTGAGCAAGTTCCTGATTTTAGGTAAATTTCCTAGTGACGGGGGCTCAGCCTGCTCAGGGTCAGCCAAGTCCACCCAGAGCTTGAGACTGAGCCCGGGCTTTGGGTGCCTTGGACGGGTCTGGCGAGAGCTTCGATCACAGCTTCTGTCGCTGCTGGGGACAAGAGCCAGTGCAGCCCTAAATGGCCACGTGTGTGCCCGTTGCAGGGCTGGAGTCAGGGCCAGGTTGGTACCCCTGTACCCTGGGGATGGGATCCGCGTTGGCCCTGCGGTCCTTCAGGTGGGGAGGCAGGCACTGGCCTGGGACAGTGCCCTCCCCTCCCGGGAACATGCAGCCCTCCCTGGTTGGCAGAGGCTGCTCCATTTGCAGCGTTCGGTGAGAGGGCAGGGGCCAAATAAGTCCTTGCGGGCAGCGGGGTGGGCAGAGCCTTGGCCTGATCCCTGCCACAGGCTGGCTGGAGGTCCCTTGCCTAAGAGACCTGAGGGTCACACCCCCTGGGCCAGAGGCCTGGCTGCAGGGGAGGTGCAGGGATTTCCTTCCCCAGGCTGCTTGGGGCCCGGAGGCTTTACACCTCTGTGCAGGAGACCAACAGGGGCCGGGACCTCGGGCGCCCGCAGCCTGCTTCCCTGGTCTTGGAGCAGTGTCTCCGTCTGTTATGGCAACTGTCCCAGTTTGCCCGGGACCTTTGGTGCTAAACTGGGGGCTTTCCCCTCTTCCCCCAAGTTCTGCAACACGCTTAGAAGCAGGTACTTACTCACCTCCCACACTTAACCACAGATGTAACTGTAGGCGACAATTTTAGTATTTTGCCACTATTTGCCAGTCCTGTGGGCAAGGAGCACCCAGGACCTCAGGAAGCAGGGTGTGAATGCCCTGCAGGTCGGAGCAGAGAACCTTTTCCAGACACCCAGAGATGATTCAGAGAGCCTGTGCCTGGGGTCCTGCCCCAGGACCGGCCCTGGGTGTGTCCAGGTGCAGTCAGGGAGCGCAGAGAGGGCTGTGGATGTGGGGTTGGCACAGGACTTCCGCCCACAGGGCGGGGCAACTGCAGCCTTTACAGAAGGCTGGGGTTGCTGGGGTCACCAAGTCCTAACCAGGCCTGACCCTGCTTAGCGTCCGAGATCAGGCAAGACCGGGCGCGTTCAGGGTGGTACCGCCGTAGACAAGGAAGAAAAGGTGGTGCAGAGCTGGGGAGAGTGAGGGCACCCTGGGGCCCACATCTGAGAGCAAAAGGACGTCACCGCTCTTCTGCCCGAGGTGGCCTTGGTGGGGGCAGGTGGAAAATGACTTTTTCACGCCCAGTTCTAACCCAAGCTCGTTTCCAGACCCAGAGCCCACCCAGGGAAGGGGGACCAGGTTCCCGCAGCAGCTTCTGCAAGGAGAGCACGGGGTGACTGGCAGACCCCGCCCCTGGCTCACCTGCGGACCCCCGTGGGCCCTGGGCGAGTCTCTCTGCAGGAGAGCGGTGGGAGGGGTGCAGCTCTGCTGTGGGGGCTCCTCTCACGGAGGAGCAAATGGGCCATGAGCACGGGCACCCACGCCGCCTCCCCACTACTGAAGGACCTGCCACCCCTTCTGAAGGCCCTGGCAGCCTCCTGGTGGCGGTGACACATTCTTAATAATGTATCGGGGTGTTGGGGGGGGAGGGGATGGAGGTATGACTACATGATGAGTACCAGGCGCACTGTCTGGAGAATGAGAACGGACGCGCTTGGCACTCTGACTCGGGGGGATGGGCGGGACATAGACAATGTATATGACCTAAACTTATGTACCCCCATGATGAGCTGAAATAAAAAAAAAATGTATCGGGGTGTTGACAGCCTGCTGTCTGGTCCCCCAAGTAAAAGGAGCTTGGAAATGAGATGCCTTGCCCCGATTGTCTGACCCTGTCATCCTGGACACTTATGGCAGACCGTGTCCTGCAGTCCCAGGAGTCCCCATCATGTGCTCGGTGACGTTGGAAGGATGACTCGCCTGTTCACCTCTGGCGTCATGTGTCTGCTCCTTTCCTGCGCAGCCTCGGTGACATAGGGACGAAGGTGAGGGTATGGCAGGACCCTCCCGAGGCCTCCCCAGGGCCCGCCTGGCTGCTGATGCCTCAGCCAGGTGCGCAGAGGCCACCCTGGCCGGCGGCACTGCGGGTCCCTTCCCCTCCCGGGGAGCAGGGGGCCGCCCTCCACACCATGATGGGGGTCCGGGCAGACGGGAGCGAGGGCTGGACAGAGCCCCTGGACGGTGCAGCTGAGTCCTGATTGGTCAGTGCAGTTGTGTCCTGATTAGTCAGTGTGGCTGAGTTCTGATTGGTCAGTGCAGCTGAGTCCTGATAGGTCAGTGCAGTTGTGCCCTGATTGGTGAGTGAGGCTGATTTCTGACTGGTCAGTGCAGCCGTGTCATGATTGGTCAGGGCAGTTGTGTCCTGATTGGTCAGTGCGGCTGAATTCTGATTGGTCAGTGAAGCTGAGTCCTGATTGGTCGGTGCAGATGTGTCCTGATTGGTCAGTGCAGCTGAGTTCCTATTGGTCAGTGCAGCTGAGTCCTGATTGGTCAATACAGCTGAGTCCTGATTGGTCAGTGCAACTGTGTCCTGATTGGTCAGTGTGGCCGAATTCTGATTGGTCAGTGCAGCTGAGTGCTGATTGGTTGGTGCAGTTGTGTCCTCATTGGTGTGTGAGGCTGAGTTCCGATAGGTCAGAGCAGGTGTGTCCTGATTGGTCAGTAAGGCTGAGTTCTGATTGGTCAATACAGCTGAGTCCTGATTGGTCAGTGCAACTGTGTCCTGATTGGTCAGTGTGGCCGAATTCTGATTGGTCAGTGCAACTGAGTGCTGATTGGTCGGTGCAGTTGTGTCCTCATTGGTGTGTGAGGCTGAGTTCAGATTGGTCAGAGCAGCTGAGTCCTGATTGGTCAGTAAGGCTGAGTTCTGATTGGTCAATACAGCTGAGTTCTGATTGGTCAGTGCAGCTGAGTCCTGATTGGTCAATAAAACCGAGTCCTCATTGGTCAGTGCAACTGTGTCCTGATTGGTCAGTGTGGCCGAATTCTGATTGGTCAGTGCAGCTGAGTCCTGATTGGTCGGTGCAGTTGTGTCCTAATTGGCCAGTGCAGGTGAGTCCTGATTGATCAGTGTGGCTGAGTTCTGATTGGTCAGTGCTCCTGCATCCTGATTGGTCAATACGGTTGAGTCTGATTGGTCAGTGCAGCTGAGTCCTGATTGGTCAGTGGAGTTGTGTCCTGATTGGTCAGTGCGGCTGAGTTCTGAGTGGTCAGTGTAGCTGAGGCCTGATTGGTCAATACAGCTGAGTCTTATTTTTCAGTGCAGCTGAGTCCTGATTGGTCGGTGCAGCTGAGTCTGATTGGATAGTGCAGTTGTGTCCCGATTGGTCAGTGCGGCTTAGTTCTGATTGGTCAGTGCAGCTGGGGAAACATGCTGTCCCAGCCAGGCAGGGCCCTGACTAGAGCCACAGCCGTGTCCTGCGACCGTGTCCCTTCTCTCCCGGGGCAGGGCCTGCACCAGGGCTAAAACCTGGGCCCGAGGTGTGGGTGACCCTGAGGTCTGCTGAGGGACTTGGGAAGCCTCGCTCTGCAGAGGGAAACCTTCATCCTTTGTCGAGAGAAGAGAAGATTCTACCTGTTGGGCTGGCCTGAACCGCACAGGTGTGTGTGCTGAGTCATAGCGGGGAGGGGGCTGCTCCTGCCATTGCGGGGTTGGCTGAGATGGAGACGCCGTGCCAGCCCGACGGGGCCCACCTTGCTTACGGGGCACTGGGGGAGACACCGGGTTGCATCCCTCACCGGGCGTGCACTGGGCAGACAGGCTGGAGACGGTCCCCAGGAAAGAGCCTACGTCCCCGCCCTCCCACCAGCCAGTGCAGTGTGGCAGCAGCTGCCCTCATCCTGGGGTACGTTTGGGAATCTGCCCTGAGCCACGGACCTAGTGGGGTGGGGGCTGGGCAGACAGCAGCGCACCCGTCTGCACCCGGCCAGGCGCTGGGGTGGGGCCTGGCGCGCGCCGGGCCTGGGAGGAGCACCTGGTGCCCGGCAGGGGCCACCACACCCACCTCCTCCGCCTTCCACGGCCCGCCAGGCCACAGGGCCACCTGAAGCCTTAAAAACGGAGGAGGGAAAGGCCCCGCCTCCCACTTTCCAGCGCTGCCTGGGCTTTCCCAGGTGGGCCTGGCGCCCCCAGCTGCACGTCCGGCTCGGGGACCCTCTGCCCGCGGCCCGGGGCGGGGTGCCTTGGCAGGAGCTCCCGAGACGCCGCCCCCTTTCCAGGGGGCCGTGGGGCCCAGCGCACCCCCAGCCCTGGCAGGGAAAGGCCGCGGGGCTGAAGGCTCCGCTCCCGGGGACCCCTCAGGCCTTCTCCCCATGTTTCGCCGGAGGCCCGACCTCCGGGGCCCGCCTCTCGCCCCATCCTCCACCTGCCAGTCCAGCCCCCCTCCCCTCCCATCCCCCACCTGCCCCTCCACACGCCAGACCCCCGCCTCCCCGGCGCCCCCCTTCCCTGCCCCTCTCAGTCCTCTCCCCATCCCGGTCCTCCCGCCCCGCCCCGCCCCGCCCTCCCCCGCTGTCCGCCTGCGCCCCCTTGTGGCCGCGGGGGGACGAGCGGAGCCGCGGCGCCGGGCTGGGGGGTGGGGGCGGGCTGAGCGGGCGGGGGCGGGGGCGGGGCCGGGCTGACACGGGAGAGGAGTGGGCGCGGGGACGGGGCGGAGAGGGGTCGGGGCCGGGGCACCCCGCGGTCCCGGGCGGGCCAAGCCTGACACTCCCCGCGAGCAGCATGGTGACGGTCGTTGTAATGAGTCGCTGAACGTGGCTGGCGGAAACAGATCGTGCAGCGCGTGCTCGTGGTCCTCGGGGACAGCGCTAACACGCACTAGCTATTCTGGTCGTCCTCGTGGGGAAACTGAGGCACACAAAGCAGTGAAAAGGCCAAAGCAGGCCTGGGACTGAAACCCTGGACAGCACAAAGCAGAGCTGTGCCCGAGCCCTCACCCAGCCCTCGCCTGACCCTCGTCTGGCCTGAATGTCAGCTTAGACCCACCTAAATGTGATACAGCAGTAACTGCTCTTGACGACTGAACTGACGGACGCTTTGAATGTCAAAGTCTCAGGTAAGAGTGAAGGCAGACACGTTTTTAAATGCAATTGCTATTAGTTTAGCCAACGTTGAGGGGACTCAAAGTGGTGAGCCAGTTTCTGATTTTAGGTAAATTCCCTAGTGACGGGGGCTCAGCCTGCTCAGGGTCAGCCAAGTCCACCCAGAGCTTGAGACTGAGCCCGGGCTTTGGGTGCCTTGGACGGGTCTGGCGAGAGCTTCGATCACAGCTTCTGTCGCTGCTGGGGACAAGAGCCAGTGCAGCCCTAAATGGCCACGTGTGTGCCCGTTGCAGGGCTGGAGTCAGGGCCAGGTTGGTACCCCTGTACCCTGGGGATGGGATCCGCGCTGGCCCTGCGGTCCTTCAGGTGGGGAGGCAGGCACTGGCCTGGGACAGTGCCCTCCCCTCCCGGGAACATGCAGCCCTCCCTGGTTGGCAGAGGCTGCTCCATTTGCAGCGTTTGGTGAGAGGGCAGGGGCCAAATAAGTCCTTGCGGGCAGCGGGGTGGGCAGAGCTTTGGCCTGATCCCTGCCACAGGCTGGCTGGAGGTCCCTTGCCTAAGAGAACTGAGGGTCACACCCCCTGGGCCAGAGGCCTGGCTGCAGGGGAGGTGCAGGGATTTCCTTCCCCAGGCTGCTTCGGGCCCGGAGACTTTACACCTCTGTGCAGGAGACCAACAGGGGCCGGGACCTCGGGCGCCCGCAGCCTGCTTCCCTGGTCTTGGAGCAGCGTCTCCATCTGTTATGGCAACTGTCCCAGTTTGCCCGGGACCTTTGGTGCTAAACTGGGGGCTTTCCCCTCTTCCCCCAAGTTCTGCAACACGCTTAGAAGCAGGTACTTACTCACCTCCCACACTTGACCACAGATGTAACTGTAGGCGACAATTTTAGTATTTTGCCACTATTTGCCAGTCCTGTGGGCAAGGAGCACCCAGGACCTCGGGAAGCAGGGTGTGAATGCCCTGCAGGTCGGAGCAGAGAACCTTTTCCAGACACCCAGAGATGATTCAGAGAGCCTGTGCCTGGGGTCCTGCCCCAGGACCGGCCCTGGGTGTGTCCAGGTGCAGTCAGGGAGCGCAGAGAGGGCTGTGGATGTGGGGTTGGCACAGGACTTCCGCCCACAGGGCGGGGCAACTGCAGCCTTTACAGAAGGCTGGGGTTGCTGGGGTCACCAAGTCCTAACCAGGCCTGACCCTGCTTAGCGTCCGAGACCAGCCAAGACCGGGCGCGTTCAGGGTGGTACCGCCGTAGACAAGGAAGAAAAGGTGGTGCAGAGCTGGGGAGAGTGAGGGCACGCTGGGGCCCACATCTGAGAACAAAAGGACGTCACCGCTCTTCTGCCCGAGGTGGCCTTGGTGGGGGCAAGTGGAAAATGACTTTTTCGCGCCCAGTTCTAACCCAAGCTGGTTTCCAGACCCAGAGCCCACCCAGGGAAGGGGGACCAGGGTCCCGCAGCAGTTTCTGCAAGGAGAGCGCGGGGTGACTGGCAGACCCCGCCCCTGGCTCACCTGCGGACCCCCGTGGGCCCTGGGCGAGTCTCTCTGCAGGAGAGCGGTGGGAGGGGTGCAGCTCTGCCGTGGGGGCTCCTCTCACGGGTAGTTTTTAAAATAGCAAATGGGCCATGAGCACGGGCACCCACGCCGCCTCCCCACGCCTGAAGGACCTGCCACCCCTTCTGTAGGCCCTGGCAGCCTCCTGGTGGGGGTGACACAGTCTTAATAATGTATCGGGGTGTTGACAGCCTGCTGTCTGATCCCCCAAGTAAAAGGAGTTTGGAAATAAGATGCCTTCCCCCGATTGTCTGACCCTGTCTCCCTGGACACCTATGGCAGTCCGTGTCCTGCAGTCCCAGGAGTCCCCATCATGTGCTCTGTGACATTGGAAGGATGACTCGCCTGTTCACCTGTGGCGTCATGTGTCTGCTCCTTTCCCGTGCAGCCTCGGGCACATAGGAACGAAGGTCAGGGTATGGCAGGGCCCTCCCGAGGCCTCCCCAGAGCCCGCCTGGCTGCTGATGCCTGAGCCAGGTGCGCAGAGGCCACCCTGGTCGGCGGCACTGCGGGTCCCTACCCCTCCCGGGGGGCAGGGGGGCGCCCTCCACACCATGATGGGGTTCCGGGCAGACGGCAGCCAGGGCTGGACAGAGCACCTGGACAGTGCAGCTGAGTCCTGATTGGTCAGTGCAGTTGTGTACTGGTTAGTCAGTGCGGCTGAGTTCTGATTGCTCAGTGCGGCTGAGTCCTGATAGGTCAGCGCAGATGAGCCCTCATTGGTCAGTGCGGCTGAATTCTCATTGGTCAGTGCAGCCGCTTCCTGATTGGTCAGAGCAGCTGTGTCCTGATTGGTCAGAGCAGCTGAGTTCTGATTGGTCAGTAGAGCCAAGTTCTGATTGGTCAGTGCGGCTGAGTCCTCATTGGTCAATACAGCTGCGTCCTGATTGGTCAGTACGCCCTTGTCCTGATTGGTCAGTGCGGCTGAGTTCTGATTGGACGGTGCAGCTGAGTTCTGATTGGTCAGTGCAGCTGAGTCCTGATTGGTCAGTAGAGCTGAGTTCTGATTGGTCAGTGCGGCTGAGTCCTGATTGGTCACTACAGCTGCATCCTGATTGGTCAGTACGCCCTTGTCCTGATTGGTCAGTGCGGCTGAGTTCTGATTGGACGGTGCAGCTGAGTCCTGATTGGTCAGTGAAGCAGAGCTCTGATTGGTCAGTGCAGGTGAGTCCTGATTGGTCAGTGCTGCTGAATCCTGATTGGTCAGTGCAGCGGAGTCCTGATTGGTCAGTGGAGTCGTGTCCTGATTGCTTAGTGCGGCTGAGTTCTGATTGGTCAGTGTAGCTGAGGCCTGATTGGTCAATACTGCTGAGTCTGATTTGTCAGCGCAGCTGAGTCCTGATTGGTCAGTGCAGCTGAGTCTGGTTTGTCAGTGCAGCTGAGTCCTGATTGGTCAGTGCTTCTCAGTCTGATTGGACTGTGCAGTTGTGTCCCGATTGGTCAGTGCAGCTGGGGAAACATACTGTCCCAGCCAGGCAGGGACCTGACCAGAGCCACAGCCGTGTCCTGCCACCCGGTCCCTTCTCTCCCGGGGCAGGGCCTGCCCCAAGGCTCAGACCCCGGGTCCGAGATGTGGGTGACCCTGAGGTCTGCTGAGGGACTTGGGAAGCCTCGCTCTGCAGAGGGAAACCTTGATCCTTTGTCGAGAGAAGAGAAGATTCTACCTGTTGGGCTGGCCTGAACCGCACAGGTGTGTGTGCTGAGTCACAGCGGGGAGGGGGCTGCTCCTGCCGTTGCGGGGTTGGCTCAGGCGGAGACGCACTGCCAGCCCGACGGGGCCCACCCTGCTTACGGGGCACTGGGGCAGACACGGGGTTGCATCCCTCACCCGGCGTGCACTGGGCAGACAGGCTGGAGATGGTCCCCAGGAAGGAGCCTACGTCCCCGCCCTCTCACCAGCCAGTGCAGTGTGGCAGCAGCTGCCCTCATCCTGGGGTAGGTTTGGGAATCTGCCCTGAGCCACGGACCTAGCGGGGTGGGGGCTGGGCAGACAGCAGCGCACCCGTCTGCACCCGGCCAGGCGCTGGGGTGGGGGCCTGGCGCGCGCTGGGCCTGGGAGGAGCACCTGGTGCCCGGCAGGGGCCACCACACCCACCTCATCCGCCTTCCACGGCCCGCCAGGCCACAGGGCCACCTGAAGCCTTAAACGCGGAGGAGGGAAAGGCCCCGCCTCCCACTTTCCAGGGCTGCCTGGGCTTTCCCAGGTGGGCCCGGCGCCCCCAGCTGCACGCCCGGCTCCGGGAGCCTCTGCCCGCGGCCCGGGGCGCGGCAGCCTTGGCAGGAGTTCCCGAGACCCCGCACCCCTTCCAGGGGGCCGTGGGGCCCAGCGCACCCCCAGCCCTGGCAGGGAAAGGCCGCGGGGCTGAAGGCTCCGCTCCCCGGGACCCCTCAGGCCTTCTCCCCAAGTTTCGCCCGAGGCCCGACCTCCTGGGCCCGCCTCGCGCCCCATCCCCCAACTGCCCGTCCAGCCCCCTCCCCTCCCACCCCCCACCTGCCCCTCCACACGCCAGACCCCGGCCTTCCGGCGCCCCCCCTTCCCCGCCCCTCTCCGTCCTCTCCGCATCCCGGTCCTCCCGCCCCGCCCCGCCCTCGCCCGCTGTCCAGCTGAGCCCCCGTGTGGCCGCGGGGGGACGAGCGGAGCCGCGGCGCTGGGCCGGGGGGTGGGGGCGGACGGGAGGGGCGGGGCCGGGCTGACAGGGGAGAGGAGTGGGGGCGGGGACGGGGCGGAGAGGGGAGAGGGGTCGGGGCCGGGGCACCCCGCGGTCCCGGGCGGGCCGAGCCTGACACTTCCCGCGAGCAGCATCGTGAGGGTCGTTGTAATGAGTCGCTGAACGTGGCTGGCGGAAACAGATCATGCAGCGCGTGCTCGTGGTCCGCGGGGACAGCGCTAACACGCACTAGCTATTCTGGTCGTCCTCGTGGGGAAACTGAGGCACACAAAGCAGTGAAAAGGCCAAAGCAGGCCTGGGACTCAAACCCTGGACAGCACAAACCAGAGCCGGGCCTGAGCCCTCGTCTGGCCTCAATGTCGGCTTAGACCCACCTAAATGTGACACAGCAGTAACTACTCTTGACGACTGAACTGACAGACGCTTTGAATGTCAAAGTCTCAGGTAAGAGTAAAGGCAGACACGTTTTTAAATGCAATTACTATTAGTTTAGCCAACGTTGAGGGGACTCAGAGTGGTGAGCAAGTTCCTGATTTTAGGTAAATTTCCTAGTGACGGGGGCTCAGCCTGCTCAGGGTCAGCCAAGTCCACCCAGAACTTGAGACTGAGCCCGGGCTTTGGGTGCCTTGGACGGGTCTGGCAAGAGCTTCGATCACAGCTTCTGTCGCTGCTGGGGACAAGAGCCAGTGCAGCCCTAAATGGCCACGTGTGTGCCCGTTGCAGGGCTGGAGTCAGGGCCAGGTTGGTACCCCTGTACCCTGGGGATAGGATCCGCGCTGGCCCTGCGGTCCTTCAGGTGGGGAGGCAGGCACTGGCCTGGGACAGTGCCCTCCCCTCCCGGGAACATGCAGCCCTCCCTGGTTGGCAGAGGCTGCTCCATTTGCAGCGTTCGGTGAGAGGGCAGGGGCCAAATAAGTCCTTGCGGGCAGCGGGGTGGGCAGAGCCTTGGCCTGATCCCTGCCACAGGCTGGCTGGAGGTCCCTTGCCTAAGAGACCTGAGGGTGACACCCCCTGGGCCAGAGGCCTGGCTGCAGGGGAGGTGCAGGGATTTCCTTCCCCAGGCTGCTTGGGGCCCGGAGGCTTTACACCTCTGTGCAGGAGACCAACAGGGGCCGGGACCTCGGGCGCCCGCAGCCTGCTTCCCTGGTCTTGGAGCAGTGTCTCCGTCTGTTATGGCAACTGTCCCAGTTTGCCCGGGACCTTTGGTGCTAAACTGGGGGCTTTCCCCTCTTCCCCCAAGTTCTGCAACACGCTTAGAAGCAGGTACTTACTCACCTCCCACACTTGACCACAGATGTAACTGTAGGCGACAATTTTAGTATTTTGCCACTATTTGCCAGTCCTGTGGGCAAGGAGCACCCAGGACCTCGGGAAGCAGGGTGTGAATGCCCTGCAGGTCGGAGCAGAGAACCTTTTCCAGACACCCAGAGATGATTCAGAGAGCCTGTGCCTGGGGTCCTGCCCCAGGACCGGCCCTGGGTGTGCCCAGGTGCAGTCAGGGAGCGCAGAGAGGGCTGTGGATGTGGGGTTGGCACAGGACTTCCGCCCACAGGGCGGGGCAACTGCAGCCTTTACAGAAGGCTGGGGTTGCTGGGGTCACCAAGTCCTAACCAGGCCTGACCCTGCTTAGCGTCCGAGACCAGCCAAGACCGGGCGCGTTCAGGGTGGTACCGCCGTAGACAAGGAAGAAAAGGTGGTGCAGAGCTGGGGAGAGTGAGGGCACGCTGGGGCCCACATCTGAGAACAAAAGGATGTCACCGCTCTTCTGCCCGAGGTGGCCTTGGTGGGGGCAAGTGGAAAATGACTTTTTCGCGCCCAGTTCTAACCCAAGCTGGTTTCCAGACCCAGAGCCCACCCAGGGAAGGGGGACCAGGGTCCCGCAGCAGTTTCTGCAAGGAGAGCGCGGGGTGACTGGCAGACCCCGCCCCTGGCTCACCTGCGGACCCCCGTGGGCCCTGGGCGAGTCTCTCTGCAGGAGAGCGGTGGGAGGGGTGCAGCTCTGCCGTGGGGGCTCCTCTCACGGGTAGTTTTTAAAATAGCAAATGGGCCATGAGCACGGGCACCCACGCCGCCTCCCCACGCCTGAAGGACCTGCCACCCCTTGTGAAGGCCCTGGCAGCCTCCTGGTGGGGGTGACACAGTCTTAATAATGTATCGGGGTGTTGACAGCCTGCTGTCTGATCCCCCAAGTAAAAGGAGTTTGGAAATAAGATGCCTTCCCCCGATTGTCTGACCCTGTCTCCCTGGACACCTATGGCAGTCCGTGTCCTGCAGTCCCAGGAGTCCCCATCATGTGCTCTGTGACATTGGAAGGATGACTCGCCTGTTCACCTGTGGCGTCATGTGTCTGCTCCTTTCCCGTGCAGCCTCGGGCACATAGGAACGAAGGTCAGGGTATGGCAGGGCCCTCCCGAGGCCTCCCCAGAGCCCGCCTGGCTGCTGATGCCTGAGCCAGGAGCGCAGAGGCCACCCTGGTCGGCGGCACTGCGGGTCCCTACCCCTCCCGGGGGGCAGGGGGGCGCCCTCCACACCATGATGGGGTTCCGGGCAGACGGCAGCCAGGGCTGGACAGAGCACCTGGACAGTGCAGCTGAGTCCTGATTGGTCAGTGCAGTTGTGTACTGGTTAGTCAGTGCGGCTGAGTTCTGATTGGTCAGTGCGGCTGAGTCCTGATAGGTCAGCGCAGATGAGCCCTCATTGGTCAGTGCGGCTGAATTCTCATTGGTCAGTGCAGCCGCTTCCTGATTGGTCAGAGCAGCTGTGTCCTGATTGGTCAGTGCAGCTGAGTTCTGATTGGTCAGTAGAGCCAAGTTCTGATTGGTCAGTGCGGCTGAGTCCTGATTGGTCAATACAGCTGCGTCCTGATTGGTCAGTATGCCCTTGTCCTGATTGGTCAGTGCGGCTGAGTTCTGATTGGACGGTGCAGCTGAGTCCTGATTGGTCAGTGCAGCTGAGTCCTGATTGGTCAGTAGAGCTGAGTTCTGATTGGTCAGTGCGGCTGAGTCCTGATTGGTCACTACAGCTGCGTCCTGATTGGTCAGTACGCCCTTGTCCTGATTGGTCAGTGCGGCTGAGTTCTGATTGGACGGTGCAGCTGAGTCCTGATTGGTCAGTGAAGCAGAGCTCTGATTGGTCAGTGCAGGTGAGTCCTGATTGGTCAGTGCTGCTGAATCCTGATTGGTCAGTGCAGCGGAGTCCTGATTGGTCAGTGGAGTCGTGTCCTGATTGCTCAGTGCGGCTGAGTTCTGATTGGTCAGTGTAGCTGAGGCCTGATTGGTCAATACTGCTGAGTCTGATTTGTCAGCGCAGCTGAGGCCTGATTGGTCAGTGCAGCTGAGTCTGGTTTGTCAGTGCACCTGAGTCCTGATTGGTCAGTGAAGCAGAGCTCTGATTGGTCAGTGCAGGTGAGTCCTGATTGGTCAGTAGAGCTGAGTTTTGATTGGGAAGTGCAAGCCAGGTCCTCATTGGTGAATACGGCTGAGTCTGATTGGTCAGTGCAGCTGCGTTCTGATTGGTCAGTGTAGCTGAGTCCGGATTGGTCAATACGACTGAGTCTGATTGGTCAGTGCAGCTGAGTTCTGATTGGTCAGTGCTGCTGAATCCTGATTGGTCAGTGCTGCTGAATCCTGATTGGTCAGTGCAGCGGAGTCCTGATTGGTCAATACAGCTGCGTCCTGATTGGTCAGTACGCCCTTGTCCGGATTGGTCAGTGCGGCTGAGTCCTGATTGGTCAATACAGCTGCGTCCTGATTGGTCAGTACACTGGTGTCCTGATTGGTCAGCGCAGCTGTGTCCTGATTGGTCAGTGCGGCTGAGTTCTGATTGGTCAGTGCAGCTGAGTCCTGATTGGTCAGTAGAGCTGAGTTCAGATTGGTCAGTGCGGCTGAGTCCTGATTGGTCAGTGCTGCTGAATCCTGATTGGTCAGTACGCCCTTTTCCTGATTGGTCAGTGCGGCTTAGTTCTGATTGGATGGTGCAGCTGAGTCCTGATTGGTCAGTGAAGCAGAGCTCTGATTGGTCAGTGCAGGTGAGTCCTGATTGGTCAGTGCTGCTGAATCCTGATTGGTCAGTGCATCGGAGTCCTGATTGGTCAGTGGAGTCGTGTCCTGATTGCTCAGTGCGGCTGAGTTCTGATTGGTCAGTGAAGCAGAGCTCTGATTGGTCAGTGCAGGTGAGTCCTGACTGGTCAGTAAAGCTGAGTTCTGATTGGTCAGTGCAAGCCAAGTCCTCATTGGTCAATACGGCTGAGTCTGATTGGTCAGTGCAGCTGCGTTCTGATTGGTCAGTGCAGTTGTGTCGTGATTGGTCAGTGCGGCTGAGTTCTGATTGGATGGCGCAGCTGAGTCCTGATTGGTCAGTGAAGCAGAGCTCTGATTGGTCATTGCAGGTGAGTCCTGACTGGTCATTAAAGCTGAGTTCTGATTGGTCAGTGCAAGCCAAGTCCTCATTGGTCAATACGGCTGAGTCTGATTGGTCAGTGCAGCTGCGTTCTGATTGGTCAGTGCAGTTGTGTCCTGATTGGTCAGGGCGGCTGAGTTCTGATTGGTCAGTGCAGCTGAGTCCTGATTGGTCAATACGACTGAGTCTGATTGGTCAGTGCAGCTGAGTTCTGATTGGTCAGTGCTGCTGAATCCTGATTGGTCACTACAGCGGAGTCCTGATTGGTCAGTGGAGTCGTGTCCTGATTGGTCAGTGCGGCTGAGTTCTGATTGGTCAGTGTAGCTGAGGCCTGATTGGTCAATACTGCTGCGTCTGATTTTTCAGCGCAGCTGAGTCCTGATTGGTCAGTGCTTCTCAGTCTGATTGGACAGTGCAGTTGTGTCCCGATTGGTCAGTGCAGCTGGGGAAACATACTGTCCCAGCCAGGCAGGGACCTGACCAGAGCCACAGCCGTGTCCTGCCACCCGGTCCCTTCTCTCCCGGGGCAGGGCCTGCCCCAAGGCTCAGACCCCGGGTCCGAAATGTGGGTGACCTTGAGGTCTGCTGAGGGACTTGGGAAGCCTCGCTCTGCAGAGGGAAACCTTGATCCTTTGTCGAGACAAGAGAAGATTCTACCTGTTGGGCTGGCCTGAACCGCACAGGTGTGTGTGCTGAGTCACAGCGGGGAGGGGGCTGCTCCTGCCGTTGCGGGGTTGGCTCAGGCGGAGACGCACTGCCAGCCCGACGGGGCCCACCCTGCTTACGGGGCACTGGGGGAGACACCGGGTTGCATCCCTCACCCAGCGTGCACTGGGCAGACAGGCTGGAGATGGTCCCCAGGAAGGAGCCTACGTCCCCGCCCTCTCACCAGCCAGTGCAGTGTGGCAGCAGCTGCCCTCATCCTGGGGTAGGTTTGGGAATCTGCCCTGAGCCACGGACCTAGCGGGGTGGGGGCTGGGCAGACAGCAGCGCACCCGTCTGCACCCGGCCAGGCGCTGGGGTGGGGGCCTGGCGCGCGCTGGGCCTGGGAGGAGCACCTGGTGCCCGGCAGGGGCCACCACACCCACCTCATCCGCCTTCCACGGCCCGCCAGGCCACAGGGCCACCTGAAGCCTTAAATGCGGAGGAGGGAAAGGCCCCGCCTCCCACTTTCCAGCGCTGCCTGGGCTTTCCCAGGTGGGCCCGGCGCCCCCAGCTGCACGCCCGGCTCCCGGAGCCTCTACCCGCGGCCCGGGGCGGGGCAGCCTTGGCAGGAGCTCCCGAGACCCCGCACCCCTTCCAGGGGGCCGTGGGGCCCAGCGCACCCCCAGCCCTGGCAGGGAAAGGCCGCGGGGCTGAAGGCTCCGCTCCCGGGGACCCCTCAGGCCTTCTCCCCAAGTTTCGCCCGAGGCCCGACCTCCTGGGCCCGCCTCGCGCCCCATCCCCCACCTGCCCGTCCAGCCCCCTCCCCTCCCACCCCCCACCTGCCCCTCCACACGCCAGACCCCGGCCTCTCCGGCGCCCCCCCTTCCCCGCCCCTCTCCGTCCTCTCCCCATCCCGGTCCTCCCGCCCCGCCCCGCCCTCGCCCGCTGTCCGGCTGCGCCCCCGTGTGGCCGCGGGCGGACGAGCGGAGCCGCGGCTCGGGGCCGGGGGGTGGGGGCGGACGGGAGGGGCGGGGCCGGGCTGACAGGGGAGAGGAGTGGGGGCGGGGACGGGGCGGAGAGGGGAGAGGGGTCGGGGCCGGGGCACCCCGCGGTCCCGGGCGGGCCGAGCCTGACACTTCCCGCGAGCAGCATCGTGAGGGTCGTTGTAATGAGTCGCTGAACGTGGCTGGCGGAAACAGATCATGCAGCGCGTGCTCGTGGTCCGCGGGGACAGCGCTAACACGCACTAGCTATGCTGGTCGTCCTCGTGGGGAAACTGAGGCACACAAAGCAGTGAAAAGGCCAAAGCAGGCCTGGGACTCAAACCATGGACAGCACAAACCAGAGCCGGGCCTGAGCCCTCGTCTGGCCTCAATGTCGGCTTAGACCCACCTAAATGTGACACAGCAGTAACTACTCTTGACGACTGAACTGACAGACGCTTTGAATGTCAAAGTCTCAGGTAAGAGTAAAGGCAGACACGTTTTTAAATGCAATTACTATTAGTTTAGCCAACGTTGAGGGGACTCAGAGTGGTGAGCAAGTTCCTGATTTTAGGTAAATTTCCTAGTGACGGGGGCTCAGCCTGCTCAGGGTCAGCCAAGTCCACCCAGAACTTGAGACTGAGCCCGGGCTTTGGGTGCCTTGGACGGGTCTGGCGAGAGCTTCGATCACAGCTTCTGTCGCTGCTGGGGACAAGAGCCAGTGCAGCCCTAAATGGCCACGTGTGTGCCCGTTGCAGGGCTGGAGTCAGGGCCAGGTTGGTACCCCTGTACCCTGGGGATGGGATCCGCGCTGGCCCTGCGGTCCTTCAGGTGGGGAGGCAGGCACTGGCCTGGGACAGTGCCCTCCCCTCCCGGGAACATGCAGTCCTCCCTGGTTGGCAGAGGCTGCTCCATTTGCAGCGTTCGGTGAGAGGGCAGGGGCCAAATAAGTCCTTGCGGGCAGCGGGGTGGGCAGAGCCTTGGCCTGATCCCTGCCACAGGCTGGCTGGAGGTCCCTTGCCTAAGAGAACTGAGGGTCACACCCCCTGGGCCAGAGGCCTGGCTGCAGGGGAGGTGCAGGGATTTCCTTCCCCAGGCTGCTTGGGGCCGGGAGGCTTTACACCTCTGTGCAGGAGACCAACAGGGGCCGGGACCTCGGGCGCCCGCAGCCTGCTTTCCTGGTCTTGGAGCGGTGTTTCCGTCTGTTATGGCAACTGTTCCAGTTTGCCCGGGACCTTTGGTGCTAAACTGGGGGCTTTCCCCTCTTCCCCCAAGTTCTGCAACACGCTTAGAAGCAGGTACTTACTCACCTCCCACACTTGACCACAGATGTAACTGTAGGCGACAATTTTAGTATTTTGCCACTATTTGCCAGTCCTGTGGGCAAGGAGCACCCAGGACCTCGGGAAGCAGGGTGTGAATGCCCTGCAGGTCGGAGCAGAGAACCTTTTCCAGACACCCAGAGATGATTCAGAGAGCCTGTGCCTGGGGTCCTGCCCCAGGACCGGCCCTGGGTGTGTCCAGGTGCAGTCAGGGAGCGCAGAGAGGGCTGTGGATGTGGGGTTGGCACAGGACTTCCGCCCACAGGGCGGGGCAACTGCAGCCTTTACAGAAGGCTGCGGTTGCTCGGGTCACCAAATCCTAACCAGGCCTGACCCTGCTTAGCGTCCGAGACCAGCCAAGACCGGGCGCGTTCAGGGTGGTACCGCCGTAGACAAGGAAGAAAAGGTGGTGCAGAGCTGGGGAGAGTGAGGGCACGCTGGGGCCCACATCTGAGAACAAAAGGACGTCACCGCTCTTTTGCCCTTGGTGGCCTTGGTGGGGGCAAGTGGAAAATGACTTTTTCGCGCCCAGTTCTAACCCAAGCTGGTTTCCAGACCCAGAGCCCACCCAGGGAAGGGGGACCAGGGTCCCGCAGCAGTTTCTGCAAGGAGAGCGCGGGGTGACTGGCAGACCCCGCCCCTGGCTCACCTGCGGACCCCCGTGGGCCCTGGGCGAGTCTCTCTGCAGGAGAGCGGTGGGAGGGGTGCAGCTCTGCCGTGGGGGCTCCTCTCACGGGTAGTTTTTAAAATAGCAAATGGGCCATGAGCACGGGCACCCACGCCGCCTCCCCACGCCTGAAGGACCTGCCACCCCTTCTGAAGGCCCTGGCAGCCTCCTGGTGGGGGTGACACAGTCTTAATAATGTATCGGGGTGTTGACAGCCTGCTGTCTGATCCCCCAAGTAAAAGGAGTTTGGAAATAAGATGCCTTCCCCCGATTGTCTGACCCTGTCACCCTGGACACCTATGGCAGTCCGTGTCCTGCAGTCCCAGGAGTCCCCATCATGTGCTCTGTGACATTGGAAGGATGACTCGCCTGTTCACCTGTGGCGTCATGTGTCTGCTCCTTTCCCGTGCAGCCTCGGGCACATAGGAACGAAGGTCAGGGTATGGCAGGGCCCTCCCGAGGCCTCCCCAGAGCCCGCCTGGCTGCTGATGCCTGAGCCAGGAGCGCAGAGGCCACCCTGGTCGGCGGCACTGCGGGTCCCTACCCCTCCCGGGGGGCAGGGGGGCGCCCTCCACACCATGATGGGGTTCCAGGCAGACGGCAGCCAGGGCTGGACAGAGCACCTGGACAGTGCAGCTGAGTCCTGATTGGTCAGTGCAGTTGTGTACTGGTTAGTCAGTGCGGCTGGGTCCTGATAGGTCAGCGCAGATGAGCCTTCATTGGTCAGTGCGGCTGAATTCTCATTGGTCAGTGCAGCCGCTTCCTGATTGGTCAGAGCAGCTGTGTCCTGATTGGTCAGTGCAGCTGAGTTCTGATTGGTCAGTAGAGCCAAGTTCTGATTGGTCAGTGCGGCTGAGTCCTGATTGGTCAATACAGCTGCGTCCTGATTGGTCAGTACACTTGTGTCCTGATTGGTCAGAGCAGCTGTGTCCTGATTGGTCAGTGCGGCTGAGTTCTGATTGGTCAGTGCAGCTGAGTCCTGATTGGTCAGTAGAGCTGAGTTCTGATTGGTCAGTAGAGCTGAGTCCTGATTGGTCACTACAGCTGCGTCCTGATTGGTCAGTACACTTGTGTCCTGATTGGTCAGTGCGGGTGAGTTCTGATTGGATGGTGCAGCTGAGTCCTGATTGGTCAGTGAAGCAGAGCTCTGATTGGTCAGTGCAGGTGAGTCCTGATTGGTCAGTAAAGCTGAGTTCTGATTGGTCAGTGCAAGCCAAGTCCTCATTGGTCAATACGGCTGAGTCTGATTGGTCAGTGCAGCTGCGTTCTGATTGGTCAGTGCAGTTGTGTCCTGATTGGTCAGGGCGGCTGAGTTCTGATTGGTCAGTGCAGCTGAGTCCTGATTGGTCAATACGACTGAGTCTGATTGGTCAGTGCAGCTGAGTTCTGATTGGTCAGTGCTGCTGAATCCTGATTGGTCAGTACAGCGGAGTCCTGATTGGTCAGTGGAGTCGTGTCCTGATTGGTCAGTGCGGCTGAGTTCTGATTGGTCAGTGTAGCTGAGGCCTGATTGGTCAATACTGCTGAGTCTGATTTGTCAGCGCAGCTGAGTCCTGATTGGTCAGTGCAGCTGAGTCCTGATTGGTCAGTAGAGCTGAGGTCTGATTGGTCAGTGCGGCTGAGTCCTGATTGGTCAATACAGCTGCGTCCTGATTGGTCAGTACACTTGTGTCCTGATTGGTCAGTGCGGCTGAGTTCTGATTGGACGGTGCAGCTGAGTCCTGATTGGTCAGTGAAGCAGAGCTCTGTTTGGTCAGTGCAGGTGAGTCCTGATTGGTCAGTAAAGCTGAGTTCTGATTGGTCAGTGGAAGCCAAGTCCTCATTGGTCAATACGGCTGAGTCTGATTGGACAGTGCAGCTGCGTTCTGATTGGTCAGTGCAGTTGTGTCCTGATTGGTGTCAGGCGGGAGCACAGGTGCAAATGCACAGGTAAGCGATGTCACGCTGTGGGTGAGCAAGTGCCCTCCCGCAGTGCCACAGGCCTGGACACTGCTGCCCTCATCCCCACTGGGCTCAGACACCTGAACTGGCCTTGCCCACCAGCTCACGGGCCTTCCCTGCTCAGAATAGGCCCCATGGAACCCACAGCCCAAAATGAATCTCCCTGGACCTTCCTGGCCACTCGCCTGCCTGAAACAAAACCTGTAGAAATGTGATCCAACACATCACAGGCAGAGGGACAGCTGCCATGGCAGCATCAGAGCAGAGACACCAACAGAAGGACTGGAAATTGGGGTGCCAGTGAGGTGACAGCAACCTGGGCAAGGAGCCTGTGAGCAGGGTCAGGTCCTGTCCCTAGGACCACGTTCCTGTCACCAGCACCAAGGGCCTGTCACTATGACCAGGGGCCTTTCACTAGGACCAGGGACCTGTCACCATGACCAAGGGCCTATCACTAGGACCAGGTTCCTGTCATTAGATCTGAGTTCCTGTCACTAGGACAAAGTCTTGTCACTAGGACCAGGTCTGTCACTAGGACCACGTCCCTGTCCCTAGGACCAGGGGCCTGTCACCAGGGCCAGGTTCCTGTCACCAGCACCAGGGTATGTCACTATGACCAGGGGCCTTTCACTAGGATGAGGGACCTGTCGCTAGGACAAAGTCTTGTCACTAGAACCAGGGACCTGTCACTAGGACCAGGTCTCTGTCACTAGGACCAGGTCTCTGTTACTAGGATCATGTCCCTGTCACTAGGACCAAGTCCTTGTCACTAGGACAAGGTTTCTGTCAGTAGGACCACGTTCCTGTCCCTAGGGCCATGTTCCTGTCCCTAGGACCAGAGGCCTGTCACCAGGACCAGGTTCCTGTCACTAGGACAAAGTCTTGTCACTAGGACCAGGTTGTCCCATGGGGATAACCCATCCCTGCAGATGAAGACACTCTGTGACCTTGGCATCATGACCTTTACCCCTAAATCTTCATAACTCAGGTTCTCAGCTCGCCCTGCGTGTCTCTGCCTGGCAGCAACCAGCACCCTGTGTGTGGGTGTCCTGGCCTGGGCCCCTCTCACCGACCTCTTCCATCTGCGGGCAAAGCGTCAAGCACCTCGAGGGTGCCATCGCCCAGGGAGCTGTGCGGGCCAAGCTGTGTTGCCAGACCATTGAGAAACGGCTGGGCAGCTGCTGTGCTTGGCAGGAGCTTGTGTCTCCCGGCTGGTGACAGCCCCAGGCCCTGCAGGTGGGCAGGGCTTCCTAAAGCGGGTCTTCCTGAGCCACTGCTGGGCGCCCCCCCTCTGGGGGCTGCCGGCTCCTACGCCCATCCGTGGTTCTCCCCTCAATGCTCCAGCCTCCGCAGGGCTGGCTTGGGGGCTGTGGTGCCGCCGGGACCCTTCCAATCTCTATCCCAAGCCCTGTCCAGGGTACTGCCCTCCACCCAGAGGGGCAGTGGCCTGCAGCCCTCCCGGAGTCCCTGGAGCCTTCCTGGGCCACCCCACATCGTGTCCTCACCTCGGAGCATACCTTGAGCCCGTGCTGCTCACTATGACCAGGTGTGGCTGCAGACCGAGGGAGGACCTGCTGAGACAGACCCCACTCCTGGGCAGGCAACACCGGGCATCTTGCCACCGCTGCAGGCAGGGACGGCCCGTGCGTCCTGGAGAGGGAGGCGTCCCAAGGATCGGACGAGGCCTGGCTCTGCATAGACCGTGGGTTCGCCCAGGCCCTGGGGACAGAGCCCCTCCAGCCATCGCCCTCGGACTCAGAGCCGAGTGAAGGACATGCCTGTGGAGGCCCTGCACCTGGCAGGACGCCACTGGACCCTCAGAGGCAGCCTGCCCAGCCCAGAGTGGGCAGAAGGAAAAGGAGGAAAGGGAAGGAGCTCCGGCTCCTCCGGGTCTCCAGGGAGGCAAGTCCTGCCAGGGCCCCAGACAGCCTCTCCAGAACATGCCCTGGGCTCCATGATGGCCTGGTCCCTGGAAGCTGACAGGGGACAGGGGAGAGGAGACGGGGACAGGAGGGGAACAGCCCCCAGCTATGTCCAAAGCCAGCTGCAGCACCCGAGAGGGAGGCCGGGCCCTGGGGCAAGGGGAGGCACCTGCCTGCCACGCTTGGGCCACGGCTGCTCGGGGCTCTTGAGATCCCTGGTGGTCACAGTGAGGCCTGGGGACAGTGAAATGGAAAGACCACGGCAGTCTGGAGTTGGGGGAGGGAGGCTCCCTACTGCCCTTGGTGGGAGCAAGTGGCCGGCACCCCTGAAGAACTCACCTCCCTGTGCTGCGTCCCTGAGCCCAGCACTTCCTGGGTCCCCAGGGCCCGAGTGAACAGGCCCAGGGGAACAAAGGCCGTTCAGAGGCTGTGGATGCCCCAGACGGCACCAAGCTCCCACACTGGGTGTTCTCAGCTCTTCTGTCACAGTACAGTCGAGCGCAGGGGCCCTGGGGCGGTTGTCCGTGTTTCCAGTCACAGCAGGGCAACCCTCCGCCTCTCCTTGGGACACTCCAAGTGAGTGGCCACTTGTCGTGGCTGCGGCCACTGCCCCAGACAGGGAGAGCTTCCCAGGGCGGCACAGAGCGGCACTGGCTGTCTGTGCCTCCCCCGCACACCCAGCAGGAGCCACGGAAGCTCGAGCCGCTGTGAGCCACAGCGCTGTCCCCGCACCCTGCGGGCACAGGCCACCCAGGGGCCAGGCACTGCTGGGCTGCTGAGCTCTAGCCCAGCCCAGGTGCCCGGCCTCAGGCTACTCACTGGCCCAGAAGGTCGCTGGGATGAGGTCTCTGACTCCAGTGCCGCCCCAGCCCCGCGAGGGTGCCGGGAGTGCCTGCCCTTCCTTCGGGCAACCTGGAGGCTGGAAAGGACGAAGCCTGGCAGGTCTCCTTCACTGTTCCCGAGGAAGTGAGAGGAAAAGGGCGGAGCTGGTGTCCGGAGCAGGTGTCCCCAGGACATCTGCACGCTCCCAATGACAGCCCTCGCCAGGGAGCACACCCTGCGACCCCACTGCTTGCCAGAACCAGGTGATGCGCGGGAGCCAGGCAGCCTCTGCCAGGCACCGCGACCATGTAGCCCACTGCCGAGCGAGAGAGGTCCGTGCCCTCGGAGCTCCAGTAGCTCCCATGCAGCCCCGGCAGGGATGAGCTGCAGCCTGAGCGGGAGGTCTGGGGAGGGTGCATGGCGGGGTCGGGCTGGCCGCGGGTATGGACAGCTGGGGGAAGGTCTGCTGGACGCGCGCCATGCCGGGAACAGAAGTTCTCTAAAAAGGAGTCTGAAGGAAAGAGACTCATTCCAGAGACCCCGCCTTCCGTGTGATAGGGTGGCCGTTCCAGAGAGCACAGGGAAGGCTCAGGTCACACAGTGGAAGTTCCCGCCCAGGCTCCGGTCAGGTTCATTATACAAATGAGGGATTCACTGGCTTGGTCCTATTGGTCAGTGAGGCTAAGTCCTGATTGGTCAATGCGGCTGAGTCTGATTGGTCAGTGCAGCTGAGTCTGATTGGTCAGTGAGGCTGAGTCCTGATTGGTCAGTGCAGATGAGTCCTGATAGGTCAGTGAGGCTGAGTCCAGATTGGTCAGTGAGGCTGAATAGTGATTGGTCAGTGAGGCTGAGTCCTGATTGGTCAGTGAGGCTGAGTCGTGACTGGTCCGTGATGCTGAGTCCTGGTTGGTCAGTGCGGCCGAGTCCTGATTGGTCAGTGCAGATGAGTCCTGATTGGTCACTGAGACTGAGTCCTGATTGGTCAGTGGGGCTGAGTCCTGATTAGTCAGTCAGGCTGAATCCTGATTGGTTAATAGGGTTGAGTCTGATTGGTCAATGTGGCTGAGTCTGATTGGTCAGTGAGGCTGAGTCCTGATTGGTCAATGCAGCTGTGTCCTGATTGGTCAGTGATGAGGAGTCCTGATTGGTCAATGTAGCGGAGTCCTGATTGGTCAGTGCAGCTGAGTCCTTATTGGTCAGT
This sequence comes from Lemur catta, assembly GCF_020740605.2. Lineage (NCBI taxonomy): Eukaryota > Metazoa > Chordata > Mammalia > Primates > Lemuridae > Lemur > Lemur catta. The sequence goes on from NC_059128.1 coordinate 286,458,654, forward strand.
GAGGCTGAGTCCTGATTGGTCAATGCAGCTCTGTCCTGATTGGTCAGTGAGACTGAGTCCTGATTGGTCAATGCGCCTGTATCTGATTTGTCGGTGCGACTGAGTCCTGACTGGTCAGTGTACTTGGGTCCTGATTGGTCGGTGCGGCAGAGTCCTGATTCGTCAGCGCATCTGACTTCTGATTGGTCAGTGCAGCTGATTCCTGATTGGTCAGTGCAGCTGACTGTGGTTGGTCAGGGAGGCTGAGTCCTGATTGGTCAATGAGGCTGTCTCCTTATTGGTCAATGCGGCTGAGTCTGCTTGGTCAATGAGGCTGAGTCCCGATTGGTCAGGGAAGTTGAGTCCTGATTGGTCAATGTGGCTGAGTCTGATTGGTCAGTGAGACTGAGTCCTGATTGGTCAATGTGGCTGAATCCTGATTGGTCGGTGCAACTTAGTACTGACTGGTCAGTGCAGCTGCGTCCTGATTGGTCAGTGTGGCTGTGTCCTGATTGGTCAGTGAGGCTGAGTCCTGATTGGTCAATGTGGCTCAGTGTGAATTGTCAATGCGGCTGAGTCTGATTGGTCAGTTAGACTGAGCCCTGATTGGTCAATGCGGCTCAATCTCATTGGTCGGTGCGGCTGAGTCTTGTTTGATCAGTGCAGCTGAGTCCTGAGTGGTCAGTGCCGCTGTGTCCTGATTCGTCAGTGCATCTGACTCTGATATGTCAGTGAGGGTGAGTACTGATTGGTCAGTGAGGCTGAGTCCTAATTGGTCAATGTGGTTGAGTCTGATTGGTCAGTGAGGCTTAGTCCTTATTGGTCAGTGAGGCTGAGTCCTGATTGGTCAATGCGGCTGAGTCTGCTTGGTCAGTGAGGCTGAGTCTGATTGCTCAATTCTGCTGAGTCTGTTTGGAGTGCGGGTGAGTCCTGATTGGTCAGGGAAGCTGAGTCCTGATTGATCAGTGCGGGTGAGTCTGATTGGAGTGCAGCTGAGTCCTGATTGGTCAATGAGGCTGAGTCTGATTGGTCAGTGAGGCTGAGTCCTGATTGTTCAGTGTGGCTGAGTCTGGTTGGTCAGTGAGACTGAGTCTGATTGGTCAATTCCGCCGAGTGTGATTGGAGTGCGGCTGAGTCCTGATTCATCAATACAGCTGAGTTTGATTGGTCAATGCAGAGTCCTGTTTGGTCAATGGAGCTGAGTCTGATTGGCTAATGCCGTTGAGTGTGATTGTTCGGTGTGGCTGAGACTGATTGATCAGTGCATCTCAGTTCTAATTGCTTAATGCATGTGAGCTCCAGACTTGCTAAAGCTGAGTCTGATTGGTCAGTGCAGCTGAGTCCTGATTGGTTAGTGTGGCTGAGTCTGATTGGTCTGTGGGACTGATTCCTGATTGGTCAATGCGGCTGAGTCTGATTGGAGTGTGGCTGAGTCCTGATTGGTCAATGCGGCTGAATCTGAATGGGTGGTGCAGCTGAGTCCTGATTGGCCAGTGAGGCCGAGTCTGATTGGTCAGTGAGGCTGAGTCCTGATTGGTCAATGGGAATTGGTCAATGCTTTCCAAGAAGCCCAGCTGCATCCCAGAGCGAAACTCAAGAGTATTTGTAGCCTCATAAGAACACTTGGCATCCAACAAGGTAAAATCCACAAGGTCTGGCATCCAACGAAATGTCCGAGCAAGCAGAAAACTATGACCCCCATACTAAGGAGCAGTCAATAAATTGAAAGCAAACCAGAACTGATACAGATGTCAGCAGAGAACAAGGGCATTAAAACAGCTGTCATAACTGTATCAACGTGTTCAAAGCAAAGGTATAGAAGATGTAAATAAAGAAGACCCAAATGAAACTTACATAAATGAAAACTACCTTGTCTGAGCTGAAAAATACTTGGGAAGCAGGAGGGATGGCCTGGCCACTGCACAGCCTCCAGCTCTCCCAGGTTGGGGTTTGCCCTTGCCGTGTCCTTACAAGGACAACGCTTGGATTTACTTCCTCTTTCACAGAACCACGAAGCAGGCAGCGTCTGCACTGTGGGGAGGGCACTGTGGGGGGGCACGGCTGGGGCTCCGGGTCAGGTTCCCGGCTGGGGCTCTGCCCTGCCCTGGGCTCCTGCATGGCCGGTGCTGAATTGTCCCGATGCGGGCCTGGTCTGGCCCTGCCTGTCCCCGGGGCTTGGACAGCTCCATTGCCAGGGGCTTCTCCCAGCCGTGTGCTGACCACACAGCAGCTTCTGGTGCCTGTTGGCTCCCGCCTGGGCCGCGGACGGGGAGGACGCAGCAGGGACCCGCACCCACGTCTGAGCAGCCTGTGGGGGAACTCCTGGGTCACTTGGTGAGCTTCTCACCAGGTGTGCGCAAACTCCTCTGGCGCCTGAGCAGGTGAACCTCTCCCTGGCCTTTGAAAGTAACAGCACAGCAAACCCACAGCTCAGCTGAGAGGCCGCTTTCTGGTCTGGAGGCGTCAGGCACAGGCAGCACCGGGGGCTCGTGGAAAAGCCGAGTGTGACGGGCCGGCAGGGGCTGCTGAGAGGCGGTGGTCTCTTCTGCGCTCCTTGCAGTGCGGGTAACGTCTGCCCGATGGCGGCCAGTGGGGGGGGGGGCGGATGCCCTGGCCTGGCCATAAGGTGGCAGATGGCGCCAGGGTGGGGGGCAGAGGGCGTTGCCGCTGGGGCCTCAGCTGCTGGACCACCGGGTCCCTGCCCTGGAGCTGTCCCCTGTGGCCGAGTGACCAGGAGCGAGCAGGGCCCTCCTTGGCTTCTGACTCAGTCTCTCTCTCTGCATGGGGTGGGGGGGAGCAGTGGCCAGACGATGCTCCGCTCTCGCGCTCTGCACACGGCAGGTGCCGGCATTCCCTTCCCAGAGGGCCACAGCGACAGCGTCCCTGGAGGAGGCGGCCACAGCTCAGCCGGCGTTGCCCTCCGGCCCCGCGGGGGTGGGGACTCACCGTGAAGCCCTGAGTCCCCCTGGGCTCTGGGGAGGTCCTGTTCTGTTGACCCATGGGAAGGGCTGAGGTGCCCAGGCAGAGCTGCCGCCCCTGCCTTGACCCGCCCCTGCCTTGACCCGCCACTGCCGAGTCTGTGTCGGCCCCGTCGTGGGGGACCCGGCGGAGCCGTCACCGAGGTTAGCGTTTGCGCGCGTGGGTGAGACAGTCCCTCCCTCTGGGACTCTGCGAGTTGGTTTGAAAATGCAGGATCGTTGGATGGGGACAGGGCATCGTTCTTGTCATCCTCGTTGTTTTGTGCAGATTCACCTTTCCAGCTGGTTAATGTTTTTTTGCTTGAAGAATTTCTTTTAGTTTTTTTTTGGTAATGAGAATCTGGTGGTGATAATTTCTTTCATTTTTTGGTCTGAAAAAGTTATTTTATTTTCTGTTTTGATGGTATGTCAGATATACCATCTGTTTGCTCCTGTCCTCTGGCATCACGCCCTGTGTGAGAGGATGCGGCTGCCAGTGAGTGAGGCCTTCCCATGCCCAGACCTGAGGTCCCGAGGGTGAGTGCGACCTTCTGGTCCCAGCCCTGGGGACACTGCCTTGCTGTCCCCAGCCGCCTGTTAAGGGGCGGCCAGTCCTCAGAGACCTGGGAGGGGCTCCGTGTGGACATTTGGAAATGGGGAACCACAGTTTCCACCACACTGGGGTCCCCCACGCCCAGGACGTGGTGGCCACTGGTGTGACTTCCACCCGGTGGCCTCTCTACCCTAACGGGGTATCAGACTCTGAGCTGGACATGGGTCTGGCTCAGCCTCTGGGAGGAAGTTCGTTGTCATCTCTGTTTCACTGGCAGGGTGTGCAGGTGGTTGTTCATAAACGTAGTTTCCTTACAGTAATTTCCTCCTTCCAGGGAACGTGCAGTCGCAGCGCAAAGTCCTCTGTGTCCTGCCTTCAGAGTCTCCAGCGTCATTGCTGTGTGAGGTCTGCGACTGCACGGTAGGTACTCCCGTGTGTTTCACTGTGTGTTTCACAATAGCCACACGCTCCCCGGTCATCACGGTTAACCCCAAATCAGGAAACACACCTTTCTCCCTGACAGTCCAATCCACCAGGCCCACTTCACTGCCTTCCTCAACTGGGAGAAAAATGTGTCTTTCCCTTCAGTTCCAGTTTCTTTTTCTGCAACTGTTTCTGAGTCTGGCCCTCAGTTTCCCAGCCTTGGCAGATCTAAAGAGCAGAGATGACCCCAAGGCTGGTCTGGGCAGCGCTTCCTCCTGAGCAGATGCAGACCGCACATTCTGGGCAGGAACACCCTGTGTTTATGCCGTGCTCTCTCAGTGCAGCCCCCCAGGGGGAGCGCAGATCCCCCCCACTGGTAGTCTCAACCTGACAAAGGCAAACAGCGCTTTACAGACTCAAGTCTCGTCATGTCGCTCTCCTGATTTATAACTTTGCCAGTGGTTTCCCACTGGCCTTGGAGAAACAACGCAGGACTGGCCACGGCCTCCAGACCCTGAGCGGTCCTGCCTGCTCCCCTCTCCCACACAGTCAACCCCAGCTGCCTGCAGTCTACTCTGCTCTCACTTTCAGGGACACAGCCGGTTTTTGGTGTCTCAGGGTTTTTATTCAGGTTCCCTCAACGCATCCACCCAGTGGACACCCTTAGCAAATTTTCCAAGGGTTTGCCCAGCTAGAGCCTTAAAGTCACAGCAGTCTGTGGTATCTAACAGTAGAAAAGTTGATAATGTGATTTTTCAAAAGATAAAAAAATTCACTATTTAGTGTATCGTTTGTGAGACTCAGCTTCGATTTATATATAGACCAAGGAAATAGTAGCCAAAAACAGTTTATATTTTAGATAACTAGTAAAGAAAAATTAAATCTCACTGCCAAATGAAAGCCAAATGGCCTAATTGATCATGGAAATTTCATAAGAATTTACTGAACCCCATGTTACCTTGCTGTGTTCTCTAGCCATGTGTGTGCCCACGTGTGTCCACCAGTTGCGAGGTATCTCAGGTTTGCACACTTATGTTTACATCACCAATCAATATGACAAAGTCCTAGTCCATCCTATGACAATGTATATAAGTATTGGAAAGCACCTTTTAAAATTTCACCATTTTTACCACTTGTGAATATATAATGTAATGGAGTGTCGTACATTGGCCGTGTTGTGCAACCATGTATTTATTAATAGTTCCAGATGTTTTTTTTCTTCCTCTAAAGGAAACTCAGAGCCCATTACAAAGTCACTTTCCTTTCCCTGTCCCCCAAGTCCCTGGCAAGCACTAATCTATTTTTCATCGCCGTGGATTTGCCTGCTCTGGACATTTCATACAAATGGACTCATATAATATGTGGCCTTTTGTGTCTGATTTCCTTCACTTAGTACATTTTTGAGGTTCATCCATGTTGCGATATTCATCAGTACTTCATTCCTTTTTTCTGTATGATTAAATACATATAGCATTCACCATTTTCACCATTTTCACCATGTTTAAGTGGTGACCGTGTGCTTCTGAATGGGAGATTCAAAGCCAGTCTTTGTTAAACTAGGGAGTGTACTCTTAGACAAAGACCAAAACCATTGTCTACTTTTGTATGTTGCCAGCTTATTTTGAATTTGTATCTTTTTTTATACCAGCAGCACTACTAAGAAGATGTTATTCACTTCTAAAATGGATGAATTATCATTATTCTGTGTGAGGAGACTATCTTCTGTAGGGTTTATGGCTCTTGCCATAAGTCTTCAATGTACAAAGACCTCTATAATATATCTTACAGTAAGGGGTACTTCTTTGTGACAATATCTTTATTCTTTGAATGTTAATTTGATTAACATTCATTTTATTTGAGTACATACTATGATTTTTGATACCTTGTAATGGCACTGGTTCTGAAAGTAATCAAATGTTTTGGGTGAATTTGAGGAGTTTACATGATACTTATGGTTTCCTCAGTTTAATGTTTATTTTACCATTATTTTGTCACTGGGATAAAGAATAAGGGTGTTTCGGCTCAGTTTCATGCAAAGATTTCACTTTTAAACATTATTTTGCCTAAAATTAGCATTATGATGCTTTCTAAAGAAATGTTTGGTAGACCGTATTTCACAGCAAAATTTCTAAATCTGTACAGGAATTATTACAAAAGTGGACAAGGATTGGCAATTCTTTGTAAAGAATTTCTGAATTATATATAACTCTCTTCTAACATTTAATAAAAGTTTATTTTAACCTAAAAAAAAACACTTTAAGTGTGACCATCATCACATATATAACATGCCTCTGTGGGTTGTCATCTTACTTCTTAGTGGTGTGTTTAGATTCCCAAAAGTTTTTAATTTTGAGGAAATTTTTTCTTTACTTGCTGTGCTTATGGTGTCAGATCTAAGAAGCCATTGTTAAACCCAATGGTATGAAGGTTTATCTCCGTGTTTTCTTCTAGAGTTTATATTTTTATCTCTTACACTTAGGGCTTTGGAGCATTTTTAGTTAAATTTTTCTGTGTGATGTGATGTAAGGGTATAGTTTCCTTCCTGTGAATGTGGATAGTTCTCTAACATCACTTGTTGAATTTAGTGACCTTGGACCTTGTTTACAATCAATTGACCGTAAAGGTATGGAATTATTTCTGGACTGTCAGTTCAGTTCCATTGATTTATATGTGTACCCTCATGCAAGTATCATCCTGTTTTGATTGCTGTTGCTTTGCAGTAAGGTTTAAGATTTAAAATTGAGAAGTGTGAGCCTCCAAGTGTGTCTTTCTGTTTCAAGAAGATTTTGGTTATTTGTGTTCCCTTAAAATTCCATCTGAATGTTAGGATCAGTTTGCCCATTTCTGCCAAAAGGCCGTTTTGGGTTTTTGTAGGAATTGCATTGAATTTGAGATCACTTTGTGTAGTATGGCCATCTTCAAACACATTCAGTCTCCAGTCCATGAGCATGGACTGTCTTTACAGTTATTTAGAAATTCTTTAATTTTCTCAGTAGGATTTTGTAATTTTTGACATACAGGTTTGCACCTTGGTTAAGTTTTTTCCTAACTGGATTATTGTTGTTGATGTTATTCAAATGGAATTTATTTCTTAATTTTAGTTCCCCGTTGTTGATTACTAGTGTAAAGAAATAAAATAGATTTCTGTGCATTGATATGTTGTTCTGTGACTAAGCTGTATTTGTTTGCTAGCTCAAATAATTTTTTTTAATTCCTTAGGATTTTCTATACTTAAGATCATGTGATTTGGAATCTGTGAATAGTTTTACTTTCCTTTCACATATGGATGCCTTTTATTTCCTGTTCTTATGTAAATGTTCTGGACAGAACTTTCAGTACAATGTTATTTTTTATTTCAAAATGCTAATTAAGATGGTACAAGTGATTTTGTTACATGGATGTCTTGTATGATGCTGAAGTCAGGGGTTTCAGTGTGTCCATCGCCAGAATAGTGTTCATTGTGGGCAAGCTTTTATCTTACAACAACTCTCCCTCTCTCCTCCCTTATAGGTTTTTCATGTCCTTTATATCGCTTTGTGCCCATGTATACCCATCTAGTAGATCCCACTTGTTAGTGAGAACATATGGTTTTTGGTTTTTCATTCCTGAGATAGTTCACTTAGGATAATGGTTTCTAGTTCCCTCCACATTGCTGCAAATGACATTACTTCAGTCCTTTTTTTTTTTTTTTTTTTTTTAGAGATAGGGTCTTGCTCTGTTTCCTGGGATAGAAGGCAATGGCATGATCATAGCTCACTGTAACCTCACACTCTGGGGCTGAAGTGATCCTCCTGTCTCAGCCTCCTGAGTAGCTGGGACTACGGGGACATGACACCATGCCTGCCTTATTTTTCTTTTTCCTTTCTTTTTTTTTTTTTTTTAGAGACTGGGTCTCACTCTTGCTCTGGCTGGTGTTTCCCTCCTTTTTATGGCTGAATAGTACTTCATGATTTATATACATACATGTACACACACACACACACACATACACACACACATATATACACACATTTTTGTCCCCTCATGAATTGAAGGGCACTTACGTTGATTCCACATCTTTGCAATTGTGAATTGTTCTGCTATAAATATTCGAGTGCAGGATAAAATGACTTCATTTCCCTTGAGTAGATACCTAGGAGTGGCATTGCTGGATCCAATGGTAGGTCTACATTTGTTTCTTTGAGGACTCTCCATTATGTTTTCCATAGAGTTTCTACTAATTTCAGTCCCACCAGTGTATCAGCGTTCCTTTCTCTCTGCATTTGTGGCAGCATCTATTGTTTTTCGACTTTTTTTTTTTTTTGAGACAGAGTCTCGCTTTGTTGCCCAGGCTAGAGTGAGTGCCGTGGCGTCAGCCTAGCTCACAGCAACCTCAAACTCCTGGGCTTAAGCGATCCTCCTGCCTCAGCCTCCTGAGTAGCTGGGAGTACAGGCATGCGCTACCATGCCCGGCTCATTTTTTCTATATATATATTTTAGTTGGTCAGATAATTTCTTTCTATTTTTAGTAGAGACGGGGTCTCGCTCTTGCTCAGGGTGGTCTTGAACTCCTGAGCTCAAGCAATCCACCCGCCTCGGCCTCCCAGAGTGCTAGGATTACAGGCTTGAGCCACCGCGCCCGGCCCTGTTTTTTGACTTTTTAATAATGGCTATTCTGATTGGGGTAATGTGGTACGTTATTGTAATTTTAATTTGCATTTCTCTGATGATTAGTGATGTTGAGCAGTTTTTCATATGTTTCTTGGCCATTTGTCTATCTTCTTTCCAAGAATGTCTGTTTCAGTCTTTTGCCCATTCTCGGATGAGGGTGTTCATTTTGTTCTTGCTTATTTGTTTGAGTTCTTTGTAGATTCTGGATATGAGTCTTTTGTCAGATGTATAGTTTATGAGTATTTCTCCCATCGTGTAGGTTGTCTGTTCAGGGTGTTGGTTATTTCCTTTGCTGTGTACAAATTTTCTAATTTAATTAAGTCCCATTTATTTATTTTTGTTTTTGCTATTTGTCTTTGGGGTCTTGGTCATAAATTCTTTGACTTGGCTGAAGTCTCAAAAGTTTTTCCTACTTTTTTTCTAGAATTTTTATGGTTTCATGCTTCTCATTTAAGTCTTTAATCCATCTTGAATTGAGTTTTGTATGTAGTGAGAGAGGGATCCTGTTTCCTTCTTCTGCGTATGGATATCCAATTTTCCCAGCACTATTCATTAAATAGGGCTTCCTTTCCTCAGTGTATGTTTTATGCTTTGTCAAAAATCAGTTGGTGCTAGGTAGATGGTTTTATGTCTGGGTTCTCTATTTTGTTTCCTTGGATTAGTCTCAGTTTTTTACACCAGTACCATGGTGTTTGGGTTCCTGTAGCCTTGTAGTATAATTTGATGTCACGTAATGTCATACCTCCGGATTTGTTGTTCAGTATAATGTTGCATGCAGAGGTGAAAGAGAGCATCTTTGCTTTGTCCCTGATCTTAGCGGTAAAAGCTCTCAGTCCCCAGTATTGAGATAATGTTCATGGTGTGTTTTCCATAAATGCTTTTTATCATACTAATAAAATTGCATTCTATACCTAGCTTGTTTGGTTTTTAGATAAAAAAATGGTGTTGTATTTTGTTTAAAGCTCCTTCTGTAAGAATGGATATGATGATGTGATATTTTTCCTTCATTATGCTAATATGGTGTAGTACATAGGAGACAATAGAAAAAAACTTTGGGTAGATCGCTCGAGGTCAGGAGTTCGAGACCAGCCTGAGCAAGAGCGAGACCCGGTCTCTACTAAAAATAGAAAGAGATTATCTGGCCAACTAAAAAATATATATAGAAAAAATTAGCCGGGCCTGGTGGCGCATGCCTGTAGTCCCAGCTACTCAGGAGGCTGAGGCAGGAGGATCGCTTAAGCCCAGGAGTGTGAGGTTGCTGTGAGCTAGGCTGACGCCACGGCACTCACTGTAGCCTGGGCAACAAAGCGACACACTGTTTCAAAAAAAAAAAAAACGCAGCTGGATGTGTTTGGCCTGAAGCCAGTGAATGACAAAACGATTCTGACTGATACATTGAAAAAAACAGTGGTCGGAGGGTTTCAGGACCTTGAGGTCTCACCTGCCACCGACAGACACCTCGCCCCCCGCCAGCCCGGCACCCCGCTTCCTCGTCAGGGTACGGCCGCGGCCCACACCGTGCGCAGACGCCATCCGCAGTCGCCTGCAGGCCAGGCGGGGAAGAGGCTCCCGCGCGCTCCCGCCCAGGCTCCACCCCCTGCTGCCGGCGGGCGGCGTTGCGGAGGTGGGGGAGCCGCCGCAGCCCAACGCGAGGCGGGGCCCGGCCCGGGTGGGTCCTGGCCGGGGCGGGGCCGTCATGGCGGCCGCGGCGGTTGCGTCACGAAGCCCCGCCCTCCCGGCAGTCTCCGAACGTGCGTCGCCTCTGGCTGCGCCCGCGCACGAGTCTGGGCGGGGCGAAGGGAGCCGGGAAGCGGAAGCGGTGAGCGCGCCTGGAGCGCAGCTGCGGGCGTGGGGGCGACAGGAGCCTCGGAGCCGTCCGGAGAGCGGGGCTGCCGGAGCGGGCGGCCGAGACAAAGGCGACGGTGAGTGCAGCGCCGGCCCCGCGCCTCGCCCTCTCGGGCCCTTGCGCGGCGGCCTGAAGCCCCGAACCCCGGTCCCTGAGGGCTCCGCGGTGAGGGGGCCCGGCCCTGCCAGCCGCGGGCTGCGGGCTGCGGGCTGCGCCTGCGGCTCCGTTTCCAGGTTTGGGCGAGGTCTCCTCCCCGAGGACCGCCCTTTGGGTTTCGTGCATTCTCTCTGAGGAACGGACGCGAGCGCAGCTCGGAATTCAGGCAGGCGGGCACTGAGGTGGCTGAGCGCCCGCCGCGGGGACACGGGAATGCGGACCCCTCCCCTACTTGGCGGGTCTGGCGGTCGCGAGGGTGGCGCGAGGGGCTGGCGGGGACACCCGGGGTCTCCAGGTGCGGGTTGGCGGGGCGGGGACCCGGGCTCCGGAGCCCTGACTGTCGCCAGAGGCGCCCGGCGCGTCCCGCCTGCGGGTCCCGCCGCGGAGCTCGCTGGGCTCGGAGCGAAAGTCCCGCCGCCTCGTAGGAGGAGCTCGGGTGACTCCCCCAGGTGGTTTCACCGGCTGTGGCTGCGGGTTGTGACTTTGGTCCCGGGTGTGGTGGGTAGCGGCTCGCCCTGCCGCTTTAACAGCTGAAAAAGCGCCCCAATCCACTGACTTAAATATGTGCAATAAACAGTGTTGAGATTCCTTATTACCTTGCAATTATTTTAAATGATGAGGCTTCGTAGAGGAATTTGGTGGTGGTGTGCAGCTTAAAAAATTTAAACGTTAAAGGGCTTGGAATACAGTAGATGCTCCTTAAAATATTTGTTGAACGAAGGAATCTGGAAACATCAGACAAAGCGGGTCTCACGTTTAGTAAAATTTAGGCACATACCCTTTTGCCTAAGATTAAGGAAAAAACGTTGGCAAAAAACATGTAGTTTTGTTTATATGCTTGTTTTTGATTTTTACCCAATATATGCATACTTTGGAAAATCAGTTGTTACTCTCAGTGCTACTAACATAGAAAATAAGTTTGAAATGTGAATTTTTTATTTTGAGAAAAGTTGGTATACATTATCTATTTCTTAAAAACAGGCTTTATATCTCATTTTCTTTAAAAATAATGGAGAACATAAAGAGGCGCTGGGATTGTATTTTGAGACCCGGCTTTATTTTTCATTGTGAGTAAAGTTGTTTATGTGTTCTTGAGGGACTGCTATGGTCTTGAGTTTCTTTTTCTACAAGGGAGAACTGTAAATTGAAGGAGAGAAAAAAAAAAAACCTAATGTTGCACTAATACAATTAAACATTACCATTTACTCAACAGATATTCATTAAACATCTATTATGTGCTGAGATCTGTGTTGAGTGCTGTTTCTGGGGATGAACAAAACTCACAATAATCCTTTTTTAAAACGAGCATAAAGTTCTTATAATCGATGTTGCAAGTGGAGGCTGTCTTAAACGCCTAGTGCCTGCTTTAGGTTGGGAAAGATGGCAGGTGAACTGCAGGAACTGTAAATTCCTAACAGTCTATTTAAAAGTTAATAAGTAACTTAAAAGGGCTAAGATCATTGGGTTACACTTTCCTATTGTCTGTTTAGTAAAATCTATCTACATTTTAAAAAGAAGGGAGGAAGAGATTTAACAAACTGGTGTTTTTATTATCTCTGTCTTACAAGAAGATTTTAGGATAGCATATTTATTGAAAGGTCTTGTACTTCTGGTTCTGTGTTCTGTAAATAATCTTTGCAACAACAATATTTTCTGTGTTTAAAAATCAGTGATGATAAACATTGGATTTCTTTTCCATAAGGAACATTTTTAATTAAAGCACCATTTCAGGAATTTTATTTTGTCCTTTTCTTTACTATTTACAAACACAGGATTAACTTGATAATGCTGAAATTAGAAGGATTATTAGTAATAATTTGTGGTTCCATATATGGACTTCATCTATAGTTTTACAACTGATAGAACTGCTTATTAAAAAGACGATGAAATTTTTAGTATTGCATTTATTCTAAGGTTGCATTGCCTATTATTATTTTATTTATATATGTTTAAAAACAATATTTGGCCTCTTCAGAAGTCTGAGTTAATGCCCTCCAAAGCCAATCTTGATCTTTACAAAATAATGTAGATTACTATTTTTTTTGCAGTTAGCTTTTGAATTTTGGTGGACCCTTTTGACTTGTCAATGCTTATAATAGTTGCTGGATCATTTCTGTCAGCGTATAGATAATATATGCAGCATATAGATACTGCTATCTCCCATCTTTAAAAAACCTTGTTCACATCTTTCTTTAGTTACTACTCTCCAGAAAAGTTGACATTTGTGGTCTTCAGTACTCCCTCTCTCTCTTGGATCCACTACAGTGAGGTTTTTTTTCTCTTCCATTCTACCATAGCAGCTCTTTTTTGAGGTTACTAGTGACCTCTTTGGTGAATTCTAATGTCAGTGAATATAGCAGCAATAACAGCATTTGATGTGGTTGATAATGTTCTCTTCTTTGAAACCTTCTTCCCTTTGCTTCTGTGATATTACTGCTTATTTTCAGTTTCTTTTGCTGGTTCCTTTTCATCACTCCAACTTCTAAAAAATGAGGCAGTGTTCCAGGTATATATATTTAGACCTCTTCTGTATTTATATTTAGTCCCTTTTGATCTCATCTAGCTAGAATTATATATTTCTAACTAAAAATTTTATCTTTAGTCTGAATTTCTTTCCTAATCTCCAGACTTGTATGTTTGTCTGTGTACTCAACATTTTCAGCTAGATGTCTAATTTAACTAGACATCTAGATCCCAAATTTAACATGTCACAACTGAACAACTCATCGCCTCCTTCTTCTCTCCCACCCCCTCCAATAATAGTTTCCATTCCATTCTTCCTCATCTTTTAAATGTCCACTCGCTCTTGCAGTATCTCTGGCCCCAAACCTCATAGACATCTTGACTGCTTTCCTTCTGATACTCCCATGTCTAATTCAAATAATTGTCATGAAAGTACATTCTTTGTGTACTGTAAATGCTGCCATAACTATAAATGGAACCACAATTTGCTGCCACCCCTGTAAGCAACCATAATCTCTTGTTTGTGTTATTTTCATAGTCACTAGTCTCCCCACTGCTTCTGTACTTTTCTATTCTCAACCCAGCAACCAGGGTGATCCTTTTAACATGAAAGTCTGATTATTTTACTCTTGTGTTCAAACCGTTCAGTGGCTTTCTATATCCTTGAGAGTAAAAGCCAGAATATTTACTGTGCCTATAAGAGCCTCTGTTGATCTATACCTCCTGCCTTTCTGGTTTTGTGTCCTACACAATCAGGTTTCTACTTGGCTTCCTATACTCTGGTCCCCAGGCATCCTCCAGGTTTCTTGAACCTGCCAAGCGGAGGCTTGCTTTCATGCCCTCAGGGATAGAGCATTGTTTTATTCACTGCAGAGTCCCCAGGACCGTGGCCTCTTGATGGGCACTCACAGTTCCTGAATGAATGGCTGCTTGTCTGGTTACTCCTGATTCTGGTTACAGCCTATATGCATGTTTCTGTAACAAAAGTATTTGAACTTCACCTAAAACTGTATAGTCCTGTAAGAATTAAGTAGAAACAAATTTAGATACAAGAATATAAAGTAAGTTTTAACTCAATTTTTGTGTATGGGAAGTGAAAATACACAGTGAAATGGTAAGGAACAGAGGAGATGGGAAAGGAATGAAGAGAGCTAAGGCAAATGAAATAAAGAAGAGGAAAACCTGGTTTGGAAACAGGGTGACAACGTGTAAAAAATGTATTTTTTGCTTGCCCCGTATTTCTTTTAAGTTCCATTTCTTGAGTTCTGAGTGTTAGTGATTTTCATGGACTAGACACTTCAAGTTGGACTATATGATACCCTTCTTTTTATCAGGGATGTAGGCTCAGGTGAGATCAGAAGCCAAAACTTCATTGTTCTTCTGTGTTTTGCTCAATTCTTTTTGTTAAAGAAAAGGAGAAATTACTGAGAAAGCCTAATGGTATTCTTAGCAGTTTTTATTTTTTTTGTAGAAACCTCCAATAGAAGTCTCATAGTTTTAGGGAGAGATTTTCAGTGTACAAAAATGTATTGGTATGCCTGTCCTCTTGGTACTGTACCGCCTATTTAGTCCCCCCTTAAAAAAGAAGAGGAATATAAGTACATTTATTGTTTTGCACGGTAAACTAGCAGCTAGCTACAATAATCACAAGTTTATTGAGTAGCATTAAATGCATATACTTATTTGTGCTCTTAAATGAAAAAAAAGAAAAATGCTTGTACAGACTTAAATGCATAGTCTAAAAATGCAGTTTAACTGATATTTAGTTGGGAAATGAGAGTGCAAGGGGAATTAATGATATGCAGATTTTTAGTATTTCCTTCTGCTAAGACAAGATTTTTTTCTTTTACCCTTTTTCCCTGAGCTGTAGGTCTCATTTCCTGTTGGTTGATTAAAAAAAAAATCTTTTAGATAAATTGTTGAAATGAGTAGCTCAGTAGTTCCTGAATGAATAAATAATTTTATGTGCAAGTATAAATTCTCCTTAAACCAGTCTCCACAGTTTCCTATTTTTGTGTAATATGCAAAAATTTGTGTTTATTGACTTGGGGGACTTTTATGCGGCCATAATGTGGACTTGGTTTTCATGGCTATAGGGAGTGTGGGTGTATATGTGTGTATTTCTTTACAGTTTTTGTAATATGAACATGTAATTTAGACTGATACGCTGATATTTTACTTTAACTCCTGAGCACTAATTTGAACAAAAATCGGATTTGGTGTTATATTTTTCTTTCACTTTAAAATAAACATGACCTTTATAATTCTTAAAAAGTCTATTTACATACCAAATAAAATGATTTTGGATGATACACTAGAAGTGTTTGCCTATGGTTTTGAAATAATCTTAGCCTGAACAACATAGTGAATTTATTTTATAGACTAATTAGGTCATCTTCATTAGAATTCAACATTGATGTACTTGAATTTATATGTTAGCATTTCACATATGAAGTAACCATCTTGGGTTAGTAAGATCCTTATTTCTGAGCTGGTGTGTAGTCCTACCACTAAGTTTATTTCAGCTGTAGTCACAGGTTTTTTTTTTTTTTTTTTTTAAAGAGACATAGTTTTGCTCTGTTCCCAAGGCTGGAGTGTAGTGGTGTGATCATAACTCCTGGGATTGTTGTAACTAGCTACTAATTTGCCATGCAGAACAATAGATGTACTTATATTCCTCTCCTTTTTTAAGGGGGACTAAATAGGCAGTACAGTACCAAGAGGACAGGTATACCAATACATTTTTGTACACTGAAAATCCCTCCCTAAAACTATGAGACTTCTATTGGAGGTTTTTACATTGGCAATCTCCTGCCATTGCCTCTTGAGTAGCTGGGACTACAGGCGTGTACCACCGTGCCCAGCTGAGCAGAATTTTTTTTTTTTTTTTTTTTTAGAGATGGGGTCTTGCTGTGTTGCCCAGGCTGGTCTTGAATTCTTGGGCTCAGGAGATCTTCCTGCCTCTGACAACCTCTCAGACAATCTCACCTTTGCTCATTACACTCTATCCAAGTTAGTCTGTTCAATTTCTCAAACATGCCATGCTTGGTCTTGCCTTAGGACTTTTACACTAGTTGTTTCCTTTGTCTGAATGGTCTTTCCCAGATCTTGAGCCTGGCCCCTTAACTTTAAGGTCTCAGCTTAAATATCACCTAAGTCACCACTCCGTTTAAAATAGCTTCCCCATTACTGTTTTAATTTCTTCATGGCATTTCTCAGTCCTTGAAATTATGTATTTTCATGTATATTTCTTATGAGAGCAGGGACCTCCTTTGTCTTGTTCCCTGCTGTCCACAATGCCCAGAACGCTACCTGGCACTAAACAGGTGTGCAGTGAAGTGTTGAATGGATGAAACCGGGTACCAGTCTCAGCTGTTCTGTTATGAATGATTTTAGTGTACTAGTATTTTAAACTGTCAACAGCACATTTCTTCTGACCTGGGGAAGACAGAAACTGGATCAGTCAGACAAAAGCCTGGTTTTAGAAAAGGGTGAGACAGTCTGGGACCTGCTCTGGTCCTCAGCGTGTCCCGTGGAGCCAGTGGTGCTGGCGTCGGTGGGTGCCTGTGCCTCTCGCTCCGAGTCCGCGCCCGGTGCCTCGTCTGCAGCTTGGACTGGCCGTGGGGGGACAGTTACAACACGGGAGTGGGCAAAAGCTGCAGATCAGGGCTCTGTCTTTCAAAAGAGGTGGTGGTTCAGTATTTATCAGGAGACCACTGGGTGGGCCCATGTGAAATTGCTGGTTTTTGCTTGAATATTGGCAATGTCTTATGTTTTAACCTAGTAGTTAGTTGGTTTGGTTTAAAGATAATTTCTTCATAGGAGTTAGTGAAATTACCTCAGTGCTTTACTTTCTTTCTTTTTCAAAATTATGTTCCCTTCACATCTGATGATTAGTTGAAATTCATTTAATGCATAAAATTAGCTATTTATATGTTTGTATGTTATTTAACTGTATATCTAATAGTTTAGCTTATTCCAAAGCAGGCACGAAAGATCTTCAGATTCCTCTGAGAATGTTCTTGGTTTTGCTACTGAGCAGTAACTAAGCCTTTTGAAAGGTGTTCCTTTTCTAGTCAAGAAAGCAGATCCGATTCAGTTAGTGATACGGCATTATCTACCCTTTTTTTCCCCCCAGCATGATTTACATAAATATGTCCGAGTTCAATTCTTTGTTTTTTTTTTTTTTTTCTGGCTTTTTTCTTCTTTTGCCCATTATTACTCTTGAAGCGCTTGCTTACATTTTCTGATCATTTACTTTTGCTACTCCATGATTTCTTCTACAAATAAATGTCACTAAATCAATGAAATGATTTTGTCTTGTTTCTCGAGTTTTTTCCTGTTATCTTTCCTGTGGTTACCTGGACATTCCAGCCCATTTCCAACCCTCCCCCCAGCTCTCCAGTAAAGAGACATGAAATTACAGGCATCATTTTCTTATCTGAGGAAGTTTATTGTTTGAAAATTGAACTTTGTTGGCTCAGGGGAATTTATTGGTATTTCTTGAGCAACATTTGCTTTATGTTAATTCTGAATAAGTGGATTTGAACTGGTGGTATTGAATTATTATAAAATATGACACCCACGTTTTCTATCCTTTAACTCAAATTGTTCTCTTATGTGCATATGAAAAAAAGTGTTTAATATAGAGCATCAGAAAGTACATATAAGGTAAAGAAGAAACCTTTACGCCTACCACCGCAAGATAACCAACCGCTGGTAATATTTTGCTGAGTGTTCTTACAGATAAATCAGTGAATATATGCTTTTTCACAAAAGTAGGATCTTATTATACATACTATTCTATAACATTTTGCCTTAGCAAATGTTATGATCATATAAGCATTGCTTTTTATTACTTCAGTTTGAAAGGGTCTTATTGGAAAGTGAAAATTTTGTTTGACAAGGGTAAAGCTGTCAGTAAAGTTGTGATTAAAAACAATGGTGTTTATAGAGAGCAGAATGTGGCAGAGTCAACTGGAGACAAGAATTACTTAAGCAGTAATTTTTTTCTTAGGAGCTCTCTCACCATTGTACAATAGCCTGATTGTTTTATACTAGCTAACAAAAACCATTCCTGACTCTATGTAAAGTAGAATTATTTTAAATAGCCGTGTGGTGAAATATGGGCCTGTAAATATGTTCATATTTTTTAGACTGCCCAAGTCCTACTGATGTCTTAATATTAAAAACTTCTAGAAGAAAAATGTATTTTTTTGACATCCTTCATCTATGTGTAGTATGACAGTTTTATTAGATATTGCTACCCTTTCTATGTGTCAGAGTGAGGGAGTTTTTAGAAAAAGAAAATTTAGCATGTAAGAATTCTTATGTTAATGTTTGATTTGACTTTTGTTTTATGACTGTGAAAATTCTTGTGGAAGAATTGCTGATGTGTATTGGTGTATTGCATTCTTGGAAATTACCAGTCCCAATCTTGTCAAGTAATTGTTTAGGTCTTAAGGTAGCAATTTTTTTTTTTTCTTGAGACAGAGTCTTACTCTGTTGCCTGGGCTAGAGTGCCGTGGTGTCAACCTTGCTCACAGCAACCTCAGACTCCTGGGCTCAGGCAATCCTCCTGCCTCAGCCTCCTGAGTAGCTGGGACTACAGGCATGCACCACCATGCTCGGCTAATTTTTCTATATATATTTTTAGCTGTCCGTATAAGTTCTTTCTATGTTTAGTAGAGACGGGGTCTTGCTCTTGCTCAGGCTGGTCTCGAACTCCTGAGCTCAAACGATCCGTGCGCCTCAGCCTCCCAGAGTGCTAGGATTACAGGTATGAGCCACCGTGCCCGGCCAGCAATTTTTTTTTTTTGAGACAGCTCTTACTCAGTTGCTGGGGCTAGAGTGCTGGTGGAGTCCTCATATCTCTCTGCAACCTCCTACTTGTTGGCTCAAGTGATCCTCCTGCCGCAGCCTCCCAAGTAGTTGGGACTACAGGCATGCGCCATCATGCCCGGCTAATTTTTTCTGTTTGTGGTAGAGAAGAGGTCTCACTCTTGCTCAAGCTGGTCTTGAACTCCTGAGCTGAAGGGATCCTCCCCGTTCGGCCTCCCAGAGTGCTAGGCTTACAGGCGCCAGCCACTGTGCTGGGCCTAAAGTAGCAATTTTTAAAGCCAATCAAATATCCTTTAAGGGTTTTATAATTTAAATGTTTTTTCCTTTGCCACAGGAAAGGTACCTGTTACCTAGTGTAGAAGTAGGCTGTTGATGTTTTGCCTTGTTTTTAGCTATGTCATTTTCTGTGTTGTATTACTGCTTGCTCGCAAGCTCTTGTAGTCCTTTTCTGTTCAGTAGCCATTTCTCTTACCCCGCAGTGCTACATCCTGGACGGTGCATGTGTTGCGGAAAGCACTTCTCACATGGTAAAGAAAAATAAAAAGCAGTGTAGTCAATGTGGACTTTTTTACTGAGAAATGATGTATTTCTTGTTTAGAGACTGGCAGTGTAGTCACTAAAAAATGTTTTTCATCCACATTATATGTTTGTGAATGGATATGCAGGTGTCTCTGTTTGTTGGAAGGTAAAGTGAATCTTGAGATAAATTCGAGAAAAGTGTTTAGAATTATTCCATACACTTTGCTGTTTTAAAAAAGTGTTATTTTTTAAAAAGTTTCATTCCACAGTGAGTTTTTAGCCTCCTCTTTTTACATTTATTTTGTTTTTGTAAACTGTTCTAAAGAAGCTTAGAAACTAGTCACACAGTAAGTGGCAGAACTCACATTTGAAGTCTTTTCTGATTTTTCAGAGTCAGTAAGCTTGGGAAGTGCTGTACAGTGGCAGAAAGAATATGGACTTTGGAGTTAGACACACCTCAGTTTGGTCCCTAACTCTGGCACATATTTGCTGCATGGCAAGTTCTTACCCGTGGTGATTTTTATTTTTCTTTTCATTTAAGTGAGGGTAATAGGCTTATTAAGATTAAATGAAGTAATACACATAAAGCACTTGGCTTGTAGAAGACGCCGATAAATGTTTCATTTCCTTTCTGCTACACCTTATGGTTTTAAAATATCTTGGGAGCCACTTGGACATTTCACTTGAAAGTGAATTGCAGCCAGGAAACTGGAAATAGACATAACCCAGGTGGACTCATATTGTAGTGACCCTCTTAATTTCCCTGTCTGAGAAGCAGAGTGGTTCTTATAACTGTTCAAAATATTTGACTTCAAGTCAGGTTTTATTGTTAAAAGCTGAAATGGAACCCATTGGGATGAGTTAATTATTGCTGACCAAAATGGCAAGAAAGTAACTATTTCTACATTTCCTGAGAAATTGAAGCATTTGTGCTGTATGCATAAAGATGGTAAATTTTAAAGGCTAAGAACTGACCCTTTGAAAAGAAATATATGATGAAAATAGGAGAAGAAAGTGTTTAACCAATAATAAAATTTTTTTTATCAGATTTAAGAGATGGTGCTGATTCAGACGTGCGCACAGTGACACAGGTGCTAAATGCAGTGCTGGAGGGAGTACAAATCTGTGGAACCTGTTGCAGAAGCACTTTGGCAATGTCACAGAGCAGAACTTAGTACTTCTGCGAGTACATCCTAAGTAACCAATTTTTCTGTTTTGCGGGAGTGAGGGGAGAAATAATTTTTTTACTGTAACAGCCTTATTGAGATTATTCACATAACATAAACACCTTTTTAAAGTACATAAGTCAGAGTTATACAGCCCTTGCCACTATCTAATTTTACAATATTTTCATCACCCCCCCCCCAAAAAAAAAGAAATTAGTAGTCGTTCCCCGTTCTTCCCTCTCCTCAGTCCCTGGCAACCACTAACATATTTCATCTTTCTAGATTCGCCTCTTTGGACATGTGATATAAATGGAATTATATGCTGTGTGGCCAACTGGCTTTTTTTCATTTTGCATAATGTTTCAAGTGTGATCTGGACAGTGTATATCAATAGTACATCATTCTCTTTTATGGCTAAATATTATTCCATTGTAGGATATACAACATTTGACTTATGTATTCACTAATGAATAGATAGTGAGTGAGTGAACCCAAACAACTATGATGAACAACGCTGCTATGAAAATTCATGTACGGGTTTTTTTGTGTGGATATGTTTTTTTTTTTTTTTGAGACAGTGTCTTACTCTGTTGCCCAGCCTAGAGTGAGTGCCGTGGTGTCAGCCTACCTCACAGCAACCTCAAACTCCTGGGCTCAAGCAATCCTTCTGCCTCAGCCTCCCGAATAGCTGGGACTACAGGCATGTGCCACCATGCCCGGCTAATTTTTTTCTATATAGATTTTTAGCTGTCCAAGTCATTTCTTTCTGTTTTTAGTAGAGACGGGGTCTTTCTCTTCCTCAGGCTGCTCTCAAACTCCTGAGCTCAAACAATCTGCCCTCCTTGGCCTCCCAGAGTGCTAGGATTACAGGCGTGAGCCACCGCGCCCGGCCATCAAATCTCAATTTACTGAATCTTTTTTGATTTCAGACCAGGTTCCCTTCACAATATTGACTATGAGATTGCAGTCTAAGAATTTTCAATTTTTTTTGTCAAGCAAGAAAAAAATTATCTATAATCCTCGTATTTGTGGTTTCCAAAATCATACTAACTCAAGTTATTTGTCTCTTTTTTGTATGTGCTCTTAACATTATCACAAGCTATATAATACCTGCTGTTGATATTTGTCTGATTGAAAGGTTTTCTTGGTGCGCTATTTCCCCAGCAAAGGAATGTGTGTAAAGAGGTCTCTGAAACCACTAGCTCTAGCCAGTGCTGACACTAAGGAGTTAAGATCCTGTGTACATCCAGTGTTCTCATAGCACTTCTCTGAACCAAGGACAAATGACAGACTTTTTTAGTCGTGATGTACAGTCAGCCCATGGGTTCTGTAGTCATGGATTCAACCAACTTTCTTGTCATTATTTGCTAAACAATGCAGCATAACAATTATTTACATAGAATTTACATTGTATTAGGTAGTATAAATAATCTAGAGATGATTTAAAGTATACAGGAAGATGGGTGTGGATTATATGCAAATACTATGCGATTTTATATAAGGGATTTGAGCATCCTCAGATCTTGGTATCTGCAGGGAGTCCTAGAACCAGTCCCCCAGGGATACCAAGGGACAGGTGTAACTGATTACTCCTTTTAGATGTAATTTATTCATTTGAGCTATGAGAGACTTAATATTAACTAATCCAACCCATTTATTTTTTAAGATATGATTAAGGCCCAGAAATCTTAGCACTGTACTCCAGGCTTTTGGTCTTTAGTCTGGTCTTGCTGATATTTGCTGATAACTTTATAATAAGCTTTGTGATAGTAAAAAGAAACCATGAAATATTTAGCAATTTTTCATTTTCTCTTAAACTTCTCAATACAATAATGATCATTTCTGTGGTATATTGTGTTTTTCTACAAGCAGAAATGAATGCCGAACCCTTACGAAGAGATAAAGGTTATTTGGTACATATTGGTGGTCTCTGTCCTTCGGTATCTGAGGTATGCCAAGATTTCTTTTTTGAACTTCATTTTTAAGTTTGTTAATTGTTCATATTATGATCATTTGTTGTGTTTCTACTTTTCACAAAGTTATTTCTCTTTTTTTATGCTGATTGAAGGTCTCATTTCCAGAAATACCAAGTTTCTGAAATTTCAATTTATGATTCTTCTACTAATTACAGGTGTGTTTCCCAAATTCAGTCAAATGTGCATTACTGTGTGCCTGCTGTTCACTAGAGGTTCTGTAGCAGACATCAGCCACAGTGGTGATAAAGTCAAAGGCCATTCCCACAGGAGTGTCCCAGGCTAGTATAGGGGGACACGTAGACAAATAGTTGCAGTCATTATAGACAAATAGCTGCAGTCATTAGTTTGTGCTGTTCTTAATCAGATCTTTCTTTGATTATACTTTGTAGCTTGTCATTAGAGTGCCTTAGTTAAGGAGAATGGGCTCCAGAAATAGATAACTTTGGCTCAATTCCCAGGTCTGTTAGCAACTTTATGAATAAATTTGGGCAATTTACTTAATCTTTTTGTACCTCAGCCTCCTCTTTGTCTATAAAGTGAGGTTAATAGTACTGTCATAGCGTTGTTGTGAAACTATGAGTTAAGTATGTAAAGCACTAGGAGTAAAGCCTAGCACATAGTAGATGCGCAGAAAATTGTATTCTATTATTTCTAATTTTAATTGCTTTTTAGATGACACTTTTATACTTTTTAGGTAGATAGCTACATCATCTATATATAATCTCTTCCAATATATACATTGGTACTTTCTATTTTGTGACATTCTCAGATCATTCAAATCACAGTGGTGATGGAAATACCTTTACTATCTTCTGATAAAAAGTGCTGGCTGTTCATTTCAAATATGAAAATCTTTATCAATTAAGAGAATCCTGTTTGTAGTTGGGGTTGAAATTTGTTAAAAAATAGGTGTTTAATTTTATTTAATGGAGTCACCTAAGAGTATGTGCTTTTTAAATTTTACTCATTAATGTGGTATTAATACATTTCATTATAGTAAAGTAGTATTATAATTCTAGTATTACCTGATGTGAAAGATTCTTTCAATATCTTGTTGAATCCTTAAAACAAACTGTGGGTTTTTTTTTCTTAATTATTATACATACTGTGTGGAAATTTAGGAAATACAATTAAATGCAAAAATACAAGGAGGTTATAAAAAATTATCCATAGTCGCATCATTTGAAAACAACCACTTTTTAGATTTGGTATGTATCCTGCCACTGTCTAGGTCTGTGCTTTTATAGGAATAGCTCTTGCTTGACTGCCTCAATTATATGGCTAAAATTCTGATTAGATATTCTAGCTCTTTTTTTGGTCTACATATTTCCCCACAACAAGGCCATAAAGATATTCTCTTAAATATTCTGGTAAATGTTTTAAATTTTGACTTTCACATTGCAGGCCTTTGGGTCATCTGGAGGTTATGTTTGAACATAGGAATTAATTTTAATTTTTTTAGTATAAATAGTCCCCAGATTGCTAGTCTCTGCAACTTTATCATACATCAGCTTTGCAAATGTTTTATGTTAAATTTTAATATAAAATTAATAGGAGATAATTCATGAGAAATGCTTACTATCTTTTATTTGTCATCTTTAATTTGGTTTTTATTTACTTATCCTAAATAAACATTCTTCCTGATTTCAAGCTAAGTATATCAACCATTTTTTTTTTTGGGAGACAGAGTCTCACTGTGTTGCCCGGGCTAGAGTGCCCTGGAATCAGTCTAGCTCACAGCAACCTCAAACTCCTGGGCTTAAGCAATCCTACTGCCTCAGCCTTCCGAGTAGCTGGGATTACAGGCGTGTGCCACCATGCCTGGCTAATTTTTTCTACATATATTTTTAGTTGGGCAGATAATTTCTTTCTATTTTTAGTAGAAACAGGTCTCGCTCTTGCTCAGGCTGGTCTCGAACTCCTGACCTTGAACGATCCACCCACCTTGGCCTCCCAGAGTGCTAGGATTACAGGCATGAGCCACCCTGCCCAGCTTAGTATATCATCCTTTATAAGAGCATTTATTATTTTGAAAACTATATTTGAGCCAGTGGTTACAAAATTAAGTTTGAGGTAATTTAAAGTCATTAATGAAAAATCTTTTGGTTTTCTGCTTTTGTATTTTAGATATGCATCTCTTGCTTTCCAAAAAAAAAAAAAAAAACAGTGATGTAAAGATGGCTGTGAAAGGAATGATGCCAAAAAGGTGGGGGACTGCTGCTTTACAGTCTTTTTTTAATTCTTTATTCTTGAATAGTGCTACTCTATAAGTGACTAATTATTATACTTTCATCACTTTTTGTAGCTAACGTTATCTCATAATTGTTGAAACCATAAAATGCAGTCACTTTATTTTTTTATGCCCTCATCTTTACCTCACTGAAATTTTAAACACGATGTGGAAAATGATGGAAGTTTGCTTTGTTCA
This sequence comes from Lemur catta, assembly GCF_020740605.2. NCBI lineage: Eukaryota > Metazoa > Chordata > Mammalia > Primates > Lemuridae > Lemur > Lemur catta. The sequence goes on from NC_059128.1 coordinate 286,483,611, forward strand.
CTCTTTCCACTTCTCAGCAAAATGCCTGGGATCCCGTAGGCATCCACAGACCTTTCTTTTCAATGTACATGTAGTAAAATGCACATTTTGGTGTCCATGACTTTAGATGAAGGCATACGGGCAAGTAACCTCCACCATAATCAAGATACAGAACAGTTTCCTCATTCCAGAAAATTCTCTCATGCTCTGATATATTTCCTATTCTTAAAATTTTACCTATTTCAGAATGTCATGTCAATGAAACCATACTATGTATCCCCAGTAGTCTGGTTTCTTTTGCTTAGCTTAATGCACTTGACGTTGATCCATGCTGTTGTGTGTGTAAGTACTTCATTCCTGTTCAAGTATTCCTCATTTTTATTCAGTTATTTTCTTACTGACTTTTGAATTCTTTATCAGATAGATATGTGATTTGCAAATAATTTTTCTCAGCTTGTGCCTTGTCTTTTCATCTTAACAGTGTCTTTCTTAGCAGGGGTTTTTAATTTTCATAAAGTATAAACTATCAATTTTGCTTTTGTAACTTTTTAGTGTTGTAGCTAAGAGCTCTTAGCATAATTCAAGGTCACAAAGGTTTTGAGTTAATTTTTATAAATTGTTTGAGGTTGAATTGTGGTGGTTTTGAATCTTTGTATTTGTTTCTATTTTGCGTATGGAATTGTGCCAGTGTCATTTGTTGAGAAGACTGTCTAATGTCCATTGAATTACCTTTGCACCTTGGCCAAATATCAGTTGCCCCATTTGTGTGGATCTATTTCTAGACTGTGACAGTTCCATTTAACTCTATCTATTTTTCCACCCATACTACATGGCCTTGATTACTGTAGCTTTATAGTAACTCTTGAAATCAGGTGGAATGAGTCCTCTAACTTTATTATTTTTTAAAATTGTGGCTGTTCTAGTCTGTTTTGTCTTGCTATATAAATTTTATAATTCAACTTGTCTATCTACAACAAAAATCTTACTTGGATTTTTACTGGAGTTACTTTGAATTTACAGATCAGCGCAAATCCCTTTTTAATAAATGGATGAAAGAAAAATATTCGTTGAATAAATGAATCTAAATTTTTTCCTTAGTAAGATTAAAGGGATCTCTTTCAACTTTGTCTGTTTTCCAATCCTTTCCTAATTCCTGGAGTTATCACATTCCTTTTCTATAGCATTACCGTTTCCATTCACAGACCTTTGTCTCTACTCTCAGTCAGGCATAGCCCTTCTTTATCCCGACAGGATTTTCACTTGACTTTGCATTCCTTTGACGTTACTATCCTTATCTGTCTTGTGTTCTTATTGCCAGACTTCTCAATGAAGTGATTTATATCCAATGTCAATTTCTTTGGTTGCTTCTCTCGTTTGTCCTAATAATCTGTCCTCAGTCTTTACAATTTCACTTGAACTCCTCTTTCCATTGTCACTGGTGACGTTTTCAATGGTCTTTCCCCATCTGCCTTCGTGACTCCTTGGCCTCTTTAAATTAGTCATTTCTTTCTGGAAACTCTTTTCGTCTCATCTCAGTGACACTTCACATGGAGGGTGAATTTTTTGTTTCCTTCCACAGTAGGAAGGAAGGAAACAAAGTACAATTAGGTTACATGGGGACCTACACAGAAGGTTTGGGAACTGTGGCTTCTCCTCTCCCTTCTCATGTACCAGTTAATATGGTTTCTTGCCTCTGCATCTCTGTGTGTTCATTCTCCTCCTCCTCTCTGCACATGACAGTTTTCTGCCCGCATTTGGCTTTGTGTTACTGAATTCTGACTCTACAGTATTTTCAGTTTGACAGATTAATTTGCTTGAGGAACACCAAAGAAGCACCCCGAACGCGGCGCCGGGTACCGGCACGGCCCCTTTGGGCCCTCGGACTCGGAGCTTCTTTGGTTGGACTGGTGGGTCGTCCCGAGCGCCGTTTTTGGTTGATGGTCTTGGTTTACTCTGAGCCGGTTCTTTTCCTAGGAATTGTTGTTTGGGATCCTAACTTAGATTTGGAGGTGCATCCTAAAGGGTCTTCTCGCTTGTCTTTTTATCCTAAAATTAATCTCAGTTGGCTTTGCTGTGCATTTTTGAAAGAGGAAACTGAACTGTCTTGTTGGTAGATAAATGAGAGACTGAGCTCCTCAGCTCCGAAGAGAAGGGGCAACCTTACTCCTCCCAGCCTTGGGAGACCCGGGCGACCGGGGTCCCGGGTGGGAGTTGCCTGGGGCGATTCCCTGAGGCGCGAGTGGCCCAATAGGGAACCCCCCCCACACACACATTAATTAAAAGAAGGCTCTTCCAGGAAACGCATATAAGAGCTGATCACTCGGCGTTTGGAGCCCTCTCGGAGGTGCTAGACCTCCGAGAGAGAAACCTGAGACACCTAAGAGGGTGGGAGCGACTCACTCAGTGGTGAGACCTTGAGGAGCCCCACCCACAAGCAGCACACTCTGATCCACAACACCCAACCCCGTGTTACAGTTCGGTTGCTTCTTTTAAAGAAAAAATGGGACATCCTTTAAAATGGAGGAAAGACAAGGGAGAATGACCCCCATGGGGCACCGCAGTTGGTGTGTGGTACCTCTACCTATAAGTAGTTCTGGAAATGAAAAGAGTGGAAGGCATGCCAGGTGTTGGTAGGGCTCCAGCTGGTTATAGCTAATGCTTGTGCACAAGTTTTTACGAAAGGGCAAATGACATCCAGGAAAATTCAGAGTTGAAACGGTCTACCTACCGCCTATAGAGTTGAAGTGTCTTGAGCTATTTCTCTCTCTTCTTTTCTGGCTACTCTAAACCCTGCTAAGTTTTTCTGTTGATGTCCAGATAACTCATTCTTTACGGCATTTACAATGGAAAGGCTACGTGGAGATCCTGATGCCAGTTATTGGTCAAAGGGGTATGAGAATATTTCCATTTTGGTCTCTTAACCCTAAAGGCAGACAGAGTTTACCTCCACTGATTCACTGTGTATAGAGAGGTACACAGGAGGTGTTTTTAAACGCACTGTCATGTAATGTTAACCGGAGTGTCAGGGACTCAGAGTTGTCCTAGAAGTTGTGGTTAGAAGAGCTTAAGGTGAAAGCTTCAGTTTTCCCTTCGTCTCGTCCATTTTTGTCCCACTCTTTACAAGCGAGCAGGTTATGTGTACATTATGTGGGTGTGACAAAGTTTGTGCCTGGGGAAAATGTTTGTAAATTATTAATTTTTGTGTAGTAATTTATTTTAAGCTGAAAAGTGAATGATGATTACAATCCAGAGAATCTGAAAACAGTCTTACTCTTTATGAATATTGCGTGTACTCAAGTGTACAGCCCCCCCCAAAAAATTGTTCTGAGAACATTTAGATTGTTTCCAGACACCTTAATCTTGATCCTCACGGAGAAAGCATGCTACTTTTTTGTGTCATTGTTTGAGTTGCTGAGGACTGGCGCTTAGAGTTGTTTTTTTTTTTTTTCCTTTCTCTGTCTCTCTCTCTCTGAGCCTACACTCAGGTGATCTTATGTTGATATCAGATTCAGAAAACTTAACTTAAAACGAAGGCTTCAGGAGCAAAAATGTTCTGACCTTGCCTCGTCTGCCTGCATCTTGTACCAACCCCTCCCTGAAGCCAGCCATAAAAACCAGAATCCCTCTACCCAAGGCAGGTTGTACAGCCCAGAACCCCTGTTTTTCTGAAAGCTAGCCTCAAAACCCAAACTTAGTCTATGTAAAATGGCCATGAAGTAATTATCTGACCTGCTTTGTTCTTACTTTGTTTTACTGTAAAACCCCATGCCAGAAAGGGCCTTGCCACCCTGCGGCCCAGAAGGGAGGAAGGCACACTGGAGAGAGGCCAAGCAGAATCTAAATGTAAAAGCCTTGCTGGTTCTGCCACTTGGCCTGTTAGAGTGAGCGCACCCCCTTTTGGGCCAGTCATTTCTACTGCACTGGCCATGCTTTCAACATAAATAATGGGCAGTTTCCCCTGCACCTTTGAGTGTACGTTCTGAAGGTGTCCATGCATAAGTTTTATTCCTTTTTCCTAGTAACCTTCTCAGCAGTAAATTCTCAACAGGTCTTCACGGGGACCTTTTTGGGCCTTTGCTCCCCGACTTTGGGGACCAGAGAGACTTTCATCCCTGTGATGTCAATAAATTCTATTTTGGGATGTGACGTTTTGGAAGGATCTAACGAACTGATGGGATGTTATAAAATGTCTACTACGTTTATAACATTTAAAAGTGATGTCATATTTGCTGACTAAGTCTTACTGAAGGACTTACTTGCTTTTCTCGGTAAAATTTACGAGTTTAACATTGAAAAGCCAGTAACTTACACGATATTTTAATCCCTGTTCCATGTTACAGATCTAATTTACAGGGTACAAAAATGGCAAACAGAAAAGTAACTTAAACGAATAGCTGGAATCTACGTAAACTGCTAAGGTACATGAATAGATAAGATAAAGTAGGTAAATACAAACGAATAAAATTTTCCTATATTTTAAAATCTTGAAGTCATTATGTTAATTTAAAAGAGATACTCATAAAATGTTTGGATCATTTATAAGGTAAAAGACTACAACATTGGTTGTTAAACATAAGTTTAAAGCTTATACCTTGTTATCTTTGTATTTAGGAATGCCAATAAAATGGGCGACTAACACTTCAAAGTTACTTTAACTTCTTAGGTTTTTGTAAGAGTTGCCGTGATCATCTGTATATGTGTGTAATTAAAACTTGTAGATGAAAGGAAAATAATTCCATACAAAATTTTTTAATGAAAATATCATAAGATATAAGTATTTTGTGAAAAGATGATTTTGTCTAATTCACTGATCTTTGAAAGTAAACTTCAGTATGTCAATGGTCATTAAAAATTAAGTGGATGTGAAAGTTAAAGGTCATAAAAGTTTGGCCATAGATGCCATCTCTCTGACATATCTTGGCCAAAAGGGGGGACTTGCGAACTAAAGTAAAATTTTGAGGCTCACCCTCCCCCAATAGTGCCGCAGCTGCCTATAACCTGCAAGCCGCTGCTTCCAGATGGCCCACCTCTTCAGGCCAAAGGGATGTGTACCTGCCACGTATTAATTTATGACTTTACCTAGAGGCCTCTTGGGCGTGGTTCAAGGTCATGAGTCTCAAATTTGGCTCAGATTAAATCTCTTTCAAGTTATGTTACGGAGTTTGGTTTCTTTTCCATTGACAAGATTGACACCTGGGCGTGGCGCTCGGGGAAGACTCAGGACCACTGAAGGAGCAGCCCGAACGTGGCCCCGGGTACCGGCACGGCCCCTTTGGGCCCTCCGACACCGAGCTTCTCCTTTGGTGGGACTGGTGGTTCGTCCCGAGCGCCGTTTTTGGTTGATGTTCTTGGTTTACTCTGAGCCGGTTCTTTTCCTAGGAATTGTTGTTTGGGATCCTAACTTAGATTTGGAGGTGCATCCTAAAGGGTCTTCTCGCTTGTCTTTTTATCCTAAAATTAATCTCAATTGGCTTTGCTGTGCATTTTTGAAAGAGGAAACTGAACTGTCTTGTTGGTAGATAAATGAGAGACTGAGTTCCTCAGCTCCGAAGAGAAGGGGCAACCTTACTCCTCCCAGCCTTGGGAGCCCCGGGCGACCGGGGTCCCAGGTGGGAGTTGCCTGGGGCAATTCCCCAAGGCACGAGTGGCCCCATAGGGAACCCCCCCCACACATGTTAATTAAAAGAAGGCTCTTCCAGGAAACGCATATAAGAGCTGATCACTCGGCGTTTGGAGCCCTCTCGGAGGTGCTAGACCTCCGAGAGAGAAACCTGAGACACCTAAGAGGGTGGGAGCGACTCACTCAGTGGTGAGACCTTGAGGAGCCCCACCCACAAGCAGCACACTCTGATCCACGACACCAAACCCCGTGTTACAGTTCGGTTGCTTCTTTTAAAGAAAAAATGGGACATCCTTTAAAATGGAGGAAAGACAAGGGAGAACGACCCCCATGGGGCACCGCAGTTGGTGTGTGGTGCCTCTACTTGCAAGTAGTTCTGGAAATGAAAAGAGTGGAAGGCATGCCAGGTGTTGGTAGGGCTCCAGCTGGTTATAGCTAATGCTTGTGCACAAGTTTTTACGAAAGGGCAAATGACATCCAGGAAAATTCAGAGCCGAAACGGTCGACCTACCATGCTATAGAGTTGAAGTGTCTCGAGCTATTTCTCTCTCTCCTTTTCTGGCTACTCTAAACCCTGCTAACTTTTTCTGTTGATGTCCAGATAACTCACTGTTTACGGCATTTACAATGGAAAGGCTACCTGGAGATCCTGATGCCAGTTATTGGTCAAAGGTTTATGAAAATATTTCGGTTTTGGTCTTTTAACCCTAAAGGCAGATAGAGTTTACCTCCACTGATTCAGTGTGTATAGAGAGGTACACAGAAGGTGTTTCTAAACACACTGTCATGTAATGTTAACCAGAGTGTCAGGGACTCAGAGTTGTCCTGGAAGTTGTGGTTAGAAGAGCTTAAGTTGAAAGCTTTGGTTTTCCCTTGGTCTTGTCCATTTTTGTCCCACTCTTTACAAGCGATCCGGTTATGTGTACATTATGTGGCTGTGACAAAGTTTGTGCCTGGGAAAAACATTTGTAAATTATTAATTTTTGTGTAGTAATTTATGTTAAGATGAAAAGTGAATGATGATTATAATCCAGAGAATCTCAAAACAGTCTTACTCTTTATGAATATTGCATGTACTCAAGTGTACAGCCCCCCCCCCCAAATTTTTCTGAGAACGTTTAGATTCTTTTCCAGACAGCTTAGTCTTGATCCTCACGGAAAAAGCATGCTACTTCTTTGTATCATTGTTGGAGGTGCTGAGGAGTGGCGCTGAGAGTTTTTTTTTTTTTTTCTTCTCTCTCTCTATCTCTCTCTCTGTCTAAGTGTACACTCAGGTGATCTTATGTTGATATGGGATTCAGAAAACTTAAAAGGAAGGCTTCAGTAGCAAAAATGTTCTTGCCTTGTCTGCCTGCCTCTTGTACCAATCCCTCCCTGAAGCCGGCCATAAAAACCAGAATCCCTCTACCCAAGGCAGGCTGTACAGCTCAGAACCCCTTTTTTTCTGAAAGCTAGCCTTAAAACCCAAACTTAGTCTATGTAAAATGGCCATGAAGTAATTATCTGACCTACTTTGTTCTTACTTTGTTTTACCGTAAAACCCCGTGCCAGAAAGGGCCTTGCTGCCCTGTGGCCCAGAAGGGGGAAGGAAGGCACACTGGAGAGAGTCCGAGCAGAATCTCAATGTAAAGGCCTTGCTGGTTCTGCCACTCGGCCTGTTAGAATGAGCGCACCCCCTTTTGGGCCAGTCATTTCTACTGCCCTGTCCATGCTTTCAACATAAATAATGGACAGTTTCCGCTGCACCTTTGAGTGTTTGTTCTGAAGGTGTGCATGCATAAGTTGTAATCATTTCTCCTAGTAATGTCCACGGCAGTAAATTCTCAACAGGTCTTCATGGGAACCTTTTGGGGGCCTTTGCTCCCAGAGTTTGGGGACCAGAAACACTTTGATCCCTGTGATGTCAATAAATTCTGTTTTGGGACGTGACATCTTGGAAGGATCTAACGAACTAATGGGATGTTCTAAAACGTCAACTACATTTATAACATTTAAAAGTGATGTCATATTTGTTTACTAAGTCTTACTGCAGTACTTACTTGCTTTTCTCGGTAAGATTTATGAGTTTAAGAATGAAAAGCCAATAACATAAAGTATATTTTAATCCCTGTTCCGTGTTACAGGTCTAATTTACAGGGTACAAAAATGGCAAACAGAAAAGTAACTTAAACGAGTAGGTGGAATCTAAGTAAACCGCTAAGGTAAATGAATAGATAAGATAAAGTAGGTAAATACAAATGAATAAAATTTTCCTATAATTGAAAATCTTAAAGTCATTATGTTAATTTAAAAGAGAGAATTATAAAACGTTTCGCTCGTTTGTAAGGTAAAATACTACAACATTGGTTCTTAAACATAAGTTGAAAGCTTATACCTTGTTATCTTTGTATTTAGGAATGCCAATAAAATGGGCGACTAACAAACACTTCAAAGTTACTTTAACTTCCTAGGTTTTTCTAAGAGTTGACGTGATTGTCCATATATGTGTGTAAGTAAAACTTGTAGATGAAAGAAAAATAATTCCATACAAAATTTTTTAATGAAAATATCATAAGATATCAGTATTTTGTGAAAAGATGATTTTGTCTAATTCACTGATCTTTGAAACTAAACTTCAGTATGTCAATGGTCATTAGAAATTAAGTGGATATAAAAGTTAAAGCTCATAAAAGTTTGGCCATAGATGCTGTCTCTCTGACATATCTTGGCCAAAAGTGGGGACTTGCGAACTAAAATAAAATTTTGAGGCTCACCCCCCACACACACACACTGCCGCTGCCTATAACCTGCGAGCCCCTGCCCGCTTCGAGAGGGCCCACCTCTTCAGGCGAAACCAATGTGTGCCTCTTACGTATTGATTTATGACTTTACCTATGACCCCTGTCTCCCTGAAATGCATAAAACCAAGCTATAACATACCAGCCACAGCGAGTCCACTTCCTCAAGGCCTCTTGGGCGTGGCTTGGAGTCATGAGCCTCAAATTTGGCTCAGATTAAATCTTCAAATTATGTTATGGAGTTCGGTTTCTTTTCCGTTGACGAGATTGACGCCCGGGCGTGGGGCTCGGGGAAGACTCAGGACCACCGAAGGAGCAGGCCGAACGCGGCGCCTGGTACTGGCACAGCCCCTTTGGGCCCTCCGACTCCGAGCTTCTCCTTTGGTGGGACTGGTGGGTCGTCCCGAGCGCCATTTTTGGTTGATGGTCTTGGTTTACTCTGAGCTGGTTCTTTTCCTAGGAATTGTTGTTTGGGATCCTAACTTAGATTTGGAGGTGCATCCTAAAGGGTCTTCTCGCTTGTCTTTTTATCCTAAAATTAATCTCAATTGGCTTTGCTGTGCATTTTTGAAAGAGGAAACTGAACTGTCTTGTTGGTAGATAAATGAGAGACTGAGTTCCTCAGCTCCGAAGAGAAGGGGCAACCTTACTCCTCCCAGCCTTGGGAGCCCCGGGCGACTGGGGTCCCAGGTGGGAGTTGCCTGGGGCGATTCCCCGAGGCACGAGTGGCCCCATAGGGAACCCCCCCACATGTTAATTAAAAGAAGGCTCTTCCAGGAAACGCATATAAGAGCTGATCACTCGGCGTTTGGAGCCCTCTCGGAGGTGCTAGACCTCCGAGAGAGAAACCTGAGACACCTAAGAGGGTGGGAGCCACTCAGTGGTGAGACCTTGAGGAGCCCCACCCACAAGCAGCACACTCTGATCCACGACACCAAACCCCGTGTAACAGTTTGGTTGCTTCTTTTAAAGAAAAAATGGGACATCCTTTAAAATGGAGGAAAGACAAGGGAGAACGACCCCCATGGGGCACCGCAGTTGGTGTGTGGTGCCTCTACTTGCAAGTAGTTCTGGAAATGAAAAGAGTGGAAGGCATGCCAGGTGTTTGTAGGCTCCAGCTGGTTACAGCTAATGCTTGTGCACAAGTTTTTACGAAAGAGCAAATTACATCCAGGAAAATTCAGAGCCGAAACGGTCGACCTACCACGCTATAGAGTTGAAGTGTCTCGAGCTATTTCTCTCTCTTCTTTTCTGGGTACTCTAAACCCTGCTAAGTTTTTCTGTTGATGTCCAGATAACTCACTGTTTATGGCATTTACAATGGAAAGGCTACCTGGAGATCCTAATGCCAGTTATTGGTCAAAGGGGTAGGAAAATATTTCGGTTTTGGTCTTTTAACCCTAAAGGCAGATAGAGTTTACCTCCACTGATTCAGTGTGTATAGAGAGGTACACAGAAGGTGTTTCTAAACACTCTGTCATGTAATGTTAACCAGAGTGTCAGGGACTCAGAGTTGTCCTGGAAGTTGTGGTTAGAAGAGCTTACGTTGAAAGCTTCGGTTTTCCCTTGCTCTCCGCCATTTTTGTCCCACCCTTTACAAGCGAGCCGGTTATGTGTACATTATGTGGCTGTAACAAAGTTTGTGCCTAGGGAAAAACTTTCTAAATTATTAATTTTTGTGTAGTCATTTAAGATGAAAAGTGAATGATGTTTACAATCCAGAGGATCAAAAAACAGTCTTACTCTTTATAATATTGCGTGTACTCAAGTGTATACCCCCCCCCAAACAAAAAATTGTTCTGAGACCATTTAGATTGTTTTCCAGACAGCTTAATCTTGATCCTCACGGAGAAAGCATGCTGCTTCTTTTCATCATTGTTTGAGGTGCTGAGGACTGGCGCTGAGAGGTTATGTTTTGTTTTTTTCCCTCTCTCTCTGTCTCTCTCTCTCAGTCTACACTCAGGTTATCTTATGTTGATATGGTATTCAGAAAACTTAAAACCATGGCTTCAGTAGCAAAAATGTTCTGACCTTGCCTCGTCTGCCTGCCTCTTGTACCAACCCCTCCCTGAAGCAGGCCATAAAAACCAGAATCCCTCTACCCAAGGCAGGTCATACAGCCCAGAACCCCTTTTTTTCTGAAAGTTAGCCTTAAAACCCAAACTTAGTCTGTGTAAAATGGCCATGAAGTAATTATCTGACCTGCTTTGTTCTTACTTTGTTTTACCCTAAAACCCCATGCCAGAAAGGGCCTTGCCGCCCTGCAGCCCGGAAGGGAGGAAGGCACACTGGAGAGAGGCCAAGCAGAATCTCAGTGTAAAAGCCTTGCTGGTTCTGCCACTCGGCCTGTTAGAATGAGTGCACCCCCTTTTGGGCCAGTCATTTCTACTGCACTGTCCATGGTTTCAACATAAATAGTGGACAGTTTTCCCTGCACCTTTGAGTGTTTGTTCTGAAGGTGTGCATGCATAAGTTTTAATCATTTCTCCTAGTTTATCTTCACGGCAGTAAATTCTCAACAGGTCTTCACGGGGACCTTTTGGGGGCCTTTGCTCCCAGACTTTGGGAACCAGAGACACTTTGATCCCTGTGATATCAATAAATTCTGTTTTGGGACATGACGTTTTGGAAGGATCTAACAAAATGATGGGATGTTCTAAAAAGTCTACTACGTTCATAACATTTAAAGGTTATGTCTTATTTGTTTACTAAGTCTTACTGAAGTACTTACTTGCTTTTTTCAGTAAGGTTTACGAGTTTAAGATTGAAAAGCCAAGGCCGGGCGTGGTGGCTCATGCCTGTAATCCTCGCCCTCTGGGAGGCCGAGGTGGGTGGATCGCTCGAGGTCAGGAGTTCCAGACCAGCCTGAGCGAGACCCCGTCTCTACTAAAAATAGAAATAAATTATCTGGACAACTAAAAATATATATAGAAAAAATTAGCCGGGCATGGTGGCACATGGCTGTAGTCCCAGCTACTCGGGAGGCTGAGGCAGTAGGATCACTTAAGCCCAGGAGTTTGAGGTTGCTGTGAGCTAGGCTGATGCCCTGACACTCACTCTAGCCCAGGCAACAAAGTGAGACTCTGTCTCAAAAAAAAAAAAGATTGAAAAGCCAGTAACTTAAACTATATTTTAATCCCTGTTCCGTGTTACAGATCTAATTTACAGGTACAAAAATGGCAAACAGAAAAGTAACTTAAACGAATAGGTGGAATCTAAGTAAACTGCTAAGGTAAATGAATAGATAAGATAAAGTAGGTAAATACAAATGAATAAAATTTTCCTATAATTGAAAATCTTAAAGTCATTATGTTAATTTAAAAGAGATAATCATAAAATGTTTGGCTCGTTTGTAAGGTAAAATACTACAACATTGGTTCTTAAACATAATTTTAAAGCTTATGCCTTGTTTTCTTTGTATTTAGGAATGCCAATGAAATGGGCGACTAACGCTTCAAAGTTACTTTAACTTCCTAGGTTTTTCTAAGAGTTGAGGTGATCATCTGTATTTGTGTGTAATTAAAACTTGTAGATGAAAGGAAAATAATTCCATACAAAACTTTTTAATGAAAATACTATAAGATATAAGTATTTTGTGAAAAGATGATTTTGTCTAATTCACTGATCTTTGAAAGTAAACTTCAGTATGTCAATGGTCATTAAAAATTAAGTGGATGTGAAAGTTAAAGGTCATAAAAGTTTGGCCATAGATGCTGTCTCTCTGACATATCTTGGCCAAAGGGGGGCACTTGCGAACTAAAATAAAATTTTGAGGCTCACCCTCCCCCAACACTGCCGCCGCTGCCTATAACCTGCAAGCCCCTGCTTCCAGATGGCCCACCTCTTCAGGCCAAAGGGATGTGTACCTGCCCCGTATTGATTTATGACTTTACCTAGAGGCCTCTTGGGCGTGGTTCAAGGTCATGAGTCTCAAATTTGGCTCAGATTAAATCTCTTTCAAATTATGTTACGGAGTTTGGTTTCTTTTCCATTGACAAGATTGAGGCCCGGGCGTGGCGCTCGGGGAAGACTGAGGACCACCGAAGGAGCAGGCTGAACACGGCGCCAGGTACCAGCATGGCCCCTTTGGGCCCTCTGACTCTGAGCTTCTCCTTTGGTGGGACTGGTGGGTCGTCCCGAGCGCCGTTTTTGGTTGATGGTCTTGGTTTACTCTGAGCCGGTTCTTTTCCTAGGAATTGTTGTTTGGGATCCTAACTTAGATTTGGAGGTGCATCCTAAAGGGTCTTCTCGCTTGTCTTTTTATCCTAAAATTAATCTCAATTGGCTTTGCTGTGCATTTTTGAAAGAGGAAACTGAACTGTCTTGTTGGTAGATAAATGAGAGACTGAGTTCCTCAGCTCCGAAGAGAAGGGGCAACCTTACTCCTCCCAGCCTTGGGAGCCCCGGGCGACTGGGGTCCCGGGTGGGAGTTGCCTGGGGCGATTCCCCGAGGCACGAGTGGCCCCATAGGGAACCCCCCCCAACATGTTAATTAAAAGAAGGCTCTTCCAGGAAACGCATATAAGAGCTGATCACTCGGCGTTTGGAGCCCTCTCAGAGGTGCTAGACCTCCGAGAGAGAAACCTGAGACACCTAAGAGGGTGGGAGCCACTCAGTGGTGAGACCTTGAGGAGCCCCACCCACAAGCAGCACACTCTGATCCACGACACCAAACCCCGTGTAACAGTTCGGTTGCTTCTTTTAAAGAAAAAATGGGACATCCTTTAAAATGGAGGAAAGACAAGGGAGAATGACCCCCATGGGGCACCACAGTTGGTGTGTGGTGCCTCAACTTGCAAGTAGTTCTGGAAATGAAAAGAGTGGAAGGCATGCCAGGTGTTGCTAGGGCTCCAGCTGGTTACAGCTAATGCTTGTGCACAAGTTTTTACGAAAGGGCAAATTACATCCAGAAAAATTCGGAGCCGAAATGGTCGACATACTGCGCTATAGAGTTGAACTGTCTGGAGCTATTTCTCTCTCTTCTCTTCTGGGTACTCTAAACCCTGCTAACTTTTTCTGTTGATGTCCAGATAACTCACTGTTTATGGCATTTACAATGGAAAGGCCACCTGAAGATCCTGATGCCAGTTATTGGTCAAAGGGGTATAAAAACATTTCGGTTTTGGTCTTTTAACCCTAAAGGCAGATAGAGTTTACCTCCACTGATTCAGTGTGTATAGAGAGGTACACAGAAGGTGTTTCTAAACGCAGTGTCATGTAATGTTAACCGGAGTGTCAGGGACTCAGAGTTGTCCTGGAAGTTGTGGTTAGAAGAGCTTAAGTTGAAAGGTTCAGTTTTCCCTTGGTCTTGTCCATTTTTGTCCCACTCTTTACAAGCGATCTGGTTATGTGTACATTATGTGGCTGTAACAAAGTTTGTGCCTGGGGAAACGTTTGTAAATTATTAATTTTTGTGTAGTAATTTATTTTAAGATGAAAAGTGAATGATGATTACAATCCGGAGAATCTGAAAACAGTCTTACTCTTTATGAATATTTCATGTACTCAAGTGTACAGTCCATCCCCCCCAAAAAATTGTTCTGAAACCATTTAGATTGTTTTCTAGACAGCTTAATCTTGATCCTCACGGAAAAAGCATGCTACTTCTTTGTAGCATTGTTTGAGGTGCTGAGGACTGGCACTGAGATTTTTTTTTTCCTCTCTCTCTGTCTCTTCCTCTCAGTCTACACTCAGGTGATCTTATGTTGATATGGGATTCAGAAAACTTAACTTAAAATGAATGCTTCAGGAACAAAAATGTTCTGACCTTGCCTCATCTGCTTGCGTCTTATACCAATCCCTCCCTGAAGCCGGCCATAAAAACCAGAATCCCTGTACCCAAGGCAGGTCGTACAACCCAGAACTCCTTTTTTGTGAAAGTGTTAAAGCTGGTTCCCCCCGTCCCCAGGAACAGAAAGACAGAGTCACTGAGGCTGCAAAAAGGCAAAGGAGTTTTATTGACTAGCTTGAGCTGGGGTCCAAGCCCGGAGCACCAACGCAGTGGTGGTCTCTTTCCATGGGCAGGGATCCCGCACAGCGGGGGGTGAATTTCTTTTATACTTTTCAGCAGATTACATGCACGGGGTATGCCATCCCCCCTCCCTCCCTTAATTCATTTGCTCCTTCAAAAGTGGCTGATTGTCTTGGCTCCTGATTGGTTGGTTTTCAAGCCGTGGGACTGCCTTTTGATTGGTTGGTTTTTAAGTTGCAGGACAGGCTTCTGATTACGCCTTGCCCTTCTTATCTGGTTAATTGGTTGGAAGGCCCAGGGACTTTCCAGCCCTTTATCAGGAAGTAACTTGTGGTTATCTCCGCCCGGCCTGTCAAGTCCATCTCGGCTTCACTTAAGCTAGGTCAGCAAGCCATATTTACAGAAGCAATTAGCATCCGTTAGAATCAAGCAGAGCACACTTTTTTTTTTTTAAACAACTCCTGTTCTTCAAAAGCTAGACTTAAAACCCAAACTTAGTCTATGTAAAATGGCCATGAAGTAATTATCTGACCTGCTTTGTTCTTTGTTTTACTGTAAAACCCCGTGCCAGAAAGGGCCTTGCTGCCCTGCAGCCCAGAAGGGAGGAAGGCACACTCGAGAGAGGGCAAGCAGAATCTCAATGTAAAAGCCTTGCTGGTTCTGCCACTCGGCCTGTTAGAATGAGCACACCCCCTTTTGGGCCAGTCATTTCTACTGCCCTGTCCATGCTTTCCACATAAATAGTGGACAGTTTCCCCTGCACCTTTGAGTGTTCGTTCTGAAGATATCCATACATAAGTGTTAATCCTTTCTCCTAGTAACCTTCACGGCAGTAAATTCTCAACAGGTCTTCACGGGGACCTTTTGGGGGCATTTGCTCCCAGACTTAGGGGACCAGAGACACTTTTATCCCTATGATGTCAATAAATTCTATTTCAGGACGTTACGTTTTGGAAGGATCTAATGGGATGTTCTAAAACGTCTACTACGTTTATAGCATTTAAAAGTGATGTCATATTTGTTTACTAAGTCTTACTGAAAGACTTACTTGCTTTTCTCGGTAAGATTTATGAGTTTAAGATTGAAAAGCCAGTAACTTAAACTATATTTTAATCCCTGTTCCATGTTACAGATCTAATTTACAGGGTACAAAAATGGCAAACAGAAAAGTAATTTAAATCAATAGCTGGAATCTACGTAAACTGCTAAGGTAAATGAATAGATAAGATAAAGTAGGTAAATACAAATGAATAACATTTTCCTATAATTGAAAATCTTAAAGTCATTATGTTAATTTAAAAGAGATAATCATAAAATATTTGGATCATTTATAAGGTAAAATACTACAACATTGGTTCTTAAACATAAGTTTAAAGCTTATACCTTGTTATTTTTGTATTTAGGAATGCCAATAAAATGGGCGACTAACAGTTCAAAGTTACTTTAACTTTCTAGGTTTTTCTAAGAGTTGATGTGATCATCTGTGTATGTATGTAATTAAAACTTGTGGATGAAAGGAAAATAATTCCATACAAAATTTTTTAATGAAAATATCATAAGATATAAGTATTTTGTGAAAGATGATTTTGTCTAATTCATTGATCTTTGAAACTAAACTTCAATATGTCAATGGTCATTAAAAGTTAAGTGGATGTGAAAGTTAAAGGTCATAAAAGTTTGGCCATAGATGCCATCTCTCTGACATATCTTGGCCAAAAGGGGGGGACTTGCCAACTAAAATAAAATTTTGAGGCTCACCCCCCCACACACCGTTGCCGCCGCCTATAACCTGTGAGCTCCATTTTCCTAAAGAACCAGATGGAGGGAAAATAGGAAACGACTAACATTCTATGAGAATATGATTATTGGGATTTAGTTTTGACTAGAATGTCTGTCCCTCTAGGAGACCAACATTTAGCTTGTTGCATATTATGGAGCAATGTTTTTAATAAATGTACTGCAAACCACGTGTAATCCAACTCAATGAAAAAAACCAACTGAAATCTCAAGCTATTTTGAAACAGGAAGGAGAAAATTTGCAAATATAAGGTTTTCCCAACTAAAGCAGAGAAGGCAAAACATATGAACCCTTTGGAAGGTATTAAAGAGGCTGTCACAATCTGACTGCGAAGCAAGGTCATTGTCAGTCCTCAAATGCCCTTGGTCTCTGCCTCCAAAAGGAAAAAAAAATCATTTTTTTTCTAAGTTACAATAGTCAAGCCTGTAAATAAATATTTTTAAATTTCCGAAGCTGTATCTCCCCACTAAAAGATGCTCAAAATTAAAAAAAATATAAATCAAAATATTTTTTTAGCTACTTTCGTCAAAAAGCTAAATATTTTGTAAGGTCTCAGTATGCATGTCCGCCCTGTCTTTATCACGCTGTAACACACCATCTCTTGGGTTTTGCCATAACAGTAGGTAACAAGGCTTCCAGGCTCTCTTCAACGCCTCCAAGCTCCCCTTTCTCCAAACACAAAAGGAAGACGAAAACTACAAATCCCCATCTGCCCACCCTGCAGTTCCTGGGAAGAGACAGTCCTCAAATTGTTCCTGCCTAGACCCCTGAAGCCTGGAGAAGGAGATGGGGACAGGTGTGGCAGCGGGCGAGGAAGGACGTCCAATGAGGGGACAGACGGGAGAAGGGACATGGAGAGGAGGGGTCAGCGGAGATAAAACAGTGAGGGGGATGAGAAGGAAGAGCAAAAAAACTGGGAGAAAGGAGTGAGGATCACAGAAGAGAGAGAAAGATAAAATGGAAGAGAAAAAGAAGAAAGGGTCAGGGTTAAAGGACGGGGAGACTGTGGCAAAGAGAACGTGGAAAGGCTGTCACTGGGAAGAAGGGAGGTTAAGGCGGTGCCACCTACAGGGCTTTACCCCAGCAGGTGAATGGGCTGCACGGGGAAGGGGGAACTGGAAACCGAGCGGGTGGTAGCAAGGGGCTCTGGGCAAAGGCAGGAGCCTGAGGGAGACACCTGAGCCAGGGAGCAACACGCACGCGGGGGACGCGGCGGCGGCAGCGGCTGTGGCTTGGGTGGGCCCCGCTCCCTCACCGTGGCTGAGCCGGCCTGATCCTCGGGCGCAGCTTCTGCCCCGGGTGCGCCGGTGGCTGGACCGGAGCCCGCCCCCAGGCTGATCCAGCGCTGGGGCTCGGCCCCAGCCTTGGCCTCTTTCCCTCAGAAGTCGGAAGTGCCGCGACCACAGCCGGCAGTGGAGCGCAGACTCCACCTCGCTAGAGCCGTGCCTGCGCGTTCCTGTTTCTGTTGCTGGGTCCTGGGGTCTGTGTCACTGAGCAGCCGGCAGAGGGCAGGCTTCTAATTGTTGAAAGCCCTGGAGTGTCTGAGCGTGTCCAAGGGGGTTGTTGGGGACCTGTCACCTGGGTGCTGCTGGGTGAAGCCTGGGGGACTGCAGGGGACTGCCACAGTGGGTATGGGGAGCAGCCCTGCTCCGATGGCCAAGAAGCTGAGGAGTCTGATCTAAGATCAGGAGGGAACACTGGGCACCGACTCCCAGCCCAGGCATCTTCCATCCCATCCCTCCATCCCCCTCGCCTGTGAGAAACTGGAACCCGCATATATTGCTGCTGAGAGTGAAAAATGGTGCAGCTATTGTTGAAACACTTTGGTGGTTCCTCAAAAGGTTAAGCATAGAATTACCGTATGACCCAGCAAGTCCACTTACAGGTGTGTAACCAAAAGAATTCAGAACAGAGATTCAAACTTACATTTGCATAGTAATGTTCATAGCAACTGTATTCACGCTAACCAAAAGGCAGAAACAACCCCAATGTCCATCAACAGATGATAAATGGATAAAGAAAATGTGGCAAGTACACAAAGAGGAATATTACTCAGCCATGAAAAGGAATGGAGTTATATGACACCTGCTACAGCATGGGTGAATCTTGGAAACATCATGATAAATGAAATAAGCCAGGCACAAAAGGACAAATACCATATGATTCCACTTCTGTGAAATATCTAGAATAGGCAGATTCATACAGACAAAGTATGTTAGAGGTTACCCGGGGCTGAGGGCAGGGGAAATGGGAGTTATCGCCTAATGGTTACAGAGCTTCCAGTTGGTATGATGAGAAAATTGGAAATATATAATGATGATGGTTGCACAGCATTGTGAATTTACTTAACGCCAGTGAACTACACTTACAAATGGTTACAGTGGCAAATTGTGTATATCAGAAGAAAAATAGGTTTAAAGTGAAATACTTTTTAAGATACATAAAAGCTGAAAGAATCAATCAGCAACACACTCTTAAAATGCAAGAAATGTTAGACGTACTTTAGGCAGGAGAAAAATGATACCAGATGAGATTATGTTTAGAGATCTGCCCATGGTAACCAAATGGGTAGTATGTGACTTGTTTTCTTTTTAAAACGTCTTTAAAAGATAATTGACTCTTTAAACAAAAATAACAATAATGAAATTGGGGTGTATAACACATGTGTAAGTAACATATATGACAATACCATAGAGACCCAAGGGGAAGCGATGGAAGTGTGGAGCATTCTGTATGGCTCTTACGCAGCACAGAAAGTGGTGTCATATCACTGGAAGGTAGAAACCAACGGTATTGTTTCATATCCTATGCTGCACAGGACAGGTGCCCCCACAGAGAACTCTCCAACCCAAAATATAAGGTTGAGAAACCATGCCCTAAAGCTAAATAACTAAAACAGTAAAACAAAAAGTTATAGCTAATGGGCCACAAAGGAAATAAGAATGAAAAAATACTCAATGCAAATGAAGTCATAAAAGAAAACAGAGCAAAGAGCTGATGAGATGAAGAGAAAATATACAGGACGTCTTTGGTGAATGGAACATGGTGGAAATGACATGGTATCAGCTTCCAGGCCCAGGACTCATGAAACCAGCAGCTTCTACTGTCTGTCTCTTGGAACATTTGCTCTGGAGGAAGCCATCGCTCACATTGCCACCTGGGCTCCACCTCTTGTCATACCACTGGTGGCATTAGATTGTCATAGCATTTAAAAAGAAATATTTACAGGTAAATCTGACAAAACTACAAAAGACCTGTACTACAAAAACTGTAAACATTGCAGAGTAAAAATAAAGGAGACCTTAGCAAAGGGAGAGATACTCTTTCTTCGCAGGTCAGAAAAACACTCAGACATCAGTTCGGACCAAATTGATCTGCAGATTCAGCACAAGCCCAGTCAACATCTAAGTGTTCTCTGTTATAGAAATTGTCAAGCTGATTCTAATATTCATGTGGACATGCAAATGACATAGAATAAGTCCTCCAGAAAAAAAAAAGAACAAAATTCAAGGACTAATACCACTCAATTTCAAGATTAATAAAGCTATGGTAATCAAGACAGTGGTATAAAGACAAATAGATCAATAGAACGAAATAGAGAGTTCAGAAACAGACTCACGGCCGGGTGCAGTGGCTCACTCCTGCAATCCCGGCACTCTGGGAGGCCAAGGAGGGAGGATCACTCGGGGTCAGGAGTTTGAGACCAGCCTAAGCAAGAGTGAGACCCCGTCTCTACTAAAAATAGAAAAAAAAAATTAGCCAGGTGTGGTGGTGGCACCCGCAGTCCCAGCTACTCAGGAGGCTGAGGCAGGAGGATCACTCAAGCCCAGGAGCTAGAGGCTGCAGGGAGCTAGGCGGACACCATGTCACTCTAGCCCAGCGACTTGAACAAGCCTCTGTCTCAAAAAAAAAAAAAGGAAAATAGACTCACTCAAGCATGGAAAACAGATGTGTTACAGATGAGCAAAGGCCATGCAGTGGAAAAAGGATTGTCTTTTCAATAAAGTGTGCAGGAAAATGTGGCTACTCGTGTATCAAAAAAAAAAAATTTAACTCATTCCACATCTCATACATATACGAAAAGTAACTTAAAATGGGCCATAAATATAAATGTAAAACTATAAACTTCCAGAAGAAAATAGAAAATGTTTGTGATCTTGGGCTAGGCAAAGACGTCTTAAATATAACACCTGAAGCATGGTTTTCTGAAAGAGCACGCAGAATTTTATCAAGATTTTATTTTATTTTATTTTTTTTTTTTGAGACAGAGTCTCACTTTGTTGCCCGGGCTAGAGTGAGTGCCATGGCATCAGCCTAGCTCACAGCAACCTCAGACTCCTGGGCTTAAGCGATCCTACTGCCTCAGCCTCCCGAGTAGCTGGGACTACAGGCATGAGCCACCATGCCCGGCTAATTTTTTTGTATATATATTTTTAGTTGGCCAGATAATTTCTTTCTATTTTTAGTAGAGACGGGGGTCTCACTCTTGCTCAGGCTGGTCTGGAACTCCTGACCTCGAGCGATCCACCCGCCTTGGCCTCCCAGAGCTAGGATTACAGGCGTGAGCCACCGCGCCCGGCCTAAGATTTTAAACTTATATTCTTCCAAAGACACTGTTAGAGTGAAAATACCAACCATAGACTGGCAGGAAATATTTGCAAAGCCTGTACCTGATAAAGGACTTATATCCAGAATATGTAAATAGGTCTCAAACTCAGTAATAAAAAATAAATAACCCAATAACAAAATAAGCAAAAAATCTGGCTAGATACTTCACCAAAGAAGATGCTCAGAAGACAAGTAAGTATGCTCAATGTCATTAGTTGTGGGGGAACTGCGACTTGCACCACAGTGAGAATTGCTGCGCACCTGCCCGAGTGGCTGAAAGAAAGAGACTGGCGGGCCACGCAGGGCTGACTTCACGGGCCTGTGACCTGTGCAGTGACACAGAACCCCTGCACAGAGGGCCCTGCGCCTTGTTTCATGCCCTCCTGTTTTCATCTTGAAATCCTTAATGATCTTAGAACAGGGAGCCCGGCGTTTTCATTTTGCCCAAGACCCAGCAAATTATATAGCCAGTCTCAACTCCACATGTTAGCAAGGATGGGGGAAAGTGGGGCTCTCATACACCGCTGGTAGGAATGTAAAATGGAACCACCACTTTGGAAAACAGTTGGGCAATGTCTTAAGTGTTTACCTCCCGTAGGACCCAGCATTCCCACGCTTAGGTGTATACCCAAGAGAAATAAAAATATATGTGAAAGATTATGTAGATTTTATGGGGATTAACTAACCAATAAAATCCCTTTTCTTTCCATTATATCTTTCATGAATAGTGAAGGCATTACAAATACTTTCTCTTTAAAAAGTTTCTCTATTATGATTGTCCCAAAGGTTACACTGCAAATAATTACATTAGATTTTGACCTCTTATTTATGCAGTGACATTAATTAAAAGTAGAAAAGTAAAACATTTATTTATCTTAAAGCTAGTAGAGACTTAACTATCCCTTCCATAACAGGCAGAGTTTTCATTTGGGAGAAATAAACCGTTTTTACTGTGACACATACACTACTTACATTATTAACATTGGTTCCATTTTATAAAAAATATTTTTAATTCTAAGTTGTGATTTCAGTAATGATGAATTGTACATTTTATAGCTTGCTCTAATCTTTTTACACAATTAAATTGGACCTATCCCCAAGTTTTACCAACTTTTTAAAAACTTACCAGTCTATAACAATGACACAACTGATGAAAATGACATATCTGTGTAACAATGCAAAACTCACCATAGGTTCAAGAATAATGTACTTGTTTCATATCTGAAGATTAAACATATTGTAAATTTGGAGGGGGAGGTGTCTTTTTCTTTTTTTGGAGACAAGGTCTCGCTCTGTTACCTGGGATACAGTACAGTGTTACTACCACAGCTCACTGCAACTTCAAACTCCTAGGCTCAAGTGATCCTTCTGCCTCAGGCACTCCAGTAGCTGGGACTACAGGCACATGCCACCACACCTGGCTTTTCTCCCCCCCTCCCATTTTAGTAGAGATGGGGTCTCGCTCTTGCTCAGACTGGTCTTGAACTCCTGGCCTCAACCAGTCCTCCCTCCTTGGCCTCCCAAAGTGTTAGGATTATAGGCACGAGCCACTGCACCAGGCCTAAAATATACTGTAAGTTGTACAGTCCATTTCCTTGGTAGTTGGGAAAAAGAGCACAGGCAACAGCAGAGGACTGTCCTGGGACACTCTTCATCACACAACCAGTGACAGTTTAGTCAAAATCGCACCCGAAAGCCCAACCTTGACTACTCAAGACACAGGGCTATGCTCTGCCATCAATTAGAAAATGGTTACCTTTCTGAAAACCCTCAGGATAAATTTCCTTCTGGTTTTAGCATTGTGAATAAAAGCTACGGTTCACCTGGGCAACAAATTTGCTTTATGACCATCACTAAAATGTTGAGCTTGCCCTTTATACCAAAAGCCAAATTTGTGACACATCCTTAACAAGCTGTAGGAATTCATGGAAGACTTTCTCGTATTAGGTTTCCTCCTGGCTCTATTTTAGATCCTAAACTTCATTTCTCTTTTCCTCATCCTTCTCATCCCCTTCTAATATATATAGCCTTACTCTGTATCTTCTTTTCTAATTGTCCTCAAAATATTTTTGGAACAAAAGCTCTAATAAAATATACCGTGTATACTGATTGATACACATGAGGACAATGTGCACACACGCACACACATGGATTAAAAGCCAACCGAATTTTATTTTTCCTTCAGGATGATGGGGACCCTGCTTCCTGCACTGTGTGGCTTGCATCTTGCACCGACAGCACTGGTGACAGCGCCAGTCTCACTCTTGGCCAGTGGCAAACATTCCCATCTCTTTTGTTTCTCCATTCCTCAGCAGTTGAGAATAGGAATTAATCAATGTCTCATAATGAAATGGGATGTTTCAAAATGTTACATTAAAGCTCAATTCCACCATTGAAAATATTTGTTATATGTTTTTCTTATTATATACATTTACTAGCCCTAAACCAAATCTAACTGTATTTTGTACAACACTTAGTACACAATCTATTTTAACAGAACTCTAAGACAAACTTTCAATGATTAGCAAACTTTATGATGTATAACCTACTAATTTTATTGAATGGATTTTCTTTCAAAATAAATTATGTAATTAAAAATTAGAAAATTACATCTTTCTAAATCATATACATTTTTAAAACTTCTATTTTCATTTTAAACTCAATTATAAAATATTATCATAATAATGTACATTGTACCTGAAAAGCCCTAACCTCACCATGATATAACTCATCCATGTAACCCAAAATACTTGCACCCCCTAAATCTATTGAAATAAAAAAAAAAAACTAAAAAAAAGGTCACAATAAAATTATATGCATTGTCCATTTGTCAGAGAAAAATAATTAATGGTAAATACTAGGCCTTCTTTTTCAATTCTGTATGAAATTTCTCTTGATAACACTTGATAGAATTCTACTCACAACAACACTCAGCCAAATACACTTCTTTCTATAGTGCCAAGTGTTCAAAAACACACAGCATTCAAATAATGTAGTTTCCATGTAATTAGGATATCATTTTCAGTTTGATAATCTGGCATAGAAAAGTCTTCAGTGGAAGAAAAGAGAAATACCTAAAAAGAAACAGTTGACTTAAATGATGATGATTACTACTGAATGAACCGGTTCCCTAAAACATAGTGGAATAGGCTGTCAATGCCTGAATGTGACTGAGATGTGCACATCTGGGAACAGAAGGAAAGCTCTGCTGGCAACACAACAGTGATCCGACCAGGCAGGATAATCAATCCTTTCATTACATATCCCACCTCCTGACCCCTGTTTATCATCCACGTTCCCCAACAGGCTTCTGTGCCATCCACTTACTCGTTCTTTAAAATTTTTCATTTAGAAATTACTCATACAAGGAAGTATTTTAAAATATGTGCAGTTTGAAGAATAAAAGAAACACCAGAGAAACCACCACCTCGCCTCAGAAAGAGCAGAAGCTCCTTGGATAGGCCCCCTCCTGCTGGCTCCTGCCCCCACCACCAGTGTCCTTAATTCTGTGTTAACCATCTCCCTGTTTTTGTCTTCATACCGTTGGGTCCTGTGTATGTGCATCCCTTAAAAACACGTTGCTCTGTGCTGCCGGTTTTTGAGCTTTACAGAAATGGAGTCATTCTCCAAGTATTCTTTTGTAATTTGATTCCTTTCTTTCACATTATATTTTTGCAATTAATCCATATTGATGTGTGAGGCAACAGTTTATTTTTATTGTAGTGTAATAGCCTGTTATATAAACATGACTATCCGTTCTGCAGCTAATGATCCTTTGTTGTTTCTATATTCTGCTGCTGGTGTTACAGTTGCTCTGGCCTAAATATTTTTCACAAATTGAATGTTATATTTTATAGTTCATGCTTTAATTTTAACCACATTTATCAACTTTGCTCTTTATTCATTCTTACATTTCAGAACTTTTATTTGGGATCATTTTTTTTCCTACCTAATGTAAACCATTAAGAATTTCTTTTCTCTCAGACTTTGTCTAAAAAAGCCTTTATTTCAATTTCTTACTTGAAAGGTAAGTAATTCTAGGCTGAGAGTTAATATCTCTCAAGACATATTGAAGCTATTGTTCCAGTCATTTGAATTCCAGTGCTACAGTTAAGAAGTCAGTCATGAGTCTAACTACCACACCTTTATAAATGATGTCTTTTCAAAAATCTATTGTCTGTATTTAAGGTTTTCTCTTTCCCTCTAGTAAATTCTGCAGTTTTCACTATAATATGGCTAAATGTGGATATCCTTTTGATTTGTTCTGCACTGGGCTTCCTGGATTTAGTACTAGTATCTTTTACCCAATATCTCTATAAATAGTGATTCTTCCTCATTTCCTCTATCATCTCCTTCTAGAACCATAGATATGTAGATCTGTCAGTGAACTCGTATCCAGCACATATGAAGAACTCTATAACACTTCAGTAAGAATGCTGAAATAAACCAACTCACTAGGAAATGGGCAAAGGAACTGAACAGACACTTTGTGAAAGAAGATATCATTGGTCAATAGGCACATTAAAAGGTGCTTACATCAGGAAAATGCAAACTTAAACTTTGTGAGATGCCACTAACAAACCCACTGGAATGACACAAATTTTATAAGATGGACAATACCAGGTGTGGAAAACTTGGAATTCTCATATACTGCTGGTGGAAATGTAAACTCTTCACTTTGGATAACAGTTGTGCTGTTTCTAATAAAGTTAAACATACATTTATCATATGGCCTAGTGATTCCACTCTTAGATATTTATCCCAATACACGCCTACACCTGTACATAAAAGCACACTCTATCTTATGTCATAATAACCCCCAAATGTCCCTTCAGCAGATAAATGGATTTAAAAAATCATGGTGTATATATATATATGCACACAATGGACTACTACTCAGCAATGAAAAAGAATGAACCACCAACATCCTTAAGCAGATGAATCTCAAAACATGTTGATAAAAAAAGCCGATCATGGAAAGTAATATACTGTATAATTCCACTTATATAAAATTCCAAAGCAGGCAAAGCTCATCACTGTGACAGAAAGCCAATCAGTGATGGAGTGGGGCTGGAGGGCAGGGTGGGCTGGCCACCCAGGAGCACAGAGAACCTGTATCTTGAATGAGATGGTGGAGACACACAGGCACCGATTTACAGACAAAGTAAGAAAAACGACTTCCTCGAGAAAACAGCCAGTTAATAGTAGAGCAATATTAGCATTAGTCTTGGTCTATTAACATTTTCAAGCTTTCTCTCAGAAGGACAAACTGGCTGCAGGAAAAGAGCTCACGTGCACCCAGCATGTAACAAACACTGCTGGAGACAGCTGGGTGAGGGCCACATGCCAGCCACATGCGACAGAGACCCCGACCTCACAGAGACCACACACCGGTGGGAAGAGGTTTCACGGCAGAGGGCAAAGAACACTATGGCACTGCCAACAAGCAATTTAACCATATGGTCGGCTACAGGGGCCCCTAAAGTATCTCCCACAAGAGTTTTTAAGGCCTTTATGTTTAAAGTATAAAGAACAAGGTAGACTCACAACAAACAATAAAGTAAGGTAGATCCTTACCTAACACATAAAAAGATAACTACAGATGGTTTAAAGACCTAACTATGAAAGGTAAAACTATAAAGTTAGTAAAGGAAAATGTAGGGAATATTCTTGTTGCCTTAAGGACTTCTTAAATAAAATTTCAAAAGCATAAAACAGTAGGCAAACTAGACTGAATTTGATCACATCCAAATTAGAATTTTCTGTTCAGTACACTATGGAAAAAATTAACAAACAGATGACAGAGAAAAGATTTACAAACCATAAAACCTATAAAGGAATTATTGTCCAGTGTAACAAGAGCTTCTGCAAGTCAACAGGAAAAGACAGCAATCCCAGTGGGAAATGGGCAGAAGGCAGTAACAGGCACCCGCAGCAAAGGAAGCCCAGAACCATATAAGAACACCAAGAGCTGCCTAAACCAAATACAGAAATGCAAATTAAAACATCCCTCTGAATGACAAAATTTGGGCAAGTGAACGTCAAGTATATGCAGATGTACAGGAAAACAAAACTCAATGTGCACGGCGCTACCAAACTTGTAGACTGAGGCATCCTTTCTTAAGAGCTTAGTCAAATTAAGTACCCATATGCACATGGCATCACCACGGAGGAATTCTTTCTGGACGTACATCGCAGTGAGTGGCCGTGAAGAGCTGGGGCAATGCACAGTCATCTGGGCTGGAGGGAAGCCAGAGACACTCGCCTGCGTGTCCATGGTAGGGAAATAATTCAAAGCACGAGGCAAGGGTGTGATGCGAGGGGACACAGAGCATGGTGAAAACACCCAGGTTATCCTAGCATGCGATGGTGACAGCACGGTGATGAAAAAGGCAGAGGACACTCACCTCAGGGTTGTAGACAAAGCCAGATGAGGTAATGCACGTAAAGTGCCCAGTCCCTTGCCCTTAGTCCTACGAAAGTAATTTCTGCTCCTTGGTATAGGTTACCCCTCTGAGCTTTCACCCCACTGTTTGTTTATTTGTGCAGCTGGAGCACGGAGCTTTGTTACGAGAACTTAATAGAAGATGCAGTGGCCACGTGAGTGCCCGGGGGAGGCGAGGCCTCTGGAGTCTGCGGGTCCCCTGTGCACAGCAGCCCCTGTATGGCAGGACAAGCCCTCATCCCGCCTGCATCTCCAGCTGCGCACCTAGAGAATCATTAAAGCCAGTGCCATGTGGCTGTGTTGCGGGTAAATGAGATAATGCAAACCTCATAACAAGTGCTCGTTCACCTCGCTTCTCCTCCCTCCCAGGTATGGGGAGGCACCGTCTTACCAGGGGGAGCCCCGTGCCACCATCACATGTTGCGGTGGCCACGCGACAACATGGAGGACAACTCAGCCATGCTGAGACAACACATACATATACAGAAAATGACTAGAAAGAACAACATCAAAATGAGTACCTTAGTTGAATTTGGGTAGAGAAATTATAGGTGGTTATTTTTCTGTTTTTGTATTTTCCGAGTATCCTATTATATGGTTATGTTACTTTTAGAAATGTAATATTTCATGGCAAACAAGTATTTTACTTTAAAATTGCATTGAACAAAAAGTGTTAAACTTCAAAACCTAAACAGCATCTTTATAGATTCTCTATCAAATGGAGTTAATTTTAAAATTCTAGAATATATTCTGAAGCACTAGGTTCTTCTTAATTCTAACACTTAACCTGGGAGAAGTAATTTACTCTGAGAGCTGCATTCTTCACCTATGAAGTGGGGCTAGTTTTAACTCACAGTTGTGAGGATGAAATGAGATAATATGTAAGTACCATGGAGATGGATCATGTTTTGAAAACTTCAAAGTTTGCAAAGATATAAATATAAACCCCTTAAATACCAGAAGAAAAAATTTTAAATGTTTAGTAGCTTGAACTCCAACATTAGATAGACCTATATTCAAATTTTAGCTCTGCCACCGACAACCTGGATGACTTTGGGCAACTACTTCACCTTCTCACTACAGTACCTTCTCAGCAGTGTGGGGGTAATGACCACATGCCTGTGTTGCTGTGAAAATTAAATGAGATAAGTAACTTATGTATAGCACAGTGCTTGTCACAAAATAATGGCTCATTTAATGTTACCAATTATTATAATCCTCCTTAAAACCACTTCTGCAGTTAATGAAACTGAATATTATTATTAACATCTCAATCACTGTTTCACATTAAGATACAAAAATAGAAAAGACATTCCCTACCCTTAAGGTTCTCACAGTCAATAAAAGAAATGGAAATATATTTCAAAGATCATAGGAGACTACAATAACTAATAAAATCAAATTTTATATCTATTACTATGAGAATAAAGACAAAGGGGAACAGGATTGGTTACAATGAGGAATGTATCAAAATCTCAAAGGAGATGATATTTTAGTTGGATCCTGAAAGACTGGGTATGATTTTGTCCATTAATGAAGGAAAAATACAAAATTAAAAATCCAAGCCAGGCATGATGGCACATGCTTGTAATCCCAGCTACTCAGGAGGGTAAGGTGGGAGGATCATTTGAATCCAAGAGTTCGAGTCCAGGCTGGGCAACCTAGCGAGATCCCATCTCTTAAAAAAAAAATCTATACAGTGCTCAGGCCATTGAGACTTGTCTCATCAGATGGAACACTGAGAGGGGAAAGGCTGGCTGTAAAAAGAAGAAATATTATGATCTAATTGTGAAGAGCTTTATAAAAATGCCCTGCCCCATTATTTGGACTTTATGCACAATAGGGAAATCAAAAGAGGATTAAAGAACACAATCAGACCTAAAATTTAGAAAAATAACTGGTAAAATTAGGTTGACTTAACAGTGCCAGGAAAGACTTCCCAGGGATGACATTTGGAAGAAGAGTCTGGGAAGGTCATCCCAGGTGGCGTGTGGGAGACACAGACCTGAGGACCTGCCAAGCGCATCTCCGGCTTCTGGAGCATAGCAGAGTGGGGGCAGCGGAGGTGATGTGGAAGACACGGGCCAAGACAGCGACACCTTTGCCCAGGAATGTGGGCTTCAAGGGCAAGAGAGAAAGGCCTGCGATGGTAGAGCGATCTGAGAAGATGACGTTGTGGAAAAACAGGGGCTGGAGGAACAGGCAGGAAATCACAAGAGTGAAAACTCAGCCCAGAAGAGGGAAGAGCAGATGGACTCAAGAGACATTTGAGGGGACCATTCAGTCTAGCCTGGGAGGGAAAAAAAATGAGTATGTTCTATTTTTTACCATTTTTCTATTCAAAAAGCACTCACTATTCCCCTCTACCTATGGATTAAAATGTCAATGCTAGCATTCAAGGCCTTCCTAGTCTGACCTCTCTGCCTTTTTATCCACTTTCCTTACACCCCACGGTCCCTCTACTTGGACTGTCCTCTCTGCCATGTCAAACCCCATCTGACGATTGAGGCCTGACTAATTCCATGCCACCCACAAGGCCTTCCGAGCTCTCCTGGTGCCTCTCCCCTCAAACAAAGCCTCCAGTGTTGTAAATTAATAAACCCTCATCATGTGGTAACGACCCTCTCCTATTACTAGGTACTACTGTATGATTCTTTAACAGCTGTTTACATTTCTATGTGCCTTGTCTGTATGTTTCCTTCATAGAACTGCAAAGAAATGTCAAGCACATGACCGCAGCTAGACAATCCAAGGCAAGATGAATGTCAGAAGATTTTGGCTTCCTGGAAAAAACTCACCATGGACTTTGGTTATTCAGAATTAGCTACTTCTTCTGTAAGGCTATCAGGTAAAATAAAATAGTAATGATAAGAGTGGTAAAGTATACCTGCCAATCCACTTTCACAATAAGATATGTAAGAAGAACAAATCAATATAGGTTGAAAGGAGAATACAATGAGTAATTCCATGAAGAATCCTTGGAATTACATAAGCAGCATAATAACAAGTAGTTTTTCAAACTAACTTATTTACAAAGAAGTAATTTAGGAGTGGCCATTCTCCTCCTCTCTAATAATTTTAAGAGAGAGAGGCCGGGCGCGGTGGCTCACGCCTGTAATCCTAGCTCTGGGAGGCCGAGGCGGGTGGATCGCTCGAGGTCAGGAGTTTGAGACCAGCCTGAGCAAGAGTGAGACCCCGTCTCTACTAAAAATAGAAAGAAATTATCTGGCCAACTAAAAAATATATATACAAAAACATTAGCCGGGCATGGTGGCTCATGCCTGTAGTCCCAGCTACTAGGGAGGCTGAGGCAGTAGGATCGCTTAAGCCCAGGAGTTTGAGGTTGCTGTGAGCTAGGCTGATGCCACGGCACTCACTCTAGCCCGGGCAACAAAGTGACACTCTGTCTCAAAAAAAAAAAAAAAAAAAAAGAGAGAGAGAGACATAGCAAACTTTAACTTAAATAAACAGTTTCTGGAAATTGGGCTTCAACAAGTGAAATTATAATACATAAAAAAAGAAATAATATGTACCTAGTTGCAACTTCAAAGTCAAGCTACACACGAAGAGGACTTACAGTTTGGGCTTATATATATCTGTAGCAACAGGAAGAACTCCAGGAGAACTCAGAAATTTCAATGCCAAACATGTCACAAGAGGTCAGAGGTCACATTTTCTAACTTGGGTTTTACCCTAAAGTAAGCAATACATGTAATTAATTGATGCCCTAATTCTGAAACATTAACTTGAATGGGACTAGTCTACCAATCCGCTGTTAGTCTAATCATGCTAGTCACAATGTGATCACCTCTAAAAACACAAAGTCAAAGTTACTCAAGACAGAAAGGAAACACCTAGGTTGACTATTTTGATTGCTTTTTCCCAGTAGTCAATAAAAAATAAGTTAACCTCCCCAATCACACTGCCTAGCTAATAATGCCAGCAGAGACTAGTAAAAAATCCATATCTGTTTCAAAAGCATGTCTTTAAACTATAACTATTACTTAAAATAATTATAAACTTCTAATGCCATGTTATAATTACCCAAATTAGATGTGCATAATTTGTTTGGTTTAAAGAAAAGCAAGTGATATATGTAACTTGATTTTATTGGACATTAAACTATACATGGCATTTAGAGAAATAACATGACAATGAGTTATGAATCATATTAGGAATCTGCATGACTGAAGGCTTAAATTTCACTTGTTACTGATTCTTTGTTCTTTGATTCTTCACCCTTTACATCTTGATTGGAAATCTGTAAAACAAGGGCATCATCTGAAGCATAAAAATATTTTATAAATATTTAATAGAAATGTTAAGTAACTGAGTATTTCAAAGCTTTAATGACACCTATCCAAATTACATAAAAGTGATGAATTCATGTGACAACTATAGTGTTTACAGACATTTAAACTGAAAAGAGGACTACTATTATCATGCGTATCTTCATACAACCCTCAACTGACTACTGTATTTCCTTTTTTAATAATAAAATGACTCAATTGTTTCAATTTTACGATGATTAAACATTAGAAGACATCCTTCCATTTCTAGAAATGTAAAACGTTTTTACTGAGAGGCCAAAATTCATGCTTATTTAGTTCCCAAATGAAGTCATCTATAGAATTTATGTTATCATTAATTTATAAACATGAGCTGTAAATCAGAGGGACAGCTTCACCATTAATCAAAACATCAGACTTAATCCCAGATATGTATTTTGAGCTCAGATTGATCTTTTTAGTAAAAATACTTTCCATAGCAAAATAATAAAACTTGTGAAAGAAGTTTCCCTTAGGTATATATTTTTAAAGATTTGAATTATTGAATAAATCTCAGCAGTGATTCTGTAACTTACAGCACCTTTCCTACTTTCTTGGATACAGCACTAGCAGTTCTTTTAAAAAAGGAAAATTAAAAGAAAATGGTAAAAAGGACTCAGAACACTCTTTCCTGGGGAGGTATCATGGACAGGTACTGCTATGAACTCTGAATGTTGGATATCATCATACTTAGGTGGAATAAACATCTAGAATGAACACAGATACATTCTCCTATTTTTTTATTGAGATAAGATTATTATTAGTTCCAATTAGCCGGGCATGGTGGTGCATGTCTGTAGTCCCAGCTACTCGGGAAGCTGAGGCAGTAGGATTGCTTAAGCCCAGGAGTTTGAGGTTGCTGTGAGCTAGGCTGATACCACGGCACTCACTCTAGCCCAGGCAACACAGTGAGACTCTGTCTTAAAAAAAAAAAAACAAAAAGATTATTATTAGTTCCTAAGAGTTCAATCAATTATGAGGATCTGAGGCTTAACTACTTTAAAAGGCCACAAATTCTACTCATGGAATTTCCTTTTAAAATTGCAATGTAAGTCTTACAACATTCAGGATCCTGTATTTGATGATGAGATTGCTGTGGATTTTGAGGTGTCCAGTGTTATATACAAACATGAAGAACATGCCTTGGGTTTGTTTCTGCTAAAAGGGATTTTTTTTTTTTATTGCTTTTAGCTCTGCTTTTGAACTTCAGAAAATATCCAGTGCCTTTAGCAACAAATTTTTTTTTTTTTTAAAGATAAATCACAAGATTGTTGTCAGCTGGGAAGATGGTGGAGGTAACAGTTTTAAACTCGCCCCTGAACCTCCTAGACAGAGTTACTGGAAGAGAAGCAAACAAAACAAAGCAAAAGGCCCTGGGACAACATATACAGTACCAAAAAAATTAAGTGATAAGGAGTCCTGTGAATCCCAAAATTTGAGCAGTCAGGACAAATCTGCAAGAGCTACTGATCTGCAATCAGTACTGACAGCTATGGAGGACAAGGAGGGACACAGTGGGGAATCTAGGGGAGCTGAGTACAGGAGAACCAACCTTGCAGCTGCAATGGACAGGGTGAGACATCCTCACGTGAGACGATTCACAGTAACGCACGGATCCATGGTAAAGTCCTCAGGAGCTGGAGCACGACAGTCCTGTGAACACCCAAAATTAGGCAAAGCTCCCTTCCAGGACAAAGCCCCACAGTATAGATAAGTGTGAGGAATTAAAATATCAAATACTACTGGAGTCAGTTAAAAAGACCTTTACTATAAGAAAGGGTGGTTCAAGGAAAAATGGGGGAAAGATAGAGAAAAACCTAGGAAATCTCAAGAAATATGAGGCCATATTTTTAGCACTTCACAAAACTGGCATAAGAAGAGCATTAGAGCCATAAATCTAGTAAAAGGATTCAGACCCACTTCTACCTGCTACAAGTTTGGGAAAACAGATTTTCACACCAGAATGACAACAGGAAGGACTGCAGCTCACAGGACAGAGTGACACCCTTAGATGAAGGCATGTCAGAAAGATATGCCTGCAAAACAGAAGAAAACCAGGATCCACTGTTTCAAGAAATGAGAAAAGACATTAAGAAAATGATATAATAGGAATGCTGTAAATCAGAATTAGAAAAACTCAGGAATGGGTTAAACATTTGAAGTAAATGGAAAAGAAATCACTTCAGAAGTGAAGTCTAAACTAGAAGCTACACAAGAGTGATTATACAGCAGATAATATCAGATAAACATAAGTTGCAAAGAATGAAAAAATTAAAAATCAAAAAGAAAAAAGATGAAAAGAATTCAATTGAAAATTACAAACAGAAGACAGGAAAAGAAGACTGAACACACTAAGACAGGCCTCAAATAATATAAACTAAATATATATAATAGTAATATAATCTTAACTATATATAATATAATTTTGTTTCTTATTCTCAGATAGCTGTGTATATAATGTTGCATAAAATATTGACTAATTATATGATATTCTAAAATTTTATTGTTCATGATATCCACAATTCTCACCATGTCAGAGAGGAGGTAAGATTTTAGATAGAAGAGATACATAAAACCCAGTAGCCATAAATTTCAATGGAAAATATCAGTATGAATTAATGAGGTGTTTTTATCTTTTAAAAGTATATTGATTTCCTAACTCTGTCCATTCCAAGGCCTAGAGAGACAACACAGTAGCAACTCGGAGTGGCCAGAAAGTACTCTTGAAATACAATTTCAAACTAAAAGAAACCGGAGCCCTTGGAAGAAAGCAGTGGTTTAGGATGTGTACAAAATGGGCCTTAAACCCTGTCACCCGAGAAAGCAGGAACAAACTTTGGGATCCAACACAGAGGCCCCCACTGGTCAAAGATGGGAAAACCTCAGCATCAGAAAGGATTTTGTCAAAAAATGACAACTAAAAGAAAAAACCTAGCTGGTTACCACTGAAGGATGCTATTTTGAAAACTGGTAAGTACATAAAGAGAAGGAATTAAACACTTCTCCTACTTTTCCCATGTGAACCATACCACAGCACAACCAAATAGCAGATAATGGGAAGCCTATATCCTTACAGAGGCATTCCAGTTAGCAAAGGAAAGAAAATTAGATTACCACCATTTTGCAATTCTTAATGAATTACTGGATCTAGCATCAATAGCTACATATATCACAAAACGAGATAACTGACACGTGTGCCTCCTGAAAACACAACTTTCCGCAGCCTGTGCAACAGCCTCGACCCACCCCACAGCCTCTGGACCAACCATCAATTTCCGGGAAATACAGAGGACTGAGCAGCAGGTCAAACTGGACCACAGAGCTGCGATCCTCAAAAGCCAGACTATGAGAAACCAAATGACCCAGTTTCCCCAATCAATAAATCCCAAATGAAAGCCACAACAAAAAAGATGGATGAGAAATCCACAGATCAAAACAGAAACAAGCAGAATGAAGCCATTATACCAAAGTAAATGATAATGTTTAGGATGCAGGATAGCCTAAGAGGGAGTCACACCAACTCCCATAACTTTGAATGCATGACTAAAACTATGTAGCTTTCAATTTTTTTTAAAATGGAGTCACCAGTCAAAATAAAGAGTGAAACTTAATGACTACATATGCAATCCTAACAATAATTCTTCTGCAGCCTTCTGTAACTTCAGCCATTTCTAAAGTTTAAAAGACACCTCTATGTTGAGACTTACCTGTAAATAAGCAGAACAACCTGACCTAAAATGAATCCAAGGCTTGAGAGTGCAGAATAGGCATATCAGGCTTTACAGCAAAAGATCAGAGTGCCTGTCCTTGTCCCACGCCACTTCCTAACTGACCTCAGGCAAGCGCAACAGGCAAGAAAGTTGACGTTAACCAAGAAGCAAAGGCACTGGGTCAGGCAGTTCTCTGCACAGTCCCCCCTGGAGCCAACTGTCCAGCAGGGAAATAGTTACGACTGTGACTGATGTTGGGAAAAAAGCACAGAACGCTGAGACGTGAGCCACTGCGATGGGGGGAAATATGACACAGCTCTCAGAGGGGACGAGGCAGAGGACACACGGGGAACCCCTCCTGAGCACTTAACCTCCGATTTTCTTCCTTTCTTTTCATCTATCTTTAGATGACACTAATAAAACTAAGACTATTTACTAGGTAAAATAAATTTATTGATATTTAATTAGGAACTATGGACCTCACAACATGAAGGAAAATAAGCCTTGGCATCATTTAAGGCTATACCGATGAAGCAAGGAGAGAAAGGAACACTTAATGACAAGCTGCGATACAAAAGGAGAAGGTGTAGCATCCTGTTTAACAACCTTCGCATCTTTTGTCACAGTTTAACTTGCGCACACACGTACACACATAAGTGTTGCGATAATCCAACAGACGTCTGCACCCGGCACTGTGGGGTTAATTCTCTGACTCCCACACAGCAGGTGGTCACAATCTAACAGCAATATTTACTAGGAGAGTCTGACAGCTTCCTAGGGAACATCCCTAGAGCTTCTAGAAGGATGCTACACGTGAGATCTAGAAAGATGCTACACGTGAGAAAAACGAATAGTCTGAAAAACTGAAATGTTTCAGTCAAGCTTACATGATTTTAATTTTTAAAAACAAATCCAAAGAACAGTATTTTATTTCAGCGGTCTTCTATGAGCAATTTGATATACAAAAACTGTTTTCTTAAAAGTCTCAATCATAAGAAAATACTTTTTATTCTTTGAGATTTCTTTAAATGTTTTTATTATCAACATCACCTCTCTGTAATTTGTATTTAGCTACCACACCTCAAATTATTTGCTTTAATTAAAACTATAATAATTAAAACAATGTACTATTTATTTTATTCTTACTTTTCATACAGTATTATTTTGTTCCTTCCACTAACCTACAGGAGCTAAGAGTTGAACATGGTCAGCGTCAAAGTATTCTGAGGGTGAGTGTAGAGTCAGAGCCACACAGAGCCTGAACACTTTCTCCATCTTCTGTTCCTTCCCTTGCAGGTAATTTTATGATCTTCTTCACCAGAATACAGGGAAGGGACAAAAATATATGGAATTCAATTTTGTTACTTATTAACAAAAGCCAACAAAAAGTGTTTAAGTGAGCTTTTGTAAATTATCTGTTTCCATTTTTACAAATAGCATTTAAAGAATATGGAGAAATAGGTATAAAGAAATTTTATCTAAATTAACAGCAACAACAAAAAAACCAACCTCCAAACATTTAAAAAGATAAATTTGACTTTTTTTTTTTTGGAGACAGAGTCTCACTCTGCTGCCCGGGCTAGAGTGCCATGGCATCAGCCTAGCTCACAGCAACCTCAAACTCCTGGGCTCAAACAATCCTCCTGCCTCAGCCTCCCAAGTAGCTGGGACTACAGGCATGCGCCACCGTGTCCGGCTAATTTTTTCTATATATATATTTAGCTGTCCATATAATTTCTTTCTATTTTTAGTAGAGACAGGTCTTGCTCTTGCTGAGGCTGGTCTCAAACTCCTGAGCTCAAACAATCTGCCCACCTCGGCCTCCCAGAGTGCTAGGATAAATTTGGCTTTATTCCTTTAAAAATACCCAGAGAAACAAAATAAAACCAAGTTCTTATTTTAAGACATCCTTATAATTAGTATATAACAAGTAAATAGAAGAGTCATGAATTAGTTTGATTTTTTTTTTTTGTATCCTGAATCTTTGTGTACCAATATAAATAGCATTACAAACTGGGGTGGGGAGGAAATTTCTTTTTAAAAACTGAGTGGTTTGGCCAGGCGCAGTGGCTCATGCCTGTAATCCCAGCACTCTGGGAGGCCAAGGCGAGTGGATTGTTTGAGCTCAGGAGTTCGAGACCAGCCTGAGCAAGAGCGAGACCCGTCTCTACTAAAATAGAAGGAAATCATATGGACAGCTAAAAATATATATAGAAAAATTAGCCGGGCATGGTGGTGCATGCCTGTAGTCCCAGCTACTTGGGAGGCTGAGGCAGAAGGATTGCTTTGAGCCCAGGAGTTTGAGGTTGCTGTGAGCTAGGCTGATGCCACGGCACTCTAGCCTGGGCAGCAGAGTGAGACTCTGTCTCAAAAAACAAAAAAACCAAAACCGAGTGGTTTATTTAATAATTTCTAAAATATAGCATGAAATTGTTAAAAATGCTGTCAGTGGGCTATGACCTAATACAATTTTGCTTTGTTTTCTTTTGAGGGTCTTTGAGGGGCTCTGTGGCCCCGGTTAGAGTACAGTGCCATCATCATAGCTCACTGCAGCCTCCAACTCCTGGGCTAAGGTGATATCCTCCTGCCTCAGCCTCCCAAAGTGCTAGTATTACAAGCGTGAGCACACAGCCAAGATGTTATTTACTTACTGCACATACCATGCTTGTCCTGTATTACAATGAGTAATGAACAGTATACTATTTTTAGACAGCTTCACTACATAAAAGCAAATGATTAACTAAAATCCATTTTAATAAAAGACCTAAATAAAGTTACCAAGAGTTAAAAATTCTGATAACTGCAAAACTATTATAAATAGTACATACTGATATTTTACTTATCTAATATTTATTTTATAAACACAAGTTGCTTGTGTATGTTTCTATATTTGTTTTTCTAACAACTATATACTCCTGCAAAGAAAGTGACTTCAGTCCTTTGTAATATATGTTGATTAGCATAATAAAGTATTTTTGGACTTTTCCCCCAAGATCTCACATGAAATTTTACAAGGATTTTTTTGTTTGTTTGTTTAAATTTACTTACTTGGTAATACAGTCAATGTTGGCAATTTGCTTCTGGTTCCGTATAATCTCAATGGCTGCCCAAAGATGCTGGATAGCTTTTGTATCCGCCTGTCATCTTTTTGTTAAACGTGCCATGAGCTGTTTACTTCTTTAGCTGTAATAATACATAAAAACATAAGGGAAAAAAAGATTACAAATTGAATTATTATTAACACAAGCGAGTAACATCATCAGTGCCTCTTGACTACTGATCATACCAAGGTAGCAGGTAGCTCTGCCAACTTTCTGCCTCATTCCCTACCATCCACCTCACCACTTTCTTCATACAAGTTACCATTTGCTTCGTTACTTCATAAAAAGTGAGTCTAAAAATGAAAGGGTTAAGGTTTTCCCAAGGAGAACAAATGGCTACCTTATGTCAACATGTTTTTTTAAATAAATTTAAGTTTTATTCTAATGCACAGAAATATTACAAGACATTTATCAATAATGCATTGTTTGTAATTTGATCAATAGAAAATGGAATTTAAATGCCCTAATTGTTTGTACTTTGGTTTATTATAATCATGGCTTAAAAAACCCAATTGTATATGCATATATTGATAAATGAAAGCATTTCAATAAAATAAAACCATGAACAGAAAATGCAAAGAGTATTAATAGTTACTTCTGGGGTAAGATGGGAAAAGCTGGCAAACAGGATACCAGAGGGCCACAAATTATTAGGAACAATCATATTCTTGAATAGATGTTAGTTTCAGGGGTATTTATTACATTATTAAGAAACAACATTGCTATTTTATTCAAATTTCAGTATTCTGGATTAACAGAAAAAATTGTATCTGTACTGGACATGTACAGACTTTCTTCTCTTGTCATTATTCCCTAAACCATGTAACAACTATTTGCATAACATTTACATTGCATTAGGTATTATAGGTATTATAAGTAATCTAGATATGATTTAAAGTAGATAAGAGGATGTGCATAGGTTATATGCAAATACTACACCATTTTATATCAGGGACTTGAGCATCCATGGATTTTGGTACCTATAGGAGGTCCTGGACCGAATCCCCCACTAAGGAACAAGGGACAAATGTATATGTATGTATGTATGTATACATGCACACACATACATACATATACACATAAACACAAAGATGAGTATACCAGCAGCAATGAGCATACCAGACATCCAGACTTTGGTTTCTAAATACTATTCTCCTCAAAAGGAACCAGAGAAATGGCTAATTTCAGGGCTCAGGCAGGGAAAGTATTGAATAAGCCTAGAACATCATGTGCCATAAAGTATGGAAATTCCCAAAAGATCATGGAGATATGTCAAAATGACACTGGAGCTAACCAAGGGGCTCCCACTGGCTAAATCTGGGACAATTTGAACATCAAAGAAATGATATAATGAGAGCAGTTGTCTATAACCCATTGAATAAAATAGGAACCTAGGAGCCCATACTGATATCAATTAATAAATAAATGGGGGGTGGATACAGAGGCAGGAAAGCTTTCCCTTACAATACAAGGTCAACTAATAAATGTAGAACGATGATGGAAGGGATGATTACCATTTGGTAACCCTTATAATAATTGTTTTGGTCAAGGAGCAAAACTGGATACTAATATAAATGGGTGAAAGTGTGATCAGGAACAGGATTTTTACATAGTCTCAAAATATCTCCAGACAATATTTATTCATTAACTTTCCATTGCAAAGTCTGGCAGATTATCATCTTACCAAATGATAAAAGTAAATGTCATCAGCAATGGGACAAATCAACATCATGTGCCTTCTGATAGGATGCATTGAGAAGAACACAGCATCACTTCTGTGGTATTCCTGCCAAAAATGTATGTCCTGAGTACATTGGTGGTATAGTGGTGAGCACAGCTGCCTTTCAAAATGCATGTCCTAAATCCAGTCATGAGGAAACATCAGGCAAACACATACTGATAGACATTCTGCAAAGTAATTGGCCTGTCCTCTCCAAAATATCAAGGTCATGAAAGGAAGGAGAGACTCAGAACTGTTCAAGATAGAAGGAAACTAATGAGACATGACAGTTAAATGCAACATGTGATCCTATATTGGATCCTGGATCTATAAAAGACTTTATTGGAGAAAATCAGTAAAATTTGAATGAGGTTTGTGGATTAGAATGTGCTATTGTATTAATTTCCTGATTTTGATGGGCATAATGTGATTCATGTAGAAAAGTGTCTCTATTTTTTAGGAAACAGACATTGAAGTATTGAGGGGTCCTGTGACATCATATCTGTGACTTACTGTCAAATGGTTCCAAAAAAAATGACTTGTATCTACAGAGAAAGAGAGAGTGATAAGGCAGATATGGTAAATTTCTAACAACTGGGAAATCAGGCTGAGGGAACACAGGATATCTTTGTACTGTTCTTGAAACTGTTTTGAAGAGTTTAATTATTTCCACTTTAACAGTTTTGAAATATTTTTAATAACCCTATTGTAACATCCCCTTCAGCAATTTAATTCAAGATCAGTATAAAATAAGAGCATGAAGCTAATAAGAAATAAGTCATGCACAAAGGAAGAGAATTTATAAAGATAAATAGATAAGAGTTACTAAATATATTAAGACCTATGAATCTTGGATGCTATTTTTTAATTACATACTAAATTTTACTGTTAAAGAGCCATGGGGGGCCAGAAAAGTCCTAAGAGGTCTTTTCTTCATATATTTTTATATTAGGATCAAGAATAAAGTACAATGATCCCAAGAGGATTATGTATCAGAGAGTTCTTCTGGAGTTAACTCATATAAGGTTTTTATTTTATTTCGTCATAAAACAAGTCAAGCAAAAAAAAGCCTAGCTCTCTTTTTCTGCTGTGACAATGTGTCTGGTTGTCATCTGTGGCATATGTATCACACTCTGTAAACCTGTATCTTGCTCTTGCCCTATAATCCTATCTTTGTCTCCTCAATAAACCTCATTTCCATGCTTGCCTTACAAAAAAAAAAAAAAAAAAAAAGCCTAG
This sequence comes from Lemur catta, assembly GCF_020740605.2. Taxonomy (NCBI): domain Eukaryota; kingdom Metazoa; phylum Chordata; class Mammalia; order Primates; family Lemuridae; genus Lemur; species Lemur catta. Next base: position 286,524,907 of record NC_059128.1, read on the forward strand.
AGAAAACATCACCAGGACTTAATTTTGGACGGGGAACGAGGGAGAGGCAAGTCTCAAGGACAAAGCTTCCATTTCTGGCTTACACGGGGTACTGAAGTAAGGACTGTGGGATGAAGACTAAGTTTGCAGAAGGCAGTGGTGTGTGCGTGTGTGTGCTGAGTTCAGTTTGGGGCAGACCAAGTTCAGATGCCTTTTAGAAATCCAAGGGAAGATGCCAAGCAGCTATGTGGAGATACAGCTGGGGAGTTCAGGAGAGCACATGCTGAAGATCTGTGAGACACCCAAGAATAGTAACCAAAACCATAACTGCAGATTTGACTTCCCTAGGATAGAATATGGCAGAAAGAGACCTAGGCCCCAAGAACTAAGAGCAAATCCAGGAGAGCTATCCTATAGAAATCCAGTGAAGATAGGGTTTCAAAAAGTGCAGAGTATCACTGAAAAGTCAAAAAGCAAAAGGAACTGAAAAGTCCACTAGATTTAGCAAACTGTTGGTCACTGGTGACTTTAGCAAGAGTAATATTATTTTGTTGAAATAATATTGTTCCAAATCAGATCAGGGTGGGTGAAGGAGTGAGTGACAGGTGGTGAAACTGAAACAGAAATAGAGCTCTTCCCAGAAGACAGACTGAACAAAGGGAGGAGGCAGATGGAAAAGACCTGGAAAGAGATGAGAAGGCACAGGAAGGTCTATGGTTATGCAAATTTTATCCTCATTTTAATTCAAATACGTACATATGATTTTTCAAAAATCAAACAATCCCAAACCCTGTACCTCTATTGCTGCTACCCTACGGCAATCCCTGCCCTCTATTTTAGTTTTGTTTTTTGGTACTTACCTCTGTATTTATAAGCCCTACCCTTACCTACTGACGTCCTACCTCAAGTCAATTAATCTCTTCCACATACACCCACCCCCAACAAAAATGCACATACACTATCCTTCCTCTTATCTTCTCAATAAAGTCATACCCGACTTTCTAATTAAACCAGCATTCACTGTTTTTATTTATCATTTATTTATTTATTTATTTATTGACAGAGTCTCGCTTTGTTGCCCGGGCTAGAGTGAGTGCCCTGGCGTCAGCCTAGCTCACAGCAATCTCCAACTCCTGGGCTTAAGCGATCCTACTGCCTCAGCCTCCCGAGCAGCTGGGACTACAGGCATGCGCCACCATGCCCAGCTAATTTTTATATATATACTTTTAGTTGGCCAGATCATTTATTTCTATTTTTAGTAGAGATGGGGGTCTCGCTCTTGCTCAGGCCGGTCTCGAACTCCTGACCTTGAGTGATCCACCTGCCTCGGCCTCCCAGAGGGCTGGGATTACAGGCGTGAGCCACCGCACCCGGCCCAGCATTCACTGTTTTAATTACCAGGACTACGTGCTGACACTCACAACTGTTCTGAACCCTTATCGCATCTCCAGTGCTCCAAGACCCAGTCAAGACATTTCCCCAGACACAGAGCAGGGCAACTGTGGGCTCATCTCCTCTATTTACTTCCTCTCGGGACTGCAGTCTTATACTGCCTATTGCCCAGTGCTGGAAAACAATAGCCTCGTGTATTTTACCCAGTTTCATCATGGAGGGTGGGAATGTAAGTCCATTAGCAGTTGCTCTGCCATGGCCAGAAGTAGAAGTCTAGACTGTCTCCTAGTACCCCTGTTTCTAGAAGGGCATCACCCACTTTCAAGACAGTCTAAATGAGAACTGTTCTCATTTGCCCTTTTCAGAAAACACACCTCAAGGCTTTTGCAGTATAGAAAATGGTAGCGAGCTGGCTGCAGGTGCTAGGGAAGGACTCTGCGCATGTAACTACCACAGACTGGGAGAAATCACCCCATTCTCAGCCCCTTCACTTCCCCACCCCCAGAGGGACCTGGTGCCTCTAATTCTTGAGATTTCCATGGTTTTGAGGCTCAAACTGGCATGTTCCTTGACCTTCCCTCTCAGGCACTTACCTTTCCTGCTAAATCAAAAGACACTTCCACCACTTTCTTTCCAGTTTCCAAAATGTCATCTTTTCTACACTCTAGTCTATCTCATTCTTTTTGTCTCTATATATGGATTCACACACACACACACACACACACACCAACACTCATTTCAATAGGGTTTCAGGAAAGAATGCACATTCAGTTAATCATGTTTCAACAAAGGATTCATTTCAAATACTAAAGGCTTCAAAATGCTTGAGATCCTATAAAAAGATTCAGTTGAGAGGATGAGGTTGACTATATAAGAGAGGAAAGACATACATAAACTTTTTTTAAAGCCAGAAGATCAAATTCAAGCCAGAGAAAACATAGTTTTTAATAAGAACAAAAAAAGTATATCACATGCAAATTAATAACTTTGGCCATATTTGAAAAAATTTATTAATATTTATAAATCTAAAGAATCCTAAGGAAAATAATTATCTTCTCCTAAATAGAAATTCAGGAATATGCCATAAAATTATTGAAATCGATATAAAAGAATAGTGAAAAGAAAGTATTCAATTTTCTCCTGCTTAATCATAAAGAGTGGAGAACTATAAAGGGCTTCTCTGTTAGCCTCAAGTATTTGATGCATAAAAATGTCCTATGTACCTATACAACCTGCACTGTACCTGCCAGAGCACAGCACAGTTCCCATAAGAGTTAGTTTGTTTTGACACTTTCTTTACATTCTGTGGGACAGAGACCCTACACCATTCAGCATGGGATCCAAGCTTAACATGGAAAAGTCTGAATTTAATAATTCCAAAACACTGTACAACACTGTATCCTGGGGAAGCAAATAAATCTATATAAACAGAAATTTTGGGTGCAGATTGCATAATTCAAATTTTTGCTTTCTTTCTTTTTTTTTGAAACAGAGTCTCACTATGTGGCCTGGGCCAGTGTACAGTGGTGTCATCACAGCCCACTGCAACCTCAGACTACTGGCCTCCAGCGATTCTCCTGCCCCAGCCTCCTGAGTCGCTGGGACTACAGGCGTGTACCACTACACCTGGCTAATTTTTCTATTTTTTGTAGAGACAGGATCTCGCTCTTTCTCAGGATGGTCTTGAACTCCTGGCCTCAAACAATTCTCCCACCTCAGCCTCCCAGAGTGCAAAGATTACAGGTGTGAGCCAAATTTTTGCATTCTGAACATGTCAAAAACACTATCACATACAAAAATGACCTAAAGCAGTTTGCTGTCTACACATTTCTCCATAAAAATGGAAGTCTACAAAAAATCATAAATTATGGAAGAGATTTGAGTTGTAATAGCTTATCAACAATTTACTACATTAAAAAGATGAGTATATCACGTTAATCTAAAAATTTTAGAACTACATTATGAAACCTAGGCTGTTAGTTTCTCTACTTGCTATAAATTATTTTGGTTTTATCCAAAGTGGGTTATGTGTCCAAACCTAACAAATATTAAGTTACAAACTTCCTCCATTAAAAATTCTAATATTTTACACTTCTAATAGAAAGCAGCCTATAAGTATATAAAGCTAAAATTTCAAAATGTAAAAATTTCTTTATTCACAGGAAGGAAAAACTCTTTCATAAGGAAGAATGTCATTTACAAGCAAAAGGGAGTAATAATTATTAGTGACTATTCATTTCTGCAGGGACAGAAAGAACTAGAAGGAAGTTAAAAGGTGTTTTTTTTTTACATCTTGTCATGTAAAATTATGATTAAATATAACATAAATATCTCCCTATTCAGCAAAGATAAACAAGTATTCTCATAAAAATATAGCTAAGAGCTGAAAATATTTGCTGTTAGACAACACTACTAATTTTGCATCATTTTGCACTCCACGTTGTTGGGCCAGCGAAGTTTTTTACCAGTGATCTAAATCAATACTGCAATTTGAAGTTTATGGAGTTATAAGCATAATACATTGTATTTTTGCGATAACTTTCTGGTTTGTATTGATTAATGATGGTCATTTCTAAAGACTTTTCCTAAAATGTTTTTGAATACTTAAAAAATAACTATTACTATCAAAGAAAATTACTCTCAGTTGTCTATAGCAATTCATATCAAAAGCACACCTAATTTTGTTTAATGGACATTAAAGAAAATAGGAAAAGGGCCCAGTTCTATTAAAGTGCGTATTCCCGTTAGTGGGAAGTGTAAAATTTTGCTTATTTCAAAAATTAACCTAGAATCATTCATCCAATGTTTTTGAGCACCTACTATTTGCTAAGCACTGCTCTAGGTACTCAGGATATAGTGGTGAATGATTCAGAAAGGTTCCTATACTTATATGGCTTAGTGTTAATATTTGAGGCTATTGGGGGAACAGACAATAAATGTGAAAACAAAAAGATGATTTCAGATAGTGACAAGTCCTGTGAAAAAAAGAAAAGAAAAGGAAAAAAACAGCAGGCAATGGGGAGTGCCACTTTAGATTGGGTGGTCAAGGTTGCTGTGGTGGTCATCAGTGTTGTTCACTAAATACTTCTAGTTGTCCTAAGCAACAGCAGTATTGCACTTGTAAAGGAAAATCAAAACCTCAGGACCCTCCAACTCCTTATGCCAAAAGGGAAGGTCAAGCCCAGATGCTGAGTCATGCAACGCCCTCTTGCAAATGAATAGCTGTTACTAACACTGCTGGCCAGATTGCCACAGAAAGGTAAAGGGCTTCAGGCATCTACATGGACAGTTCCCACAGATCATCCATAAGGACACTGTTTGCCGGCCGCCCATCAATGAGGACATGCAAATTGTAACTTCCAGGTCTGCAGGCTAACTCTAGCTCCTAAAACTAAAGTCCACTTTGATTCCACACTAATAATGTGGATTACAAGTTTATCTTCCCAAGTGCAGAACAGAGACAAGACCATTCTTTCTTCCAGCTACCCAGGGACATCTGCATAACCGATTCTTCCTTTACTCCCTTTTCTCTTCAAACATTTACCTAATCTTGTGTAAAATGAAGATTTCCTGGCACTAACACAAGAATGTCACCATTTGCATCATGGCCCACCCTCTCCCCTTTTTTCTTTCTATATGCCCTCACTCTTTAAATACTGAGTTTCCAAATCCCTCTTCAGATAGCACAGGTGCTTCTGTGGTTTGTCCTTGAACTTTGGCTTCATAACCCTCCACTGATTGAGATCTTTGCCTGGCCACCTATTTGGGTTGTCACACTTCCCCACAACCCTAAAAAAGTGATTTATGACACTTGGCATTTGAAGATTCATGAATCTTACTCTGATTTGCTATGCTTTTTCTATATACCACGGGCAATGGCAATGCCCCAATGGTGGCTGCTGTCAGCCTCCTACCAGAATGAGGACCATTCGAGGCAGAGCTCCCACTAACCCATGATGGATGGGTAGAATGAGCATGACCCATTTTTTGAACCACTGAGGTTTGAGGTTGCTTGTTTTGGAGCACAACCTAACCAATCCTGCCTATCATAGAAAGTTAGGGAGATCATAAATGAAGTAAAACTTAAATGATGAAAAAGAGCTAGACACACCAAGGGGAAAACACATGCAAAGACATAACTGAGAAAGGACAGTGGCGGGAGTGTGGCGAATAAGGAGAATCAGTATGAAGGAGGTGGAGAACTGTACTCAGATCAGGCCATGCAGGATTGAAGGCAGACTGTGGGCAGCTTGGGCTTAATACCATTTTGATAGGTGAGCAAGGTGGGGATTTTAAGCTGGAGTGGGTGGGATGGGCATCGGGGGGCTTTTAAGGGAAAAGCTACCTAATGAATCATGAACAGGTAAAGTCCCTTTCTACCACCAAATTCCAGTTGCCTGATCTCAGGCGCAGACAAGAGACCAAACAGCACCTTTCTGGAGAAATTAAATGATCCCAGAGAAAGAATTTTCAGACACTGACATTTGAAGGAACCTAAAGAAAAAGCCATCTGACCACCTGACATCCCAACAGTAAAACCGACACAAAGAATGTCCAACTAGCTTCCCAATGTCTCACTCATAAATACAAACAGACAGCCAGGAATCACCAGACATTTGAGACCAGCTTCTCCACAAAAGAGAGAAAGAGGCCACATGGAGCAAACAGAATACATATAATTGATATCATGGAAAAGTAAGAAATGGAATCGCACGTATAAACCATAAATAGGATACTCTAAATAGAAATATTCAAAAAACTTTAAATATGATAAACGAATTCAGTAAAAGGGTTAGAAAATAAAATTGAGGCAATCTTACACAAAGTAGAAACAAAAGACAAGAAATACACAAATAGGAGATAAGAGAAAAAAACTTTGCGATACAATATCTGAATAACAAGAGTTACAGAATGAAAACGGGAAAAATTATTCAAGAAAAGTACCTACCAATGAAAAATAGGCATCTGCAAATGGACAAAGACCATGAAATGCCCAGCATATGAATGGAAGGAAGCGCAAAGCACATCCACCTGGAAAGTCAAACACTGGTGGTACGAAGAGGAGGTGAAAGGCTCTGCAGGGTGGGTGATAGGAGAGGTCATAAAACAAACTGGTATCAGATTTCTCAGTAGCAACCTGGAAGCTAGAAAATCATGGAGAATGCCTTTTAAATTAAAAAAAAAAAAAAAAAACAGAAGTGGAAGATGAAGATGTGACTCAATTGCCACAATCACAGGATAAAACTTTAACACATGAGAAGTTGCTTCTTATGAATGAGCAAAGAAAGTGGTTTCTTGAAATAGAATCTACTCCTGGTGAAGATACAGTGAACATCATTTAAATGACAACAAAGGATTTAATAAATTTAATTGATAAAGCAGTAGCAGGGCTTGAGAAGACAGACTCCAGTTTTTTTTTTTGGAGACAGGGTCTTGCACTCTTTCCTGAGCTAGAGTGTAGCAACATCATCATAGCTCACTGCAACCTCAAACTCCTGGGCTCAAGCCATCCTCCTGCCTTAGCCTGTTAAGTAGCTTAGACTACAGGCACATGCCACCCCACCCAGATAATTTTTCCATTTTTTATAGAGACAGGGTCTTGCTATGTGGCTGAGGCTGGTCTTAAACTCCTGACCTCAAGAGATCCTCCTGCTTCACCCTTTCCTATGACTCAAAATCCAGAAACAAAGCAAGCAAAAGGCTGAAAAATGGGACTACCACCACATACACACAAAAACACAAAAAAACCCCACAAAACCTAAAAACAAACAAGCAAAATTAAAACCTTTTACATGTCCAAAATACACCATAAACAAGGTAAAAATATGCATGACAAATGGGATAGGTAAAAGTAAAAGAAATTTTTGCAAATTAAATTATGAATTAAGGGTTAGTATCCTTGGTATGTTAAAAAAAAAAAAAAAAGAAAGAAACCTCTAAAATTTCAGAAAAAGCCCCAAAAACCCAATGAAAAAAATGAGCAAAAGATACGGACAAACAGAAAACACAACATGAAAGGTCAAGTTATGGAAAGACAATTTCTCTTAGAGAAGACCAATTTCTAAACTACATCTAATATAGCATTTCTATTTAATACCTATCAGACTAGCAAAACTATAAACAGGGATTCTCATATAGCAGTGGTGGGAACAGAAAATGTCCCAATGTTTATGGAGGGGAATGTGGCAATAACCACCTAAATTACATATGCATTTTCTCTTTGACCCAGCAATCCCACTGGCAAAATCACAAAATGATATACATACACATTCATGTCTTATGGCAGTATTTGTAATAGTAAATCCACAAGGAACTGGTGGAATACAGTGCAAGGCATCTACACAGTGGAATGCAAACAAACTAGAAAAAAGAGATCATATCATGTCAAAAGGCAACCAAAGAAAAAATTTAATGGATAAAATGGGCTACGTCAATATTAAAAACTTTTGTGCTTCAAAGGACACCATCAAGAAAGTGACAGCCACAGAATGGTCAAAAAGACCTGCAAATCCTACATCTGATAAAAGACTTCTACTCAAAACACATAAAAGGTTTTTACAATTCAATATAAAGACAACCCAACTAAAACATGGACAAACGATGTGAACAGACATTTATTCAAAGAAGATCAACAAACAACCAATAAGCACAAGGATGCTCAACATCATTAGTCATTAGAGAAATGCAAATGAAAATCACAATGAGATGCCATTCCGAACCACCAGGGTAACTATAGTCAGGAAATCCGGACAATAACAAGTGCTGACAAAGATGAGGAGAAACTGGTATTCTCATACATTGCTGGTAGGAATGTAAAATGGTACAGCTGCTTTCAAAAGCAGTTCAGCAGTTCCTCAAAAAGAAAACAGAGTTGACACGTGACCACAGCAATTCCACTTCTATATATATGCCCAAAAGAACTGAAAATATATGTCCACACAGAAACAGGTACATGTATATTCACAGCATTATTATTCATAATAGCCAAAAAGTGGGAAAAACTCAAATGTCCATCAACTGATGAATGGATAAACAAAATGTGTTACATCAGATGGAATATTATTGACACAATGAAACATTATTCGGCCATAAAAAGGAATGAAATAGTGATACATGCTACAACATGGATGAACCTTGAAAACGTTCTAAGTAAAAGAAACCAGACACAAAAGGCCATATATTATATGATTTCACACATATAAAATGTCCAGAATAGACAAATCCAGAGACAAATAGTAGAATAGTGAGTGCCAGGGGCTGGGGTGAGAAGAGAATGGGAGACGACTGATATTGCATCTGGGGTTTCTTTTGGGGGCAGTGAAAATGTTCTAAAATCAGATACTAGTAATAGCTGCAAAACCTTGTAAATATACTAGAAACCACTGAACTGTATATTTAAAGAAAAAAGTCACTGGAGCCAATTTACATGTCACTTTGTTCAAGTGGGGAGTCAGCAGAGGATTATTTTTGTAGCTTCTATTTAAAATTATCAATTTACAAAGAATTTTCAATGATTCCTGATTTTTCCATGTGTCTCCCCTTCCTTTGAGACTTTCCCCCACCCTCTAGGAAAGTTTTCATCATTGTTACTGTTACTATTAACTTTTAAAAGTATCTGTTATGGACATTTTTCAAGCATACAAAAGTAGAGAGAATTATATAAGCCTTTTGTGCTACAATAGTTCATTAACATGTGCCATGTATTTTAAATCTAAATTATTTTCCTGAAATTGCCAAGACCCAGGCCATAGCCTGAGGCATGGCTAATCACTCAAACCTGCCAGGATGGTGCTGGGCCAGTCATGTAACACTTTCAGGCTAACTTTGGGTGAATTCTGGCAAACTATTTCCTTCACTCACAATGACATTTCTCAAATTTCCCCTTCACTATCTTTGAAGATAGGATGGGCAAGGTAACTAGTGACCATTACATCACCTAAGGAGCAGGGTTCCATAAAAAAGGAAGTGAAAGAGTGAAAACAATGCATGTCGTTAGACTGTTTCAGCTTTTGTCCTTTCTCACAATAAAGTGCCATTCTCCTAAGTGATATAATGTCTAGTTAAAGGGTAAGGCTTGATAAAGTATAAAATCCATCCCCATATACACTAAAACATACCCAGAATGTAGAGTACAAATATTTAAAATGCAAGGTAACTGAATATATTTAGTTATACTTTACTAGTGTGTTGCTCTTCCAAATGTAAACTATATTTTTAAAATAATAACCAGTTTACTGCCTTGAAGCAGTTCTCAGGCCACAGTGCAGGGACAGAGAATCCAAAAGGAGTCTGAGGACTGAGTTGCAGAGACAGAGACCAGAGACTGAAGTGGCCAATTTTCAGTTTAGCCTTTTTTCAGAGAATTCAGATTTTTCAAAGCCAATTATTTTCTATGATTAATACTTCAGAGTCTTTTGCTTTCCTATTATTTACAATATTTAGGATAATTCTATGAAATGGTACCTACTTAAGAATACTGACTCACAATAGTATAGCCACCTAACATTTTCTACTCTGTTCAAGATCAAATTTTATAAAAATATTCTCTTTAAAATGTAATTCTAACAGCAGCAATTAAGAATATAATTCTTGACTGTATCTGATAATCTGAGACTGAGAAAATGATGTGTATTTAGAAAATTTGACTGAACACACTTTAAAAACACAGAACTTTGTGTGTTATCCCCAAGGCAAACTGAGAAGACAGAACACTAACACCACTGGGAATCCAGCCACCTGGGGAAGGGCCATGTCATGCAGTGGGAGAAGCAAATAAAGAACATGGACCAGACTCTGCTGAACACCCTGTCAACAGTGCCAGCCCAGGGAGGCTTCCCTGTCACTTCCCAGATGTCCCTCCTCCTTTAAAACCCATCTGCCATGCACCTTGACTTTGTGAAACTGGTGGAGAATTATGAACCTATATTAAAGAGGAATTAAAGAAACCTGTGGAAATTATCACAACTGTCTAGGTCCTAGGATCACTATGAAGCCTCAAAATGCTTGTATGAGAAATACAGTTAGTGAGGAGTGAACACAGATATTGTCCAGTAGTGGCTGAAGCCACAGTAAGTCTTGCAGCTCAAGGACTTCTTCCCAGGGCAAAGGAAGTAAGTAATAATCTTCTAGAGCTCAGCTGAAAGACTTTGAGTCTCCTCCTCTGGATGGCCATACCCACTGAACCACCTGTAGGTGGAAATGCCACCCCCAATCTGAAGGGACAGGAAGAATCATCTGAAACCCAGACAAAGGCCAGGGAAAAGAGGGGGCTAGCCAGAGAGCAGGGCAGAGCCTGGAAAACTTTCTGAGGTTGTCTCATCATGGACTGCAGATGTGACCCCAAGACGGCTGGTCTGACTGCCCTAGGGAAAGGCTTTCAAGCTTTTCTGATTTTCGTACAGGATTATGAGGAATCCAGAGCACTGAGGGCAGAAGGGGCAGGAACACCACACTGCTGCTTTTCAGTCCAATTACTGGAATGCCCAGACATTCAAACTGGATGTCAGCCTATCTCCTGAATATTACCTACCTCAAGATATGGTACGTATTTACCTGTGATTATAGCTATATCTGAGCCCATCAGGGAACATCAGTCAATGATACTTTTGCTATCCATCTTACCTAGCAACACAGTAGCATTTCCGAGGAAGCTGAAAAGACTTAAGGCTTTCTTCCAGGATGCACTTATTTTTCAGGTTGTGTTTTTTTCCCCCAGGTTGCTTTGATTATCGTCTTTTTTTCCCTAGGAAACTTAATTGATCTGATTCTTGAAAGAGAATTTCTGAGATTTAGAGCTAAAGGTCCCAGGGTACACCATTTTCTATAATCTATTCCAAAAAGAAATATTTAAAAAGAAAGCATGAATACCACTTAGAAAAATAAAAAATTTGAAATGTAAACATTTAAAAAAGTGTAACTTTTTTTTTTTTTGAGACAGAGTGTCACTTTGTTGCCCAGGCTAGAGTGAGTGCCGTGGCGTCAGCCTAGCTCACAGCAACCTCAAACTCCTGGGCTTAAGCGATCCTACTGCCTCAGCCTCCTGAGTAGCTGGGAGTACAGGCATGTGCCACCATGCCCAGCTAATTTTTTCTATATATATTTTTAGTTGTCCAGATAGTTTATTTCTATTTTTAGTAGAGACGGGGTCTCACTCAGGCTGGTCTCGAACTCCTGACCTCGAGCGATCCACCCGCCTCGGCCTCCCAGAGGGCTAGGATTACAGGCGTGAGCCACCGCGCCCGGCCTAAAAAAGTGTAACTTTTAAAACTTAGAGCTTAGATCCATCCCCAGAGATTCTGGTTTAATGTTTTTATAAAACAAAATTTAAAAAGCAATTTAGATGCTTACTCATGATTGAGAACCAGCATGCTAAATATCGTTTCTTCCTAATGTGACTTGTGTAGCACTGTCACCTAAAATCCCAAAGAATTCATTTAAAACAATACGGTACAAATACTACTGTAACTAAGGCTTACAATAGTACATTTTTAATCAGCATTTGTCTAAAAATACAGATGAACCAAGAGAAAGTCCAACTTTATGTTAGAGTGCTGGTCGTTTGGCTTTTAAGTCACTTGAAAGTAACTGGGACTGGCTGGGCGTGGTGGCTCACACCTGTAATCCTAGGCCTCTGGGAGGCCGAGGTGGGTGGATTGTTCAAGGTCAGGAGTTCGAGACCAGCCTGAGTGAGACCTCGTCTCTACTAAGAATAGAAATAAAAATTATCTGGAAATCTAAAAATATATATAGAAAAAAAATTAGCCCGGCATGGTGGCACATGCCTGTAGTCCCAGCTACTCAGGAGGCTGAGGCAGTAGGATCGCTTAAGCCCAGGAGTTTGAGGTTGCTGTGAGCTAGGCTGACGCCAGGGCACAAAGTGAGACTCTGTCTCAAAAACAAAACAAAACAAAAAAAAAAACAAAATAACTAGGACTAAAACTAATTTTATTTGAATAGTCCTTAAAAAAAATAAAATTTAACTTTCAGATGATTCAAATGGCAGTTTCTTGCCTGAAACAAACCAACATGAATATTAATCACAAGTAAGAGGCTTCTTAAGATTGTGTAGAACATGTATGTGAAGAGTGGTAAATAAGTAGGTATTTCAAGAGAAACATTTCAGGTATGTTGATATTAAGTGATATTAAACTTGGTATTTCCAAACATATAAGAGAAATGATAAATTATAAGTACAGTAGAAAAAAATTACTTTAGACTTTATATTGTCTATAATTTAAAAAGACAACATCTCTAATGGTAAATACACCTCCTCCCAAAACCTATTAAATTTGCCATCAATGGAAACCCCAAATAAATTATTCTTATTTTTTGACTGGACAGTTAAAACAGGCATATTTTATATTAATTGGGGAAGTGCCCCATGTCAAAATTCATTTGAAAATTAAGGACTTGCTCTCTCAAACAGCATTTTTCAGATGCACTTTTGAGATACAAAAAACAAACAATAAGCAAGTAAATCAAGAATCTACAAAAAGAGAAAAGTAAAAAATTCATAATAGCTTTCAAGTTCAGAGAGCTTCTCTATACTTAGCCTTTGTTAAAAAATTTCTTTTTAAAAATCTTTCCATAGCTATCAAATATGAGAAAATCATTTAATAATCCACTGGAACATTGCTATTGATGGCTGTCAGGATGCTCTGGATCTGTGGATGCTATAACTCACTTGGTCTGTTACTCTCTTCACCACATGCTTCTCATGAAAGGGTATTTTATTTTAGATGACAGTGCACACCTAATGGAATTCTGAAGCCTTAGCATTTACCGCAGCTTTCAAGAAATTAGCTATTTCAATCTAAATTGAACTTATCCAGTAGAAGGTATGTTAAAAGATTCCTCAAGACAATGACTTCCCCTTTGAAGACAAGAATGCTTTAATGTTGGAGTTAATTCCAAGTGTTTTCAAACATTTTTCTCCATTACATAAGTATTAAAATAAAGATCATAGGTCTCCCCACCTCCACTGCTCCTGCCTCAAGTTATCTTTATAACGTGAGCTACCATAGTGACAGCAAGAAAATGAGCCAATTACCCACACTTGTTCTTAGATTGCCAGCTATCATCACCAGTGAAACTGGAATTAACCAGAATTTTATGTGTGGAATGTTTTGATTACCAGGAGTTTCCTAATATCCCTGCCTTTCCACTTTCTGCTTCTGTAGGTAGAATGAGCATAGTTTTTACATTTTGTTAATATTACATACTTTTGCAGACTTATAAAGATACATTGGGAAGATGAAGGCATATCAGTACAAAGACCCAAGAGGTTGAGGGATTTTAGGGAGACAGACTAACATAACATACTACAGGTTTGGTAGTCATCATACACATGGATTGAAACCAATTTGATTAACTCTGTGTGAACTTGGGTACCAGCAATTTAACTGTGTCTCTTCCCTTATTGTAAAATCGTTATAACAACATTCCCCTCATGATGCTGTTGTGAAGACTAAATGGAAAATATACATTGCCTAGTATGGAAGATGCTCAATGATGGACATCTTAAAAAAAAGACGGTAGTGCCACAGGCACTGTTTGTGATAAAACCTAGCTTGCTAGAAACTGCTTGCAAAGTGGACTTGCAAAGTGATCTGCATAGTCTAATGTGCATAGTCAAATTAAAATGTATATAAGTCAGATTCTCTTGCTATAAACCATAGTATCTAACTGAATTTTTTAAATAGTATTTTTAATCCCACTTATGAGAATTAATGTGACAAGCTCTCAACAGAAATCCATTGAAAAATATTTGTATATCTTGCTTTTATGTCCATATGATAAATGCTTAAACTAAGAAAGAAGATCCTACATTCTTTGAATTATATTTTAAATTTATTTAACATACAAGCTGACCAAACTGGAAAAAAAACCACTAAAACTTTTAAATGGGTGTATGTTTCACTTAAATGCTCAGATAATATCTGGAGAACATAATATATGTTTGATATTTAATACAGGTCTACTTTTTAACAGAGTACTGTAAAAAATTAACATAAGAAAGTTGCTTTTAGGCTGGGAGTGGTGGCTCATGCCTGTAATCCTAGCACTCTGGGAGGCTGAGATAGGTGGATTGCTAGAGGTCAGGAGTTTGAGACCAGCCTGAGCAAGAGCGAGACCCCGGGTCTACTAAAAATAGAAAGAAATGATCTGGATAACTGAAAATATATAGAAAAAATTAGCCGGGCATGGTGGCACATGTCTGTAGCCCCAGCTCCTCGGGAGGCTAAAGCAGTAGGTTTGCTTGAGCCCAGGAGTTTGAGGTTGCTGTGAGCTAGGCTGATGCCAGGACACTGTAGCCAGGGCAACAGAGTGAGACTCTGTCTCAAAAAAAAAGAAAGAAAGTTGCTTTTAAAAACCCGCAAGTGGTTAATACGGTAAAATCTCAAAGTTACAAATTAGAATAAATTTTAAATCATCAGTGGTAACACCTCACAAGTAATCTTAACTCAAATACAATGTATCTTACTTCAGATTCTGTTCCACAGTACCCTGGACTTACTCTCTTCTGTTACACTTTATTGTGCTTCCTTCAGTAATTGTGTTACTCTGAACTATAAACTCTGCAATGGCTAGAACTCTCTTATCTTGTTCACCTCAGCACCTAGCAAGTGTATGGCACATAGCAGAGTTCCAATAAATAACAATGTATTAATAAATGAAGTTAAGACATTAAAATTGCATATATTCTACTTGTACAAAAATGCAATTTTTAATATGATTTTATGAAACAGATTTAATTATGAAGCAACTTGAACTATAAAAGCATTTATTTAAAATAAAACTAGCTTACCTACTATACTTATTATTCAGTTTAAAAAATAAAACTTTGTGTACAAGTTTTCAGCAACACATTTTCCAACTAATGTATAAGATAATGTGATCTGGAAATATATCACTCTCATCCCTGAAGAACATATAGATAAGAGTCTATATAACTCCTTTAAAACTCTGATGCAACAGTATTCTATTACCCTCATCATTTCTCTTTTTAATTTTACACAAAGGTAGACAAACTTTTAGCCATTTATGGAGCAAACACTCTGGACAATTGCTGATGTTACCAACTTTAAGTGAAATCTGCCACATACCCAGTACAAATGTAACTTTCCAATGACTTAATAGTGTGAATAAATTACTTCAGTGTTTGCACATAAGGGTATTTCTACTGCTATCTGACCAAACACATTTAAAAGATCTTACCCTGCACCTTAATTGTGAAAATACATTCCAAGATGCTAAATTTCCCTTAAAAGAAACCTCAGTTAAAAATCAGAATACTACTCTGAAATAGAAAATATACAAAAAAGAAAGATTAATTAAATATCTAAATAATTTGTTGAATTGAGTTAAATATCTAATTTGCTAAATTTCCCTCCTAAAATATGAAATAGATTATATAAATACTAAAAAAATTCCAAATAATATTTGTTTTATAGACTATTTCTTTCCATTTGTAACTAATTTTGATATTAAACCTTGTATAGCATTTTCACAATACAAACTAAATAACTTTTTATGAATTTCCTACAGAAAAAACGTAACAGCAGGTACCTACACACACATAAGCTCTTTCTTGAAAGCAATAATTCATTTCTGTATATGTTTTAAAAATTAAAGTTAAGCCATGATTACTCAAAAAGACTACTTTATTGAGGATTTAGATTTAGAGTCTTATCTCCCTCCCATTATCTTCATTTCTATCATTTACCTCTTATTCCAGGGATTCTCAAACTTTCATGTGACATGGATCACATTCTCTCTCAAAACATCTGATTGACCCACTTCTCTTCTGTGTGTGTGTTTTTCTGTTTGTCATGCGATGGGAGGGGATGAGGGGTGTGCTACTAGGAGGTGAACCTTCCATAACTTAAAGGAGGACTGCTATGCTTTTAAGATGATAATACGTAAGGGTTTTAAGTGAGATAATGTATGTAAATAATTGCACAGTGGCTGACATACAGTAGATGGACAATACATGATATTAATATATATCATTATAACTCATCTGTGTTATAAAATTGTAGACACCAAAACATTTCAAAAACCAAGACTACTGGGGGGCAAAACACTGATAACCTGCAGTGCAACCTCTGCACAGAGTCTCTGCACCAAAGCAGATTCACACTTGTTTTGAAATGTGACAGTGGTACTACAAGTAACTAACTCAAAGTTATTGCGTGACAGATACAGGTAGACAGTGAACTCAAATCAGTTACTTTTCACTTCTTGTGAAAATTCCTAGTAAAAATGTTGGTAAGGGATTAAGGATGATCAAATGAAGAGGTGACAAAGATTTTCTTTATTCAAAAAGTCTGTTTCAAACAAATATAAAACATATAACCTGAAACAATTACAGACAGGGTGACAGATGTGGGGGGAAATATTAATTTAAAACTAATGGTTAAAATAAGAACTCTCACAATGTGTATTTCAGATATTTGTATTATTCGTCAAAGATTGAGTCATGATAAAAAACATTAAAATTGCTTCAGGTAAACAAGCCCTCAGGAGTGTAAGGAATGCTTATTTTCCAACATTCTGAGATAACTACTGTGCAAAAGCAGAGATTCAGATGTATGCTATGAGAGTTAAATACAAATTAATAAGACAAGGCATATCGTATGTGAATATGTCACACCATAATTTCAGATCTCATCCCTTTCCACACTAGTTTAATTACTATTTTCCTGAATTAGATTTGACTCATAAACCAATTTGAGTACCTTCTATGTATATGACAGTCCATTTTCTTCTTCCTTCTATTCTTAATATGACTTATTAAAAAATAATAAGAGCACACTGGGAAAAGCAAAGCAGAAACAAAGCAAACTAAACACAGAAACTGTCTAACTTCTATCATAGGAAACAACAGTCAAGATCAATGATGAGGGCCGGGTGTGGTGGCTCACGCCTGTAATCCTAGCACTCTGGGAGGCCGAGGCGGGTGGATCGCTCGAGGTCAGGAGTTCGAGACCAGCCTGAGCGAGACCCCGTCTCTACTAAAAATAGAAATAAAAATTATCTGGACAACTAAAAATATATATACAAAAAATTAGCCGGGCATGGTGGCGCATGCCTGTAGTCCCAGCTACTTGGGAGGCTGAGGCAGTAGGATTGCTTGAGCCCAGGAGTTTGAGGTTGCTGTGAGCTAGGCTGACACCACGGCAGTCACTCTAGCCTGGGCAACAGAACAAGACTCTGTCTCAAAAAAAAAAAAAAAAAAAGATCAATGATGAATGAGGTTTTAGATTATTTATGAATTTCATTTAAATCCATGCTGTGGGCACATGAGGTTTCAAAACCTAAGGTATATGGTACTTGAGCTCCAAATACTAAAACTACCATTTCTAATAGGCAACTTTTATACTGGCAGCTTTTAAAAAATAGTGATGGGCATGCATTACACATGTTCCTTTTCCTACTAGAATGAAGAAAAAACAAATAAATTTAGAAAGAATTCTTAAGGTTAGACTGTCACTGGGAACACAAGACAGCCTATAGCAGAACACAGTACAGAAATACCTTTATTGAGACTACAGGTTGAGGATCTGTGTTTCCTAAATCAACTTGAAAATAATGTATTGTAAGAAGGAGCTCAACTTGTGTTTACCTATCTTTGCTGTGCTCATTATGAGCCAGGCACTGTTTCAAGTGCTTTAAAAATGGTACCTCATCTAATCTTCACAATAACCCTATGAGTTTGCTGCAATTACTATCCCCCTTGTTTTTCATATAAGGAAACTGAGACAAGGCATGGCAAGTTAAAGTGATTTGCCCAAGGTCACTGTGCTAGTAAAGGACAGAGGAGAGATTCAAACCTGAGCTGTTGTGTCTCAAAGTCTGTGGTCTTCATCATTTTGCCATGCTACCTCTAATGACAAAGGAAAAATAAAAAAAGCGAAATGAACAAAAAAACCCTTATCACCCTGTAAAAAAAATTAAATAGTAAATCCAAGTTAAGGTTTGCAAACAGTGAAAAGTTTTTAACTATCAAGGATAAGACTATTTTCTCCATTTTTTTTTTTTTAAGACACAGCCTCTTTGCTTAAATGTAATGATGGTCTCTGTGTAGAATTCAATTGAAGGACAAGGAAGACAAAGACAATCTGACATCAGAGCATTAGGGCTTTAAGTAAGCAAGTTAGAGCAGCATTTCATAGTTCCATTACAAATGTTAAAATTCTTAGTTCGGTCCAATTAGTGTCTCAGTTAAGGTATGCCAAAGGGTATGAATGCCCGTATTATACATTATCTGAGCAACCCTAAAAAGAAAAAAGGGGGGGTTACAAAAGGGTAAGAGTTCAAACAAACATATGTCATTTACTGAAGCATGCAAGATGATATCTATTCAAAGCACCAACATAACCACATCCTAGGAATGTTTAGTATGAACTAAAGAGCTAAATTTTAACATTTTAATTGATTTTTCTTTGTAAAGCTGGAAGGACATGTGTGCTTATTTAAATACCTCACACATGGTAATTGCAAAAATAAGGTGCCCAATTTAGAGAATGTAAAAGGGAGATTCAGTTTTCACATCAGCAATTTCTACAGAAAACAAAGACTTTGTAAAATACAGAAATCCTCATAATCACATACTTAAATAAGAAAAATATTTTGATTCTGTCATAATTACAAACTATATCTTCTGATCTGATTCTGTATCCTGTTCATCTTATAAAGATGAGTCAACCAAAAATAACGACTGTAATGTAATCTGCATCAATTAGTCAAAGACAAGTAAAATAATATGCCTGTACAGAAAATCATATTTTATCTCCTGCCTGTACAAATCAGACATTCAGAAGAATTACAAATATGACCTTGCCTACCAGAAAGCACTCAAACCTTTAAACTTTTAAAGTACAACCAACATTCTCTCTCTGATAACTTCAAACCATTAATTAGAACCAATGACCCCAAAATCTGAAAAGTTTAAACGTTCCATTATTAGTAAGCTGATACTACTCTGCTTCTCAGTTTAAAAGTAAACAAGTAAACATTAATTTTCTGCCTGTGGAACTTCGTATACACTGTATGAGACAACCGGTAGCGCTTGCATACACAGCGTGACAAGGACAGTGTGTACACACAGTACAGAACGCTAGGTACTATGTACACACTGTATATGGCATTGGGTACTGTGTAATACTCTATATGACACTCCGTACTGCATACACAGCTTAAGGACAAGGATGCCATGTACACACAGCATGACTCTGAGTACACACCACATACAACCCCGCGTAGGACGCCGTGTAAAACACCAGGTGCTGTGCACACACCGCAAAGCGCCTCCACAGCCTGGCTCTGAAGAAAACCGCGAGGGAGAACAGAGCAAAGGATAGTTCGCGGCCCGGCCTCCCCCAAGGAGCCCCCTCGTCCCAGCGCGGCCCGGCAGCTTCTCCCCAGAGCTCCGGCGGGAGGAGGGCGGCGGACCCCACGGGACAGTCCCGGAGGCCCGCGAGGACCGGTTGAGGCAGCGGCGGCCTCATCTCCGGGGTCGCCCGCAGCCCCCGGGACAGGCACGGACCCCCGCCTGGCCTCGGCCCGACCCTGCACCGCGGCTCCCACCGCCCACGGCGCCCGGAGACTGCGAAGCGTCCTCTCCTCTCCGCCGTCCACACGCCGGGCCCGCGCTGCCACCAGCCCCACCGCACACGGTCCGAGGCCTGGCCGGGCAGGCGGCGCGGGGCCCGGCGGGCGTGCTCACGCGACCCCACGGCTTCCCGGCCTGACCAGGCCCCGCGCCGTCCTCCCGGGCCTCCGCCCCGCGCCGCCGAGCTTTCCCCACCATTATCCTCCGGCTCCGCCACCGCCACGCCCGGCCCTCCCTCCGGAGCCGCCAGTTCCCGCCGCCCGGCGCCTCTGGGGCCTGAGCCGGCGCCGGGCGGGCGCGGGGGGCGCCATGTTGGCCGCGCGCCCGCACTCCCTGTGTGTCTTCGTGAGCGGCGGCCGCGGCCAGGCGGGAAGTTCGGAGCTGTCGCCGGGAAAGTTGGCGTCCCCGCGGGCCGCCCGTCCCTGCCGCCCGGACGGGCTGTGCCCGCCGGAGCCCCGCGCGCCGCTCCTACCTCCGCTCCGTCCCGGCTCCCGCGCGCTGCCCGCAGCGCTTCAGCGCGTTCCCGCGCAGCCGCAGGCGCCCTCCGTCCGCACGCGCGCCGAGGGGCAGCCGGCTCTGCGGTCCGAGCGCCGCTGGTTCTGCGGCCTCAAAACCGGCCACCTGGTTCTAGCATCTTTTTAATCCATCATCAGGAGGAATTGCAGACAGGTGCTGCACTCCCGTTCTGTGCACAGGCAAACAGCACCTCGACAAGAACAGGACCAGCCCTTGCCAATTTGGCAAGAGCACCGCAAATTTGCGTTCCAAGTAGGTTGTCTATCAGTCAGTCAGTCTGCATCTGACATCTAACGGGAGGAGATCCCGCACACCTGTGGTTTAAGAAAGTATCAGCGATAGGCATACTTTTATAATGCTCGCATATTTTCCCTCTTGTCTTTTCTCCCAGGAGTTTGGAAGGAAGACGTTTCAGCTAAGACGTCTTGCTCTCGTCATCAGTGGGCACGTGCACCTATACTTAGTTTCAGTTACCAGCAGTCAAGTGAGGTCTGAAAATAGGCGAGTACAGTACAGTAAGATATTTTGAGAGAGACCAAAGTCACATAACTTTTGTTATAGTATTTTGTTATAACTCTTCCATTTTATTATTATTGTTGTAAATCTCTTATTGTGCCTAATCTATGAATTAAACTTTATCATAAACATGTATGTGTAGGAAAAAATCATAGTATAAGTAACGTTTGATAGTATCCTGGTTTCAGGCGTCCACAGGGGGTCTTGGAACCCCCACAGCTTAAGGGGGGACCACTATACCTGAGAATCATCAGAAAGAGACTTCTAGAAATTTTGGGAATCTAATCCAATTTATCAATTAGCTTTCATTGCTGGTCTCTAAGATTAAGTTAGAACTTAGAAACAGGTGGTACTTGAATAAGTCTATGATGTACATCAGTCAAACATGATCTTTCAAACCATTCACAGCCCTTTTTCTCATACATCCCAGAGTTTTTGTCTATCTCAAAGACCATTACAAAATAATTTTAACTTATTTTGATTTTAAGGATAAATATATGCCATTAAAATTTAGTAGAGAGGTTAAAGAATGTGAGAAGAAAAGCAAGCTATAACTGGTTTGAACATTGGACTTCCAACAATGAAAAGCTTTAAGTGAATTGCCTTTTTTTTTTAAGTCTGGTACTTAATTTATAAAATAGAGGACTGTATGGTTCTATATATTAATATTTCACAGAGACCACTCGAGTAAGACAGCATCATATATGTGTAGGAAAGTAGTGGCTGCATAACTGCACATTTTTCTCCTCTTATACTTTGTGGGCATCATTTCAATTTTTGTACCCACATACCATCTCTCATTCAACCTAATGTAAATTAGGTAACTTATCTATGAATTTCTAAATGGTTTTGCCTAGCATTTAACCCTTGGCTCTGTTTTCCCTTTACAATGGTTCTATTTATCTCTTTTGTCCTTCAGCTGAGTGAATGTGTGTGTGGGTCAGGTGGCCAGTGGCTGGAGGTTGGGGGGAAGTCCAGAAGACCAAAAGAGTTATTTCCATGCAACCTAATTCGGATTAGGTTGAATTTATGAATTTATCTACTAGATTGTGAAGAGAGGGCAAGGGACTAAGGTGGTGAGGGGAAGGAAGGGAAAGGGAGAGTAATGGGGCATGAGGTGTGGTTTTTCATCAACTACTTTCAGAGCTGGGACCACCTAGGGAAGGACCCCCAGGCATGGCCCTCCAAATTCTTCCTTGCCCCAATGAACACTCTCTCTGTTTCATAACACCTGACCAGTATACCACTTCTCCAGATTCTGCATTGAGAAATGTTATATAAATAGAGAAAGCATGGATTAGTCAACAAACTGGAGTGGAAAATTTGTCTCTGTAAAAATTAAATATATCCTTACATTACACTACACTCTTTTTACAAAGTCCAAATCACTTAAGTAATACAACTGTAAAAACGCAAGATTTTTTTCAAAAGCTATAACAAAATATAGGCACCTGTTTGTAAGATTGAGCATGGAGAAGAATATCCAAAGCCCTAAAGCAATGGAGAAAAAAATCACACACACACAGAGACTGATAAATTTGAGTATGTAAAACTTTATAAATCCTATATGTGAAAAACAAGTATAGTCCTACTCTAAAATATGTCCATAAGAAGTTTCTTGTAATACCCTTTCTCCTACTTTCTTTGTATAATAAAGACCAACTCAAATTTCTTAGGACTTGCTAATGAGCCACGTGGGCAACTTGAGACCAAGATGGATAATGACGAGCTAAAAGTTGTAGTGGAAACGAATGAATCTCAATGGATGCGTGAATGAGCCAGCAGCAAGGTTTGCTGTTACTGTTCCAGTGGCATTGGATCATTTGAAACAAATCGGCAAGGTAAAGAAGCTCGATAAATGGGTTCTGCATGAATTAAATGAGTGTCAGGAGAGAAATCATCCCAAAGCTTGCTTTTCTTTACTGTCACAACATAAAGATGAGCCATTTTTACACCATATTGTTATGTGTGATGAAAAATGTATTATTTTTGACAATTGCAAGCATTTGGCACAATGGTTGGATAAAGATGCAGTGCCAAAACACAGTCCAAAACTGAATATTCATCAAAAAAAGCTAATGGTGACTGTTTGGTGTCCAGCGCTGGTATTATCCACTACAGCTTCATGAAGCCTGGTCAGTGGATTACAGTGGATGTCTACTGCAGCCAATTGGATGAAATGATGAGGATGCTTGAAATTAAGCAGTGATATTGGTTGATAGAGACAGGCCAGTCCTCTTGCAAGACAATGCTCAACCACACATTGCACAGACAACACTGCTGTAACTACAGAGGCTGGACTTGGAAACTCTGTCATCCACCATATTCACCAGACCTTGTACCAACTGACTACCACTTCCAGGGTTTAGACCACATCTTGCGAGGAAAAATACTCAATTCTCAACAAGCTATGGAAAACACCTTTTGAGATTTCATTGCCATTCACTCTCCAGGCTTCTTCATTGCTGGCATAAAGAAGCTACCATTAAGATGGCAAAACTTTGTCAGTAGTTTAGGCACATACTTTGATTAATTGTACTACTTCTTGTTTAAGATATAATAAACAATACTTTTGATTAAAAAGTCAGACATTTCATATTGAATGACTTAAATATATCTGATAAGGGATTGATACTCAGAATATGTAAAGAACTACAACTCAACAAGAAAATCACCGAATTAAAAAATGGGCAAAGGATCTGAGTAGATATTTCTCCAAAGAAGATACACAAATTGCCAATAAGCACACAAAAAGGTGTTCAATATTACTACTTATTAGGGAAAAGCAGTCAAAACCACAATGAGGACCGGGCGCCGTGGCTCACGCCTGTAATCCTAGCCCTCTGGGAGGCCGAGGCAGGTGGATCGCTCGAGGTCAGGAGTTCAAGACCAGCCTGAGCGAGACCCCATCTCTACTAAAAATAGAAATAAATTATCTGGACAACTAAAAGTATATATAGAAAAAAAATTAGCCGGGCATGGTGGCACATGCCTTTAGTCCCAGCTACTCAGGAGGCTGAGGCAGTAGGATCGCTTAAGCCCAGGAGTTTGAGGTTGCTGTGAGCTAGGCTAACGCCACAGCACTCACTCTAGCCTGGGCAACAAAATGAGACTCTGTCTCAAAAAAAAAAAAAAACAAAAATCAAAACCACAATGAGAAGCCAGGCGCTGTGGCATGCTCCTGTAGTCCTAGCTACTCAGGAGGATTGCTTGAGCCCAGGAATTCAAGACCAGCGTAGATAACATACCAAGACCCCATCTCAAAACACACACACACACACACATGCGCACACACACACACACACACACACACACACACACACACTATGAGATACCACTTCATACGCATTAGGATGGCTATTACCCAAAAAAGAGAAGATAATAATGTTATGGAGAAACTGGAAGCTTTGTGCATTGCTGGTGGTAATGTGAGATAGCACCACTGCTGTGGAAAATAATATGGCAGTAGCTCAAAACATTAACATGGCATTAATATATAATCCAACAATTCTACTTCTGAGTATATACCCAAAAGAAGTGAAAGCAAGAACTCTAACAAGTATTTGTACTCCCATGCCGGGATCCCAGCAATGTGGGGGCAAAGTTTCCAGGCTGCCCTTCCCTGCCAATCGATCGGTGTCTGCCAGTCAATTTTTGTGCAGTGCTCTCAGCTGGGAAAAATGCCACCAGCCTGCAGGAAAGGCGAGGGGAGGGCCATCGGAGGGTGCAGCCTTCCCAGTGCTCAGGAAAAGACAGGGGCAGGTCCCAGGGCCCGCGGGGTCCTTCCTTCTCCTGGGGAGACTTTGGCGGGGGGCTGTGCTGCCAGTTCCCCAGGAACAGGCTGTGTCCCTGCCCCAGCGTGCGGGCTTCCTGGAGTGCCTCTGCATTGGGCCCACAGGGGTCTGCTGAGCCCAAGGTGTGGGGCTGGGTGTAGGGTTGGTTCCCAAAGACACTGGAAGCCCTGCCTGGCCGGACAGTGCTGGTCCCTCTGTCCTCACCCATGGGGGAGGGGAGGATGACCTCAGAGCCTGGCAGCGGGTGAATAAGCTGTGCCCCCACCCCCTGGGGGCCACGCTGGGTTCCACTCGGTGTCCCTGCAATGCAAAGACTTCCCAGCAGGACTCAGACCTGGTGTGTCTTGGGGTCCTGGCACCCTGTCCTGCCTGGACTCTGGGCAGCCTGTGCCCCTCCAGGGCTGGAGCCATAAGGGGCCTGTGGTCCTTCAATAGGGGACAGCACAGCAGCCACAAGCCAACTCAGTCTGGGAAGGGTGACTGTGGGCCTTGAGCAGCCCTGGAGGGACCCCCACTCTCTCCTGCAGACCCATAGGCCAACAGCACCCCCAGGTCCCCAGCAGCACCTACGCAGAGAAATCCCCTGGAGCAGTAGGTGCCGGGGGGCCCTGGGGTCTGAAGTCATCCTCAGAGGCCTGGTGGGCAGCTCAGAGCCCACCTGTGAGCAGGGGTCCGCGCCAGCTGAGATTCTGCCCTGTGTCGGGAGCCCCCCACTCCTGTTGGGAGCTGGGTTCTTATGCAGATGGGGGGCAGATGGAGGGATCTCCCGGCAGGCCCCCGGGGCCTTTTCCCCTTTGTTCCCTGCACTGCAGTGTGTGTGTGTGTGTAGGGCCCTGTCACCCTCCCTGGAAACTACACCCCCTCCTCATTGTCATGTGGGGGCTGAGCCTAGAGACCAGCTGCCCCCCAGGTGGATGGGACGTGGGGATATCTACATGGGACATGCACACCGGGGGTGTGATGGTGGGGTCCCACCAAGGCACTCGCCCTCTCCTGGGAGGATCTCTGTGCCCCCCTACCCCACTCCATGGTCAGCCTGTCACCCTTGACGGTTTTCAGGGGCCAGAGACCTCTCCTGGGAGGCTATAGCCCTCACCCGCAGGGAGCCACTACTGTGGTGGGTGGGGGTGGACCTGCCCAGTGCTAAGTCCCTGGGGGCTTTAGGGGGCACCTGTGGCAGCATGAGCTCACCCCCAGCCCCCAGCCCCCAGCCCAGAAGAACCCTCAGCCCTCAAGAGCCTCTGCTGCTTCAGGGGCTCGTCCCAACAGGCCTGGGTGATCTGACGAGCTGGGCCCAGTATACGCTGTTGGGCTGATGGGCATGTGTGTGCCTTGGATGCAGGCATGGGGCCAGCGGGACAATCATGGGTGTGTGCAGATGCCCATTTGGGGCAGTGATGACCAGCGAGGGGATGCCCAGGGCCGAGGGTGGGGTGGATGGGCTGCAGTCAGGGAGGGCTTCCCGGAGGCAGTGTCCAAAGTGCCCTATGAAGGCTGTGCTGAGGAATGACCCTACTAAGCCCCAGGCACAGGCATAGGAGATGGCCCAAGATGTGGTCCTCCAGCTAGAACAATGAGAAATAAGGCTACAGGCACCTCCCTGGGATCAGGCAGGGCCGACATGGGGAGAAAGCAGGAGAGGTGGCCCAGGCCCCTTGGGCGGGGCCTGGGGGTTCCAGGTGCATCTTGAGGAACAGTTTCCCTTTGCCCTGGGCCAGGGCTATCCTATGAGCCCAGGGCCACAGGGAAGCTGCAGCCCCCAGTCCTGGGCTAGTGGGGCCTCCCAGCTTGGCTCAGCACTAGAAGGGCCCATTTGCCAGTCTGTCTCCCCCCAGGGCTCTGATGGCAGCACTGGGTCCCAACTTGCTTCATTCCACCTGGCCCAGGACTCAGTGGCTGGGGGCCAGTCAGTGGGTGACAGGACAGAGCCCGTCCTGGGACAGCACTGACTGTCAGATGTTCTGGGGGCTGGACTTGCTTGGTGGTGGGGGCACTGTCTGGCCACCTGTCCTGGCCAGACATCATGCTGTGGGGACACTGGAATGTGTTTGTGTCTCCACCTTGGCCAGGCCTACTGCCTGGGACCTCCCCCAGTGAGCCCTGTCTGCAGCCACAGAGCCTGAAGAATCAGTGTGACCCCGAGCTTCCGGCCAACGCACCCCAGACTCGGGAGGGGGTTTCTCAGAGGGCTGGTAACTATCTTCATCACTGTCCACAGTGCAGGCCTGTCCCCTGGGTCCTTCTGCCCCTGGCAGGCAAATCCACATATGCCCCTGTGGGGCACCTGTGTCTTGCATCACCTGCTGTGGCCCTCCCGATTGGCAGGGGCACCTTGACGTCCTCGGTCCCCACAGGTTTTCCACGTGGCCTATGTGCTCATCAAGTTTGCAAACTTGGGCAGCAGGGCTGCTGTGACCATGGCTTCTTGAGGTCTCGGTCACCAGCCCGGCCCTCATGCCCAACCCCTGTGTGGTTCAGGACCATCTGTGTGAAGACCGAGAGGCAAAGGGGAATTCATCAGGTCACCCCCGACTTTCAGCACAGCTAGGCCCAGGGGCTGGTGGTGGCAGGAATCTCGGTGCCATCTCCTGGCTCCCTCTGCGCTGCCTTCATGTTTGACAGCTCCCTGTGGTGGTGACACAGGTCCCTGGTGGCTCCCAGCTGGCTTCCTCCCAGCTCAGCTGCCTGTGTCAGGAGAGCCGGGTCCTGGAACTCACTCACCGCCTGCCTTTGGCCACCTGCCACCCTGACGGGTCAGGTTGGCAGGATGCGGATGCTCCAGTTTGGCGGCCTGGTCACGTGTCCCCCAAAACTCCCTGGCCCGAGAGTGGAGGAGGGGCAGTTCTCTGACAGGCAGTGGGGGACTGCCCCAAGGAAGGACATGAAGACAGTCCTCCAAGGGGAGCGGGAGACACCTGCTCTCTAGACATGTCCCAGGGAGAGGGGTGCAGGGGTGTGGGTGGTGAGCTGGTGCAGCTGTGCATGTCCAGCATGGCTGGTGGGGCAGGAGCTCCTCCCTCCGCAGGGTTCAGTGACCTCTTCCCCAAGTCCTGCTGGCTGGTGGAGCCTCGGCTGGGTGACCCGTCGAGGGCACAGCATTCCCACCTCAAGATGAGGTGGCCGGGCTCAGGCTCAGGTGACCAGCCCAAGAGGCAGCCTTCCAGGTGGTAAGGCTCAGGGAAGTCAGGGAGCCCAGGGGCCCCGCCTCTGGGCCTGCGGGCTTTTCTGGTGGCCTCAGCACTCCCTTTCCAGCCCTTTCCTGCAGCCTCCAAGAGGGGCTTCCTGGAGCAGTTTGGGCTGCGGTCACGTGGGATGACGACACCATCTGCACCACTGAGTACTCACGCATAGTGTCCCTGGAGAACGGCGAGGTGAGTCCGAGGACAGCGTGGTGGTGGGTTCTGCAGGTCTGCTCCTGGCGGCCACACCTGGCCTCACCGTCCACACCTTCTGCAGATCGTGGTGTTCCTGGTGAATGGGCGCCCAGGGGCCATGAACTACTCCTACTTCGCCACTGCTGCGCAACTTCACCAAAGCCACCAACATCCGCCTACGTTTCCTGCGCACCAACACACTGCTGGGTCACCTCATGGGCAAGGCCCTGCGGGACCCCACAGTCATGCACCAGGTGATCCCACCCTGTCTAGCATGTGGGGCAGCCAGGACCTGAGGCCCTGGCGCTCAGGGGCCTGCAGTGCAGTATTATTACAGCACCAAGGACATCAGCATCGGCGGCTGCTGCGCCTGCCATGGCCACACGGATGTCTGCGATGCCAAGGACCCTTCGGACCGTCTCAGGAAAGGCCGTTTCAGGTGAGGCCCTACAGCTGAGGTCCCCCCAGGTGAGGCTGCTCTCAGCTGGGGCCCCGTCCGGTGAAGTCCTTTTCAGGTGAGGCCCTGTTAGCTAGGTCCCGCCAGCTGAGGCCCTGTCAGGTGAGGCCCCTTTCAGTCCTTTTCAGGTAAGGCCCCTTCAACTTTGGCCTCTTTCAGGTGAGTCACCTCTCCGATGAGGCTCCTTTAGGTGAGGCCTCTCAGTGAGACCTGCTCAGGTGAGGTCCTCTCAGTAGCTATGTCAGCTACGTCAGTAGCACTCACAGCTGAGGCTGCTTTCAGCTGAGGGGCCTCTCAGGTGAGGGGCCTCTGAGAAGAGAAGAGGCCCCTTACAGGTGAGGCCCTTTCAGCTGAGGACCCCCCCCCCAGGTGAGGCTCCTCTCAGGTGAGACCCGCTTACCTGAGAACACTTTCAGTGCAGGTCCCTGTACGGTGAGTCCCCGTTAGGTGAGGCCCTTTCAGCACAGGCCCCTTTTACATGAGGCTCCTTTCTGATAAGACCCTTAAAGGTGAGCCCCCTCCCAGGTGAGACCCCTCTTAGGTGGGGCCCTTTCAGCACAGGCCCCTCTCAGGGGCCTCTCCGATTTTCTGAAAGACACAGGACAGTGAGCCCATCTGAGTTTGAATTTCCAGATCCTGGCTCCGAAGACGCTGAACTCGGAGTTTAACTGGTTCCCCAGCAAGGCCAGGAGGGAGTGCTCTCCACCGTCCCCCCCCCATGAGCACCGAGGGCTGCAGGGCCGGTGCGGGCTGGCAGGGGGCGGAGCTCCCGTCATGCCCTGCGGCTTTGCATGCGGGGTTGCACGTGGCATGAGAGGACGCAATGCCGCCATGTTAGCCTCGCCCAGCAGGCGCCGGTTCCCTGCTGTCTGCCGGCCTGGCCTCAGACCAGAGCCAGTGCGACCTCCTTGTCCTC
The DNA here is from genome assembly GCF_020740605.2 of Lemur catta. NCBI lineage: Eukaryota > Metazoa > Chordata > Mammalia > Primates > Lemuridae > Lemur > Lemur catta. Next base: position 286,554,467 of record NC_059128.1, read on the forward strand.
ACTCAGACGTGAGGCCCCAAGGGTGAGTTCAACCTTCCTGTCCGAGCCCCACGGGCACTGCCTTCCTGTCCGCAGCCACCTGCTGAGGGGCGGCCAGTCCTCAGAGACCCGGAGGGGCTCCGTGTGGACATTTGGAAACAGGGAACCCACAGTATCCGCCGCACTGGGGTCCCCACACCCAGTACGCGGTGGCCACGGGTGTGACGTCCACGCGGTGGCCTCTCCACCCTAATGGGGTATCAAACTCTGAGCTGGACGTGGGTCTGGCTCAGCCTCTGTGAGGGACTTCGTTGTCATCTCTGTTTCACTGGCAGGGTGTTCAGGTGGTTGTTCATAAATGTAGTTTCCTTATGGGAATTTCATCCTTTCAGGGAACGTGCCGTCACAGCACAAAGTCCTCTGTGTCCTGCCTTCAGAGTCTCCAGCGTCATTGCTGTGTGAGGTCTGCTACATCAAGGTAAGTACTCCCATGTGTTTTACCGTGTTTTTTGCAGCAGCCACAAGCTCCCAGGTCATCACCGTTAACCCCGAATCAGGAATACACCCTTCTCCCTGACAGTCCAATCCACCAGGCCCACTTCACCGCCTTCCCCAACTGGGAGAAAAATGTGTCTTTCCCTTCGGTTCCAGTTTTCTTTTTCTGGAACTGTTTCTGAGACTGTCCCTCAGTTTCCCAGCCTTGGCAGATCTAAAGAGCAGAGATAACTCCAAGGTGGGTGTGGGCAGCACTTCCTCCTGAGCAGCACAGGACTGCCATGGCCTACAGACCCTGGGCGGTCCTGCCTGCTACCCTCTCCCATGCAGTCTACCCCAGCTGCCTGCAGTCTACTCTGCTTTCATTTTTAGGTGCACAGAAGGCTTTTGGTGTCTCAGGGATTTTATTCGTGTTCCATCAACTTGTCCACACAGTGGATACCCTTAGCAAATTTTCTAAGGCTTGGCCCAGCTAGACCATTAAAGTCACAGCAGTTTGTGGTATCTAACAGTAGAAAAAGTGGATAATGTGATTTTTCAAAGGACAAAAGAATTTCTTTTTTTCTTTCTTTCTTTTGAGACAGAGTCTTGCTGTGATGCCCAGGCTGGAGTGCCATGGCATCAGCCTAGCTCATGGCAACCTCAAACTCCTGGGCTCAAGCTGTCCTTCTGCCTCAGCCTCCCAAGTATCTGGGACTACAGGCATGCACTACCATACCCCGCTAATTTTTTCTATATACTTTTAGTTGTCCAGCTAGTCTCTTTCTATTTTTAGTAGAGATGGGGTCTTTCTCTTGCTCAGGCTGGTCCCGAACTCCTGAGCTCAAACGATCCGCCCACCTCACCCTCCCAGAGTGCTAGGGTTATAGGTGTGAGCCACCGCTCCCAGCCGCCCCCCCAAAATTATTATTTGATATATGGTGTGTAAGAATCACCTTTGATTTATATATAAACCAAGGAAATAGTACCTAAACACAGAGTTTATATTTGGGATAATTAGTAAAGAAGAATTAAATCTCCCTGCGAAATGAAAGGCAAATGACCCAATTGATCATGGAAATTTCATAAGAGTTTACTGAACCACATATTACCATACTGTAATTCTCTAGCCGTGTGTGTGTGTGTGCATGTGCGTGCCCACCAGTTGCAAGGTATCTCAGGTTTACACACTTATGTTTACATCACCAGTCGATACAGTTAAGTGATAAAGTCCTAGTCTATATTAGGACAATGTATATAAATATTGGAAAGCACCTTTTAAAATTTCACCATTTTTACCATTTGTGAATATATAATTCAATGGAGTGTCATACATTGCCCATGTTGTGCAACCATCTATTTATTAATAGTTACAGATGTTTTTTTTCTTCCTCTGAAGGAAACTCAAAGCCCATTACGAAGTAACTTTCCTTTCCCTGTCCCCCAAGTCCCTGGCAAGCACTAATCTATTTTTCATCACCATGGATTTGCCTGCTCTGGACATTTCATACAAATGGACTCATATAATATGTGGCCTTTTGTGTCTGATTTCTTTCGCTTAGGATGCTTTTGAGGTTCATCCATGTTGTGATATACATCAGTACTTCATTCCTTTTTTCTGTATGATTAAATACCTATAGCATTCACCATTCTTAAGTGCACACTTCAGTGGCTTGAACCATGTGCACATTGTTGCGTAACCATCACCACCATCCATGTCCAGAATTTCTTTCATTTGCCCCAAGTGGAACCCTGTACTCGTTAAACACTCACTTTGTATTTTCACTTCCCCCAGCCCCTGGGAACTACTCCAGCTACTTCATAAGTAGAGCATACTCTATTTGTCGTTGTGTGCCTGGGTTGTTTCACTTACCATGATGTCATTACATAAGTCAGAATTTCCTCATTTTTAAGGCTGAGTTATATTTCATTGTGTGGATGGACCACATTTTATTTTTCTACTCATCTGTCAGTGGACACTTGTATTGCTTCCACCTTTTGTCACAGTGAATAATGCTGCCATGACCGTGGGTGTTCAAGTCCCTGTTTTCAGTTCTTTTCAGTATATACCCAGAAGTGGAATCACTGTGTTGTAAGTGAATTCCATGCTTAATTTTTGAGGTACTGTCATACTGTGTTCCATACAGCTGCTCCCTTTCAGTTTTCTCTTTCCTTTTTATGGCTGAATAATATATCAGGTTATGATATACCTAATTTTGCTTATCCATCCATCTGTTGACGGACGTTTGGGTTGTTTGCACCTTTCAGCTATTGTGAACAGGGCTGTTATAAATATTCATGTACAAGTTCTTGTTTGAACACTTGTTTTCTAATCTTTGGAGTATGTACCTTGGAATGGAATTGTTGAGCTATGGTAATTCTGCATGTAAATTTTTGAGGGAAGATTCAACTAGTTTACACACTGCCTGTACCATTTTATATTTCTCCAAGTAGTGTTTAAGGGTATCCAGGTTTTCTATATCCTTGCCAACAGATATCTTCAATTTTTTTTAACAATAGCCTTTCAAACGTGTGTGAGTAGGTATGTCATTGTGGTTGGAATTTGAGTTTCGGATGACCTGTGACCTGGGCGTGCACTCTGAACAGGGCCCATTGCTTCTGTCAGGATGACCTGTGACCCTGGCCTGGACTCTGAGCAGTCACAGTTGGTGGAGTCTGTGAGGACAACCTGTGACCTGTGACCTTGGTGCAGAGTCTGCACAGGCATGGTTGCTGGTGTCTGTCAGGGAGTGACCATGAGGCGGGGGGGCCCCACTCTCAACCATGGAGTGCACACCCTTGCACATCCCAGGCTGCTCCCTTGCCCAGGGCACCTGCAGCGACACAGGACTGTGTGAGGTGATGGGCCTGGGGCTGCGTGCAGGTTGCTCTTCTGAATTCAAGTGTAGTTTGGGGAAGACACTTTGCTACAAAATATGAGAGGAGCTGTTTTACCTACCGTTTTTGAAGTTTTTTTTTTTTTTTTTTGGAGACAGAGTGTCACTTTGTTGCCCTGGCTAGAGTGAGTGCCGTGGCGTCAGCCTAGCTCACAGCAACCTCAAACTCCTGAGCTTAAGCAATCCTACTGCCTCAGGCTCCTGAGTAGCTGGGACTACAGGCATTCACCACCATGCCCGGCTAATTTTTTCTATATATATTTTAGTTGGCCAGCTAATTTGTTTCTATTTTTAGTAGAGACGGGGTCTAACTCTTGCTCAGGCTGGTCTCGAACTACTGACCTCAAGCGATGCACCTGCCTTGGCCTCCCAGAGTGCTAGGATTACCAGCATGAGCCACCGCGCCTGGCCCAGTTTTTGAGGTTTTTAATGCAACTCGCCTACCTCAGTACAGCACATAGGGTAGATGTAGCCACATTACGGATGGGCGAGCTCCGGGGAGCTCAGAGGAGGGAAACTTCAGGATGGGAGACAGAAGCCTGTATGTGTCCAGAAATGACTGAGGTACCCTGTGTGGGCAGAGAGAGCCAACCCTCGTTTCCTACCACCTTCCTCCTGCCTCCCACAGCTCCCGCTGGAACAGCCTCCTGGCCCACAGCAGCAGGGGCTCTGGCTATCACACATGCTCCACACCTGATAACGACAAAGAGATGTGGAATGGCTGCTCCTCCCTTCCAGGTGAGCCCAGGAAATCCAGTGGCCCTCTGCTAATCACTTAGTCCTGTCCCCACCCTGGGATGTCCAGGAGCCAATGAGAAAAAGCCTTCTTAGATGCCCTGCCAAGCAAGATCCCGATGTCTTACAGAAAAGGAAGAAAGACATGCATTAAGGTAACCTAAGTGGCTGTCATAGTCGACCACAAATTGGGACTCCTGAGAGAGTCCCCAGAAGATCTGTGGTCTGTAGCCCAGGCACCTCAGGTATTTAGGCAACCTGGGACATCCCACACGTGAACCCTGGTCCATGGGCCAGTTCTGCCAAGGTGATTTAGGAAACCTGATACATCCCACAGATAAGCCCTGGTCTGTTGGCCAGTCTCCCCAGGGATATAGGGAATCTGGGAGAGCTCTGGTCTGTGTGCCAGTCTGCCCAGGGATTTATGAACCTGGGACATCCCACAGATGAGCCCTGGTCTGTAGGCCAGCCCCTCCCAGGGATTTAGGGAATCCCATTCCCCCCTCTGATTTAGAAAACCTGAGACATACTACTGATGAGCTCTGGTGTGTAGGCCAGTCCTCCTTGGGATGTAGAGAACTTGGGATATCCCACAGATGAGCCCTGGTCTGTAGGCCAGTCCCACCAGGGATTTAAAGAATGTGGGACAGCTCTGTTCTTTAGGCTAGTCCCGCAGGATTTAGGGAACCTGGGACATCCCACACATTAGTCCTGATCTGTGGGCCAGACTCCCAAGGGATTTAGTGATCCTGGGACATACCACAGATAAGCTCTGGTCTGTAGGCTAGAACCCCAGGGATATAGGGAACCTGGTACAGCCCGCAGATGAGCCCTGGTCTGCAGACCAGTACTCCCCAGGGACTTAGGGTACCTGTGACAGCCCATAGATGTGCCCTTGTCTGTAGAATAGACCCCCTGGGATTTAGAAAACCTGGGACATCCCACTGATGAGCCCCGGTGTGTAGACCAGTCTCCCCTGGGATTCAGGGAACCTGGAACATCCCACATATCAGCCATGGTCTATAAACAGTGCCTCCAGGGATTTAGGGAACTGGGGACATCCCACAAATGATCCCTGGTCTATAAACTGTCCCCCCAGGGATTTAAGGAACCTGGGACAGCCCAGAGATTAGCTCTAGTGTGTAGCTCAGTCCACTGCCAAGGATTTACGGAAACTGGGACAGCCCACAGATGAGCCCTGGTCTTTAGACCAGTCCCTCAAGGGATTTAGGGAACATGGGACATCCCACAGATGACACCTGGTTTGTAGGGCAGTCCCCCCAGGGATTTAGGGAAATTGGGATAGCCCTGAGTTGAGCCCTGCTCTGTAGACAGTCCCCTGAGGGATTTGGGGAAGCTCAGACACCCCACAGATGAGCTCTAGTGTGTTGGTCAGACACTCCAAGTATTTAGGGAACCTAGGACAGCCCATAGATGAGCCTTGGTCTGTAGGCCGGTGTCCCCTGGGATTTAGGGAACCTGAAACAGCCCACAGATGAGCCCTGGTCTGTAGGCCATTAACCCCCCTGCAATTTAGGGAACCTGGGACAGCACACAGAGGAGCCCTGCTCTTAGGCCAGTCCACCACAGGGATTTATGGAACCTGGGACATCCCACAGATAAGATCTGGTCTGTAGGCCAGTATCCCCAGGGATTTAGGGAAAATGATACAGCCCAGAGATGAGCCCTGGTCTGTAGGACAGGCCCTTCCTGGGACTTAGGGATCCTCGGACAGCCCACAGATGAGCCCTAGTCTGTAGACCAGTCACCCAGGGACTTAGGGAACCTGGGACAGCTCATAGAGGAGCCTTTCTTTGTAGACCAGTTACTCCAGGTATTTTTTGAACCTTGAACCATCCCACAGATGATCCCTTGTCTTTAGGTCAGTCCCTCCAGTGATTTGGGGAACCTGGGACATCCCATAAATGAGCCCTGGTCTATAAACAGTCCCCTCAGGGATTTGGGGAACCTAGGACAGCCCACAGATGAGCTCTGGTGTGTAGGTCAGACTCCCTAAGTATTTAGGGAATCTTGGACAGCCCATAGATGAGCCTTGGTATATAGGCCAGTTCTCCTTGGGATGTAGGGAACCTGGGACATCCAATAGATGAGCCCTGGTCTGTAGGCCAGTCCCTTCAGGGATTCAGGGACCCTGGGATATCCCACAGATGAGCCCTGGTTTGGAGGCCAGTCCCCCCTGGGATTTAGGGAACAGATGAGCCATGTTCTTTAGGTCTGTGCCCCCAGGGATTCAGGGAACCTGGCACATCACACAGATGAGCCTTGGTGTGTAGGCCAGTCCCCCCAGGGATTTAGGGAACCTGGCACATCCCACAAATGAGCCCATGTCTGTAGGCCAGTCCTCCTGAGGATTGAGAGAACCTGGGACAGCGTACAGATAAGCCCTGGTCTGTAGACCAGGTGCCCCTTGGATTTAGGGAGCCTGGGACATCCCACAGATGAGCTCTGTTCTATAGGCTAGACCACCCACAGGGATTTAGGGAACCTGGTACAGCCCAGACATGAGCCCTGGTCTGTAGGACAGTCCCTTCCATGGATGTGCGGAACCTGGAACAGCCCATAGATGAGCCCTGCTCTGTAGGCCAGTCCCCACCCCTGGGATATAGGGAACATTGGACAGACCACAGATGAGCTCTGATCTATAGCCCAGGGCCCTTAAGGGCTTCAGGGAACCTGGGACAGTCCACAGTTGAGCCCTGGTCTGTAGACCAGTCCCTCAAGGGATTTAGTGAACATGGGACATCCCACAGATGATCCCTGGTTTGTAGGCCCATCCCTCCATGGATTTAGGCAACTTGGGAGAGCCCACAGAAGAGTTGTGGCCTGTAGACAGTCCCCCAGCGATTGCAGGAACCTGGGACACCACACAGATGAGCTCTGGTCTGTAGACCAGTCAACCCAGGGACTTAGGGAACCTGTGACAGGCCTCAGATGAGCCCTGGTTTGTAGGCCAGTCCCCCCCAGGGATTTAAGGAACCTCGGAGAGCCTACAGATTAGGCCTTGTTTCTAGACCAGTACCCTAAGGGATTTTGGGACCTGGGACAGCCCACAGATGAGCCCTGGTCTGTAGGCCAGGCCCCTCCAGGGATTTAGGGAACCTGGGTCATCCCACAGATAAGCCCTTATGTAGGTCAGTCCCCTGAGGGATTTAAGGGACATGGAACATCCCACTGTTGAGCCCTGGTCTGTTCGCCTGTACCAAAAGGATTGAGGGAACCTAGGACATCCCAATAGATGAGCACTGGTTTGTAGACCAGTCTCCCCTGGGATTTAGGGAACCTGGGACAGCCCACAGCTGAGCTCTGGTCTGTAGATCAGTCACCCCTGGAACTTAGGGAACCTCCTACAGGCCACAGAGGAGCCTTGGTCTATAGACAGTCTCCCCAGGGATTTAGGGAACCTGGGACATCCCACAGAGGAGCCCTAGTTTGTCGTTCAGTTTCCCCAGCTATTTAGGGAATGTTGGACATCCCACAGATGAGCCCTGGTCTGTAGACCAGTCCCCCCAGTGATTTAGGGAACCTGGGTCATCCCACAACTCAGCCCTGGTCTATAGACAGTCTCCCCAGGGATTTAGGGAACCTGGGACAGCCCACAGATGAGCCCTGGTCTGTAGGCCAGTCCCCCTTGGGATATGGATAATCTGGGACATCCCACAGATGAGCCGTGGTCTGTAGGCCAGACCCCCAGGGATTCTGGGGACCTGGGACAGCCCACAGATGAGCCCTGGTCTGCAGACAGTCCCACAGTGATATCAGCAACCTGGGACACCCCGCATTTGAGCCCTGGTCTGTAGACCAGTCACCCCCAGGGATTTAGGGAACCCCTGGCATCGCACAGCTGAGCCCTGGTATGTAAGCCAGTCCCACAAGGGATTTAGGGAACCTGGGACATCCCAGAGTTAAGCCCTGATGTGTAGACCAGGCCCCCCTGGGATTTAGGGAAACTGGGACAGCCTACATATTAGCCCTGGTCTGTACACCACATCCCCTGGGATTCAGGGAACCTAGGACAGCCCACAGATGAGCTCTGACTGTAGGCCAGTCCCCCTCTTGGATTTAGGGAACCTGGTACAGTGCACAAATGAGCCCTTGTCTGTAGGCCAGTTCCCCCCAGGGACTTAGTGTCATGGGACATCTCGCAGATGAGACGTGGTCTGTAAGCCCAACTCCCAGGGATTTAGGGAACCTGGGACATCTAAGAATTAATCCCTGGTGTGTAGGTAAGTACCCCAGGGATTCAGGGAACCTGGGACTTCTCACAGATGAGCCCTGGTCTGTAGGTTATTTTCCCCCAGGGATTTAGGAAACCTGGGACCACCCACAAAGGAGCTCTGCTCTGTAAGCCAGTACCCCCCCCCAGTGATTTAGGGAACTTGGGGAATCCCACAGATGAGACCTGGTCTGTAGCCCAGTCCCCCCAGGGATTTAGGGAACCTGGGACATCCCTCAGATGAGCCCTGCTCTGTAGCCCAGTCTTTCCCAGGGATTTATGGCACTGGGACAGCCCACAGGAGAGCCCTGGTATGTAAATCAGTTCCCCAAGGATTTAGGCAACCTGGGACATCCCACAATTGAGCCTTGGTCTGTACACCTGTCTCCCCCTGTGATTTGGGAATCTGGGACATCACACAGATGAGCCCTGGTTTATAGGCCTGTCCTCCTCTGGGATTTAGGGAACCAGGGACAGACCACAGATGAGCCTGCTCTTTAGGCCAGTTCCCCCCCAGGGATTTAGGGATCCTGAGAGAGCCCACAGATGAGCCCTCATGTTTAGGCCAGTCCCCTCAGTCATTTAGGGAACTTGGTACAGCCCACAGAAGAGCCCTGGTTTGTAGGCCACTCCCCAACAGGGATTTAGGGAACCTGGGACAGCCCACATATGAGCCCTGGTCTGTAGACAGTCTCACAGTGATTTCAGCAACTTGGGACACCTGACAGATAAGCTTTGGTATGTAGACAAGTCACCCCCAGGGATGTAGGGAACCTGGGACATCCCAAAGAGGAGCCCTGGTTGTAGGCTAGGCCCCCAGGTATTTTGGGAACCTGGAATAGCTGTAGTCTGTAGGCTAGTCCCCCAAGAGATTTAGGGAACCTGGGACATCACTCAGGTGAGCCCTGGTTAGTAGCCCAGTCTTCCCCAGGGATTTAGGGCACTGGGCCAGCCCACAGATGAGCCCTGGTCTGTAAATCAGTCCCCAAGGTCTTTGGGCAACCTGGGACATCCCACAGTTGAGCCTTTGTCTGTACACCAGTCCCCCCCTGTGATTTAGGTAACCTGGGACATCCCACAAATGAGCCCTGGTTTATAGGCCTGTCCTCCCTAGATGTTTAGGGAATCAGAGATGTCCCACAGATGAGCCCTGGGCTGTAGGCCAGTCCCCTGAGCGATATAGGGAACCTGGGACAGCCCACAGGGGAGCCCTGCTCTGTAGATCAGTCTTCCCAGGTATTTAAAGATCTAGGAAATCCCAAAGATGAGCCCTGGTCTGTACGCCAGTCCCCCCAGGGGTTTAGGGAACCTGGGACATCTCAGAGTTAAGCCCTGGTGTGTAGGCCAGTACCCAAGGGATTCAGGGAACCTAGGACATACCACAGATGAGCCCTGGTGTGTTGGCCTGTGCCCCCAGTGATTTAGGGCACCTGGGACAGCTTTGGTCTTTGGGACAGTCCCCCCAGGGATTCAGGTAAACTTGGGCATCCCACAGATGAGCCCTGGTCTGTAGGCCAGTCTGCCCCAGGGAATTAGGGAAATTGGATAGCCCACAGATGAACCCTGGTGTGTAAATCAGTCCTCAAGTGGTTTGCACTAGCTGGGACAGGCCACACCTGAGACCTGGCCTGTAGGCCTGTCCCCCTTGAATTTAGGCAACCTGGGACAGCCCACAAATAACCCTGGTCTGTAGGCCTGTCCCCCACAGTAATTTAGGGAACCTGGAGCAGCCCACAGAGGATCCCTGGTTGTAGGCCAGGCCCCCAGGGATTTTGGGAACCTGGGAGTGCCCAGAGATGAACCCTGGTGTGTATACCAGTCCCTTCCAGGGACATAGGGAACCTCAGAGAGTGCACAGATGAGCCCTGTTTCGTAGCCCAGTGAGCACCCCCCCTGGGGATTTAGGAAACGTGGGACAGCCATCAGATGAGGCCTGGTCTGTAGGCCAGTCCCCCCAAGGGTTTAGGGAACCTGGGACAGCATACAGATGAGCCCTGTTCTATTGGCCAGGCCCCCCTGGGATTTAGGGAACCTGGGACATACCACAGATGAACCCTGGTCTGGAGGCCTGTGCCCCCCCCCCAGGGATTTAGGGAATCTGGGACATCCCAACAGTTGAGCCCTGGTCTGTAGGCCAGACCCCAAGGGATTTAGGGAACCTGACACAGCCCACAGATGAGCCCTGCTGTGTAGGCCGGTCCCCATCCCTGGAATTTAGACAATGTTGGACAGCCAACAGATGAGCTTTGGTTGGGCTGCCATGTCCTGCATGAGAAGTGGGGACCCGTTCCCTGCATGAGGGCAGATTGGGCTAACGCATGCCACCCACTGTTAGAAGAGGCAGGTCCACAACGCGCTGCTTGAGAGGAGACAGGGACCCTTGCCCAGAGGGAGAGGCGTTTTCGGCAATGCACTCTCAACACTGTTAGAGCAGGTGGGGCTGTCGTGCCCTGCATGGGGGAAGTGGGATGGCCACACCCTATGGGAGAGGAGCCAGGGTTCCTGAGCCAATCCTGGGAGTAAGTGGGGCCCCCATTCCCCGCGGAAGAGGAGGTGGAGCCCCATACCCTGCATGAGAGGAGGTGAGGGCCCGAATCTTGTGTGAGAGGTGGGGGGTGGCCTGTGCCCTGCGTGAGGGGTGGAAGGGGCCAACACATCCCACCCACTGTTAGAATAGGTGGGTCACAATGCCCTGCTTGAGACGAGCCGTGCCTCTTGCCTTGATTGAGAGGTTTAGCCAATGCACTCTCAACACCGTTGGAGCAGGTGGGGCTGCCGCGTCCTGCATGGGGGGAGGTGTGATAGTCACGCCCTATGTGGGAGGAGCCGGGGCTCCTGAGCCATGCCTAGGAGGAATTGGGGCCCCCATTCCCGACGGGAGAGGAGGTGGTTTCCCATATCCTGCATGAGGATGTGGGGACCCGAATCATGTGTGAGAGGAGGGCGAGCCATGTGCCCTGCATCAGAGGAGGCACGGCACCTGCGAACTGGTTAATATGAGGCGGCCCTCCCTGTCCTGCGTGAGAGGAGGGGTTGCTGTGTCCTGCATGAGGAGAGGAGGGGCCAATGCGCCCTCCCCCACAGAAGAGGAGGGGCTCCGTGCCCTGCATCGAAGGAGGCGGTGTCGCCATGCCCTGCGTGACAGGAGGCTGGACACCTGCGCTGTGCTTGACAGGAGGCGACCCTCCGTGCCCTGCGTGAGAGGAGGTTGGGTGGTTTTGTCCTGTGTGACGGGAGGAGGGGCCAATGCACCCCCACCCCACAGAAGAGGAGGGGCCCCATGCCTGCATCACAGGAGGCGGTGCTGCCATGCCCTGCCTGAGAGCAGAGGACGCACCTGCGCCCTGCTTGACAGGAGGCGGCCCTCTGTGCCCTGCGTGAGAGGAGCAGGGGGCCAATGCGTCCCACCCACTGTTAGAAGGGGCGGGGTCACAACGCCTTGCTTGAGAGGGGGCAGGGCCCCTTGACCAGAGTGATAGGAGGTTTAACCTATGCACCCCTTCACCATTAGAGCAGGTAGGGCTGTCGTGCCCTGCATGCGGGGAGATGGGATGGCCACGCCCTATGGGGGAGGAGCCAGGACTCCTTAGCCAATCGTGGGAGGAAGTGGGGCCCCCATAGCCCACGGAAGAGGAGGTGGGGCCCAGTACCCTGCATGGGAGGATGTGGGGGCCCTAATCCATAGGGGAAGGAGGTGGGGCCAATGAGTCTCACCCACTGTTAGAGGAGATGGGGCCACAACGCCCTGCTTGAGAGGAGGCATGGCTCCTTGCCCAGCGTGAGAGGAGGTTTACCTAATGCACCCCCCCACCATCATTAGAGCAGGCGGGGCTGTCACGCCCTGCATGAGGGGAGGTGTGATGGCCACGCCCTATGTGGGAGGAGTTAGGGCTCCTGAGCCATGCCTGGGAGAAGTTGGGGCCCCCATGCCGAACAGGAGAGGAGGTGGTTCCCCGTACCCTACATGTGAGGAGGTAGGGGCTCGAGTCATGTGTGAGATGAAGGGGAGCTCTGTGCGTGCATCAAAGGGGGTGCGTCACCTTCGAACTGGTTGGTATGAGGCGGCCCACCGTGTCCTGCGTGAGTGAAGGTGGGGTTGCTGTGTCCTGCGTGGGGAGAGGAGGGGCCAATGAGCCTGCCCCCACAGAAGAGCAGGGGCCTGGTGCCCTGCATCGGCGGAGGCAGTGCCGCCAATCCCTGCGTGACAGGAGGAAGGGTTGTGTGCCCTGCTTGACAGGACTCGGGGCACCTGCGCCGTGCTTGACAGCAGGCGGCTCTCTGTGCCCTGCGTGAGAGGAGATGGGGTGGTTGTGCCCTGCGTGAGAGGAGGAGGGGGTCAAGGCACACCCTCTGCACGGAAGAGGAGGGGACCCATGCCTTGTGTCAGAGGAGATGACGACGCATCAACGCCCTCCTTGACAGGAGTTGGCCCCCTGTGCCCTGCGTGGGAGGAGGTGAGGGCAACGCGTCCCACCCACTGTTAGAAAGGACGAGGTCACAATGCCTTGCTTGAGAGGAGGTGGGGCCCTTTGCCCAGAGGGAGAGGAGGTTTAGACCACGCAACACTGGCAGCATTAGCGCAGGAGGGGCTGTTGCACCCCGCATGAGGGAGGTGGGATGGCCATGCCCTATGGTGGAGAAGCCGGGACTCCTAAGGTAGTCCTATGAGGAAGTGAGGCCCCCAAGCCCCACGGAAGAGGAGGTGGGGCTCCATACCCCAGATGAGATGAGGTGGGGGCCAGAATCCACAGTGAGAGGAGTTGGGCTGCCGTACCCTGCGTGAGATCAGGCAGGGGCCCTTGCCAAGAGTGAGAGGAGGTTTAGCCAATGCATCCTACAACCATTAGAGCAGGCGGGGCTGCCGCACGCTGCCTGAGGGAAGGTGGGATGACCATGCCCTAGGGGGAGGAGCCGGGACTCCTGAGCCAGTACTGGGAGGAAGTGCGGCCCTCATGCCCCACGGAAGAGGAGGTGCGGCTCCCTACCATACATGACAGGATGTGGGGGCCCGAATCCAGCCTGAGAGGAGGTGGGCCTGTCATGCCCTGCGTGAGAGGAGGCTGGGCCCCTTGCCCAGAGTTAGAGGAGGTTTAGGCATGCTCCTCCTGCCATTAGAGCAGGCGGGGCTGCAGCGCCCTGTATAAGCAAAGGTGGGATGGCCATGCCCCATGGGGGAGGAGTCGGGACTCCTGAGCCAATCCTTGGAGGCAGTGGAGACCCATGCCCCACGGAAGAGGAGGTGGGGGCCCAAATGCAGCGTGAGAGGAGATGGGCCTGCAGTGGCCTCCATTAGAGGACACAGGGCCCCTTGCCCAGAGTGAGAGGAGGTTTAGCCCATGCACCCCCCCGTACCGTTAGAGCAGGCAGGGCTGCCCGGCCCTGCATGAGGGGAGGCGGGATGGCCACGCCCTATGGGGGAGGAGCCGGGACTCCTGAGCCAATCCTGGGAGGAAGTGGGGCCCCCATGCCCGACAAAAGGGAAGGTGGAGCCTCATACCCTACATAACCGGAGGTGGGGGCCCGAATGCAGCGTGAGGAGGTGGGGCTGCTGTGCCCTGCGTAAGAGGGGGAGGGGCTTATGCGTGCCACCCACTATTAGAGCAGCTGGGGCCCCTTGCCCACAGAAGTTTAGCCAATGCATCCCCCTACCGTTAGTGCAGGCGAGGATGCCGCGCTGTGCGTGAGGGGAGGTGGGATGGCCACCCCCTATGGGGGAGGAGCCGAGACTCCTGAGCCAATCCTGGGAGACAGTGCAACCCATGCCCCACGGAAGAGGAGGTGGGGGCCCAAATGCAGCATGAGAGGAGGTGGGTCAGCTATGCCCTGCGTAAGAGGAGGTGGGGCCCCTTGCCCAGAGTGAGAGGAGGTTTAGGCCAAGAACCACTCCACCCTTAGAGCAGGCGGGGCTCTCGTGCCCTGCATGATGGGTGGTGGGATGGCCACGCCCTATGGGGGTGGAGCCGGGACTCCTGAGCCAATCCTGGGAGGAAGTGGCAACCCAGGGCCCACAGAAATGGAGGTGGAGTCAGGTATGGGATACGAGAGGAAGTGGGGGACCAAATCCAGCCTGAGAAGAGGTGGACCTGCCGTGCCCTGCATGAGAGGAGGCGTGGCCCCTTGCCCAGAGTGACAGGAGATTTAGCCAATGTCCGTCCCTACTGTAAGAGCAGGTGGGAGTGTGGGTCCCTGTTGAGAGGATGTGGGATGGCCACTCCCTCTGGGGCAGGAGCCGGGACTCCTGAGCAATCCTGAGAGGAAGTCTAACTCCCATGACCTGTGGAAGAGGAGGTGGGGCCCCAAACCTACATGAGAGGATGTTGCCACAAATGCAGAATAAGAGGACGTGGGTCTGCTGTGCCCTGCGTGACAGGAGGCCGGGCCCCTTGCCAGAGTGAGAGGAGGTTTAGCCAGTACAGCCCCCCGCTCAGGGGCTGGCTGCATGAGGGCAGTTGGGATGGCCATGCCCTATGGGGGAGCACCCAGGACCCCTTATCCAATCCTGGGAAGCACCGGGCCCCTATTCCCCGTGGAGGAAGAGGTGGGGCCTTGTACCCTATATTAGGGGAGGTGGGGCGCCGAATCCAGCTTGAGAGCAGGTTTGGCTGCCATGCCCTGCGTGAGAGGAGGAGGGGCCATTGCCTCCCACCCACTGTTAAAGGAGGTGGGGCCACTACGACCTGTTTGAGAGAAGGCAGGGAGGGCCCTTTGCACAGAGGGGAGAGGCAGTATACCCAATCCACCCCCTCTAGCGTTACAGTAGGCGGGGCTGCTGCACCCTGCATGAGGGGAGGTGAAATGGCCACGCCTATGTGGGAGGCACAGGGGACCCCTGAGCCAAGTGGGAAAAGGTGGGGCCCCCATACCCCGCCCCTGGAAGAGGAGGTGGGGCCCCTTGCCCTACATGAGAGGAGGTGGGGGCTCAAATGCAGCGTGAGAGGAGGTGGGGCTTCCGTGCCCTACCTGATAGGATGGGAGGCCTCTTGCCCATAGTGAGAGGAGGTTAAGCCAATGCACTCGTCCCACTTCTAGAGCAGACGATTCTGTTGCACCCTGCACGACTGGAGCTTGGATGGCTATGCCCTATGAGGGACCACCCAGTCATGTGAGCTGTGGACTTGTCACAAGGCTAGTCACGTGGGCCCTGGGCTGGTCACGTGGTCAAGTGATGGTCAAATAATGGTCCTGTGGTAGTCACCTGGCTGCTAATGTGACGGTCACACGGGAGTCACATGATTGTCAGGTGAAGGTTACGTGATCATCACGTGGCTGCTCACATGGGCTACTTACGTGGTCAAGTGATGGTCATGTGGCTGGTCCCGTGGAGATCACGTGGCTGGTCCTGTGGCAGTCACATGATAATCGCGTCATGGTTACGTGGCCGGTCACGTGGCAGTCACGTGACAAGCCCACGTGACCATCCCACAATGCCCTCTGACCAGCCAAGAGCCCACGTGACCAGCCACGTGACCACCACACATGACTGGGTGGTCCCCTCATAGGGCATAGCCATCCCAGCTCCAGTCATGCAGGGTGTGACAGCACTGTCTGCTCTAGCAGTGTGGGGGGGGGGTGCATTAGCTTAACCTCCTCTCACTGTAGGCAAGGGGGCCTCTCATCCTCTCACGGAGGGCATGGCGGCTCCCCCTCCTGTCACACTGGATTTGAGCCCCCACCTCCTCTCATGTAGGGCAAGGGGCCCCATCTCCTCTTTCGGGGGAGAGGGTCACGTTGGCTGCAGGTTAGGGTTACAGTTACGGTTGGGGGCAAAATCATTGGCTCTGGAATTGTCACGTGGGCAGTCACCTGGTCAAGTGAAGGTGACGTTTTTGGTCACGTGGCATGCTTACGGGGACTGGTTACCGGGTCACGTTATGGTCACTTGGCAGTCAAGGCAAGGGGCCCCGCTGCCCTCTCACGCAGGGCTCGGCAGCCCCAACTCCACTCAGGCTGGATTCAGGCCCCCACGTCCTCTCATGTAGGGTACAGGGCTGCACCTCCTGTTCCATGCAAAGGCATGGGGGCCTCACCTCCTCCCAGGATTGGCTCAGGAGTCCAGGCTCATCCCCCATAGAACCTGGCCATTTCCACCTCCCCTCATGCAGGGCCCAGCAGCCCCACCTGCTCTAACGCTGGTGGCGTGCTTTGAACAAACCTCCTCTCACTCTGGTCAACGGGCCCTGCCTCTTCTCAAGTAGGGTGTTCTGGCACCAGCTCCTGTAACAGTGGGTGGGAGGCGTTGGCCCTCCTCCTCTCAGGCAGGGCATGGCAGCCCCACCTCCTCTCATGCTGGATTCCGGCCCCCACCTCCTCTCATATAGGCTATGGGGCCCCACCTCTTCTTCCGCGGGGCAAGGGGGGCCACATGTCCTCCCAGGATTGGCTACGGGTTCCCGAGTGCTCCCCCATAGGGTGTGGCAATCCCACCTCCCTTCATGCAAGGAGCAAAAGTCCCGCTGGCTATAACGGTGGGGGGGTGCATTGGCTAAACCTCCTCTCACTCTGGACAAGAGGCCCCGCTTCCTCTCTCGCAGGGCACAGGAGGCCCAACTCCTCTCATGCTGCATTTGTGCCCGCACCTCCTCTTCCGTGGGGCATGGGGGCCCCACTTTCTCCCAGGATTCACTAAGGAGTCCAGGCTCCTCCCCCATAGGGCGTGGCCATCCCACCCACCCCCCCCCATGCAGGGTGCAACAGCCCCACTTGCTCTAATGGTGGAGGGAGTGGATGGGTTAAACCTCCTGTCACTCTGGACAAGAGGCCCCACCTCCTCCCATGCTGCATTTCGGCCCCCACCTACTCTCATGTAGGGTACGGGGCCCTACCTCCTCTTCCGTGGGGTATGGGTGCCCCACTTCCTCCCAGGCTTGGCTCAGGGCTCCCAGCGCCTCCACCATAGGGCATGCCATGCCACCTCCTTTCCTGCAGGGTGTGACAGCCCCACGTGCTCTAACGGTGAGGGGGTGCATTGACTAAACCTCCTCTCCCTCTGGCCAAGGGGCCCTGCCCCCTCTCAAGCAGGGATTTGTGGCCCCACATACTCCAACAGTGGCTGGGAAGCGTTGGCCCTTCCTCCTCTCACGCAAGAAACGGCAACCCTACCTGCTCTCATATAGGATACGGGGCCTAACCTCTTCTTCGGCGGGGCAAGGGGGCCACACTTCCTCCCAAGATTGGCTCAGGAGTCCCAGCGCCTCCCACATAGGGCGTGGCCATCCCACCTCCCCTCATGCAGGGCGCGAAAACTGCATCTATTCTAATGGTGGGAGTGTGCATTGCCTAAAACTTCTCTCACTCTGGGCAAGGGGCCCAGCCTCCTCTCACGCAGTGCAAAGCAGCCCCACCTCCTTTTACGCTGGATTTCGGTCCTCATGTCCTCTCATGTAGGGGACGGGGCCCCACTTGCTCCCAAAACTTGGTCAGGAGTCCTGGTGAATTCCCCCAAAGGGCACGGCCATATCACCTCCCCTCATGCAGGGTGCAAAAGCCCCAGCTGCTCTAACGCTTGGGGCGGTGCATTGGCTAAACCTCCTCTCACTCTGGGAAAGGGGCCCGGCCTCCTCTCACCCAGGGCACAGCAGGCCCACCTCTTGTTATGCTGCATTTGTACTCGCACCTCCTCTCAGGTACAGTTCGGGCCCCAGCTCCTCTTCTGTGGGGTATGGGGGCCCCACTTCCTCCCAGGGTTGGCTCAGGAGTTCTGGCCTCTCCCGCATAGGGCGTGTCCATCCCACCTTTCCTCATGCAGGGCGCGACAGCACCACCTGCTCTAACATTGGGGAGGTGCACTGGCTGAACCTCCTCTCCCTCTGGGCAAGGGGCCTGGCTTCCTCTCAAACAGGGCGTTGTGACCCCACATCCTCTCACAGTGGGTGGGAAGCGTTGGCCCTTCCTCCACTCACGCAGGAAACAGCAGCCCCAGCTCCTCTTCCGCTGGGCATGAAGGTTCCACCTCCTCCCAGCATTGGCTCAGGAGTCCCGGCTTCTCCCCCATATGACCTGGCCATCCCACCTCCCCTCATGTAGGGCCTGGCAGCCCCACCTGCTCTAATAGTGGAGGTGGTGCATAGGCTAAACCACCTCTCCCTCTGGGCAAGGGGGCCTGCCTCCTCTCAAACAGGGCGTTGAGGCCCCACGTCCTCTAACAGTGGGTGGGACGCAATGGCCCCTTTTCCTCTCATGCATTACACGGCACCCACTAGTCGTCTCATGCTGGATTCTGGCCCCCACCTCCTCTCATATAGGGTACGGGGCCCCACCTATTCTTCCACGGAGCATGGGGGCCCCACTTCCTCCCAGGATTGGTTCAGGAGTTTCTGCGCCTCCCCCATAGGGCGTGGCCATCCCACTTCCCCTCATGCAGGGCGTGACAGCACCATCTGCTCTAGCAATGGGGGGAGGGTGCATTGGCTTAACCTCCTCTCATTGTAAGCAAGGGGCGTCCCATCCTCTTATGGAGGGCACGGCAGCCGCACGTCCTGTCACGCTGGATTTGAGCCCCCACTCATGTAGGGCAAGGGGCACCCCCACTCCTCTTCCGGGGGGGACATGGAGGCCACACTTCCTCCCAGGATTGCTAAGGATTCCCTGCACCTCCCACATAGGGTGTGGACATCCCACCTCCCCTCATGCACGGCGGGGCATCCCCACCTTCTCTAATGGTGGTGGTGGGGGACGCATGGGCTAAGCCTCCTCTCACTCCGGGCAAGGGGCCCCGCCTCCTCTCATGCAGGGAACGGCAGGCCCACTTCCTCTCAGGCTACATTTGGGACCACACCACCTCTCATGTAGGGTACAGGGCCCCACCTCCTCTTCCTTGGAGCATGGGGGCCCCACTTCCTCCAAGGATTGGCTCAGGAGTCTCGGCTCCTCCTCCACAGTGTGTAGCCATCCCACCTCCCATCAAGCAGGGAACAACAACCCCCTCTCCTCTAACAGTGGGGGTGTTGCATGGCATAAACCTCCTCTCACTCTGGGCAAGGGGCCCCGCCTCCTCCAATAGTGGGTGGGACGCATTAGTCCCGCCTCCTCCCACACAGGGCACGGCAGGCCCACCTCCTCTCAGACTGCATTTGGTCCCCCACCTCCTCATCCGTGGGGCATGGGTCCACACTGCCTACCAGGATTGACTTAGGAGTCCCGGCTCCTCCCCCATAGGTTGTGGCCATCCCAACTCCCCTCATGCACAGCGGGGCATCCCCGCCTGCTCTAATGGTTGTGGTGGGGGGGTGCATTGGCAAAACCTCCTCTCACTTTTGACAAGGGGCCCCACCTCCTCTCAAGCAAGGCGTTACGACCCCGCCCTTTCTAACAGTGGGTGGGACGCGTTGGCCCCACCTCCTCCCACGCAGGACACAGGGGGCCGACTCCTGTCAAGCAGGGCATTGGTGCGTCATCGTCTCCTTTCACAGAGGGCAGAGTCCCCGCCCTCCTCTGATGCAGGGCACGGGGCCCCTCCTCTTCTGTGGGGGGGGCGCCTTGGCCCCTCCTCCTCTCACGCAGGGCACAACCACCCCACCTCCTCTCACGCAGGGCACGGAGAGCTGCCTTCAGTCAAGCATGGCCCAGGTGCCCCGCATCCTGTCATGCAGGGCTTGGCGGCACCGCCTCCTCGTTGCAGGGCACGAGGCCCCTCCTCTTCTCTGGGGGAGGGCGCATTGGCCCCTCCTCTCCTCACGCCGGACACAGCAACTCTACCTTCTCTCACGCAGGACACGGTGGGCCGCCTCATATCAACCAGTTTGCAGGTGCCACAACCCCTCTGATGCAGGCACAGGGCTCCCCAACCTCTCACACATGATTCGAGTGCTCACCTCCTCTCCCGTCGGGCATAGGGGCCCCAATTCCTCCCAGGCATGGCTCAAGAGCCCTGGCTCCACTCCCACAGGGCGTGGACATCACACCTCCCCTCACGCAGGGTGTGACAGCCTGGTCTGCTCTAACAAAGCGGGAGTGCATTAGGTAAACCTCCTGTCACTCTGGGCAAGGGCCCATGCCTCCTCTCAAGCAGGGCATTGTGGCCCCACCTCCTCTAACAGTGGGTGGGACGCATTGGCCCCACCACCTCTCCCGCTGGATGAGGGCCCCGAACTCCTCCCATTTAGGGTACGGGGCACTACCTCCTCTTCCGTGGGCCATGGGGGCCCCACTTCCTCCCACGATTGGCTGAGGAGTCCTGGATCCTCCCCCATAGGGAGTGGCCATCCCACCTCCCCTCATGCAGGTAGCAATAGCCCTGCCTGCTCTAATGGCCGGGGTGGGGGGGTCGGGGGGTGCATTGGATAAACCTCCTATCACTCTGGGCAAGGGGCCCCGCCTCCTCTCAAGCAAGGCCTTGTGACCCCGCCCCTTCTAACAGTGGGTGGGATGCATTGGCCCCCGCTCTTCTCATGCAGGGCACAGAGGGCCGCCTCCTGTCAAGCAGGGCGCAGGTGCATGGCCTCCTCTCAGGCAGGACATGGCAGCACCGCCTCTGATGCAGGGCACGGGGGCCCTCCTCTTCTGTGGGGGGAAGTGCATTGGCCCCTCCTCTCCTCATGCAGGACACAGCAACCCCACCTCCTCTCACACAGGGCAGGGAGGGCCACCTCATATCAACCAGTTCGAAGGTGCCACACCCCCTCGAATGCAGGCACAGGGCTCCCCCTCCTGTCACATATGATACAGGTCCCTACATGCTAATGCAAGGTACGAGGAACCATGTCCTCTCTGGTCGGGCATAGGGGCTCGAATTCCTCCCAGGCATGGCTCAGGAGCCCCAGCTCCTCCCCCATAGGGCGTGGCCATCACACCTCCCCCCATGCAGGGCGCGGCAGCCCCGCCTGCTCTAACGATGGGGGAGTGCATTACATAAACCGCCTCTCACTGAGGCCAAGAGGCCCCTGCTCCTCTCAAGCAGGGCGTTGTGTCCCTGCCTCTTCTAACAGTGGGTGGGATGTGTTGGCCCCTTCCACCCTCATGCAGGACACAGGCTCCCCCTCCTCTCACACACTATTCGGGCCCTCACCTCCTCTCATGCAGGATATGGGGCCCCACCTCCTCTTCCACTGGGAATCCCTGCCCCACTTACTCCCAGGATTGGCTCAGGAGCCCTGGCTCCTCCCCCATAGGGCGTGGCCATCCCACCTCCCCCATGCAGGGTGCGACAGCCCTGCCCGTTCTAAGGGTGTTGAGAGTGCCTTGGCTAAACCTCCTATCACTCTGGGCAAGGGTCCCTGTCTCCTCTCAAGCACCGTGTTGTGGCCCCACCTCTTCTAACAGTAGGTGGGATGTGTTAGCCCCTCCTTCCCTCAAGCAGGGAATGAGTCCCCACTCCTCACGGAGGACACGGCAGCCCCACCAAGGCTCATCTGTTGGCTGTCCAACGTTCTCTAAATCCCAGAGGTGGGAACTGACCTACAGAGCAGGGCTCATCTGTGGGCTGTGTCAGGTTCCCTAAGTCCCTGGAAGGGACCGGCTGAAGACCAAGGCTCATCTCTGGTCTATATCAGGTTCCCTAAATCCCTTGGGGTCTGGCATACAGACCAGGGCTCAACTGTTGGGATGTCCCAGATTCCCTAAATCCCTGGGGGGGCACAGGCCTCCAGACCAGGGTTCATCTGTGGTGTGTCCCAGGTTCCCTAAATCCCAGGAAGGCCTGGCCAATAGAACAGGGCTCATCTGTACACAGTCTCAGGTTCCCTAAATGTTGGGGGGACTGGCGTACAGACCAGGGCTCATCCATGGGATATCCCAGGTTCCCTAAATCCCTGGGGGGCTGGCCTACAGACCAGACCTCATCTGTTGGCTGTCCCACATTTTGTAAATCCCAAGGGGGGAGGACTGGCCTACAAAGCAGGGCTCATTGCGGCAGTCCCACATTCCCTAAATCCCTGGAGGCCTGGCCTACCACCAGGGATCCTCTGTGGGTTATCCCAGGTTACCTAAATTACTGGGGGGACAGGGATAGAGACCAGGGTCATTTGTGGGCTGTCCCAGGTTGCCTAAATTCAAGGGGGGACAGTCCTACAGGCCAGGGCTCAGGCGTGGCCTGTCCTAGCTTGCACAAACCCCTTGAGGACTGATTTACACACCAGGGTTCATCTGTGGGCTGTCCCAGTTCCCTAAATCCCTGGGGTGGACAGGCCTAAAGATCAGGGCTTATCTGTGGCATGTCCCAGGTTCCCCGAATCCCTGGGGGGACTGGTTAAAAGGCAAGGGCTCATCTGCAGGATGTCCCATGTTCCCTAAATTCCTCAGGGGACTGGCCTACACAACAGGGCTCATCTGTGGGAGGTCCCAGTTTCCCTACATCCCAAGGAGAACTGGCCTACAGACCAAGGCTCATCTACGGGCTGTCCCAGGTACCCTAAATACTTGGGGGGGCTCTGACCTACACACTAGGGCTCATCTGTGGGCTGTCCCAGGTTCTCTAAATCGCTGAGGGGACTGGCCTGCATCTAAGGGCTCCTCTGTGGAAGGTCCAAGATTCCCTAAACATCTGGAGAGGACAGGCTTATGAACCAGGGCTCATTTATGGGCTCTCCCAGGTTCCCTAAATCACAGGGGGGGACTGGTGTACAGACAAAGGCTCAACTGCGGGATGTCCCAGGTTGCCCAAATCCCTTGGGGACTGATTTACAGACCAGGGCTCCTCTGTGGGCTAGCCCAGTTCCCTGAAACCCCGGGGAAGACTGGCCTACTCACCAGGGCTCATCTGTGGGATGTCCCAGGTTCCCTAAATCCTTGGGGTGGACTGACTTGGAGAGCAGGGCTCTTCAGTGGGCTCTCCCAGGTTCCCTAAATCCCAGCGAGGGACTGGCCTACACACCAGGGATTATCTGTGGGCTGTCCTAGGTTCTCTAAATCCTTGAGGGGGTACTGACCTACACAACAGAGCTCATCTGTGGGCTGTCCCAGGTTCTCTAAATCGCTGAGGGGACTGGCCTGCATCTAAGGGCTCCTCTGTGGGAGGTCCAAGATTCCCTAAACATCTGGAGAGGACAGGCTTATGAACCAGGGCTCATTTATGGGCTCTCCCAGGTTCCCTAAATCACAGGGGGGGACTGGTGTACAGACAAAGGCTCAACTGCGGGATGTCCCAGGTTGCCCAAATCCCTTGGGGACTGATTTACAGTCCAGGGCTCCTCTGTGGGCTAGCCCAGTTCCCTGAAACCCTGGAGAAGACTGGCCTACTCACCAGGGCTCATCTGTGGGATGTCCCAGGTTCCCTAAATCCTTGGGGTGGACTGACTTGGAGAGCAGGGCTCTTCAGTGGGCTGTCCCAGGTTCCCTAAATCCCAGCGAGGGACTGGCCTACACACCAGGGATTATCTGTGGGCTGTCCTAGGTTCCCTAAATCCTTGAGGGGGGTACTGACCTACACAACAGAGCTCATCTGTGGGCTGTCCCAGGTTCCCTAAATCTCTGGGGGGACTAGCCTACAGAACAGAACTGTCCCAAGTGCCTAAATCCCTGGCGGGACTTGGCTACAGAGCACAGCTCCTCTGTGGGCGGTCCCAGGTTCCCTGAATCCCTGGAGAGGACGGACCTACAGACCAGGGCTCATCTGTGGGCTGTCCTACATTCCCAGAATTCCTCAGGTACTGGCCTACAGACCAGGGATTAATTCTTGGATGTCCCGTGACCCTAAATCCATGCCGGGAACTGGCCTATAGACCAGGGCTCATCTGTGGGCTCTACCAGGTTCCCTAAATCCAAGGGGGGGACTGGCCTATGGCCTAGGGCTCATCTGTGGTATGTCCGAGGCTCCCTAAATCCTTTGCAGGACTGGCCTACAGACCAGGGCTCATCTGTGGGATATGCCAGATTCCCCATATCCCAAAGAGGACTGTCCTACAGACCAGGGATCATCTGTGGGATCTCCCATGTTCCCTAAATCCCTGGGTGGGAACTGCCCTGCAGACCAGGGCTCATCTGTGGGATATCCCAGGTCCTTCAATCCCTTGGCGTACCGATCTACAGACCAGAGCTCATCTATGGGCTGTCCCAGGTTCCCTAAATCCCTGTTGGGGAGTGGCCTACAAACCAGGGCTCATCTGAGGGCTGTGCTAGGTTCCCTAAATCACTGAGGGGACTAGCCTACACACCACGGCTGATGTGTGGGCTGTGCCAGATTCTGTAAATCCCTGGGGTAAACTGGCCTACAGACCAGGCTCATCTGTTGGCTGTCCCAGCTTCCCTAAATACCAAGGGGGCCTGGCCTATTAGCCAGGGCTCATCAGTGGGATGTCCCAGGTTGCCTAAATCCCTGGAGAGACTGTCTGTAGGCCAGGGCTCATCTGTGGCCTGTCACAGTTTGCCTAAGTCCCTGGGGTGACTGGTTTACAGAACAGGGCTCATCTGTGTGGTGTCCCAGGTTGCTGAAATCGCTGGGGGACTGTCTACAGAGCAGAGCTCATTTGTGGACTCTCCAAAGTTGTCTAAATCCCTAGAGGGATGGGACTACAAACCAGGGATCATCTGTGGTATGTCCCATGTTCCCTAAATCCCTTGAGTTACTGGTCTACAGACCAGGGCTCATAAGTGGGATGTCCCAGATTCCCCATATCCCAAAGAGGACTGTCCTACAGACCAGGGATCATCTGTGGGATGTCCCAGGTTCCCTAAATCCCAGGGGGCCTGGTCTGCAGACTAAGGTTCATCTGTGCACTGTCCCTGGTTCCCTCAATCCTCGGAAGGACTGGTCTACAGACACGGGCTCATCTGTGGGATGTCCCAGTTTCCCTAAATCCCTGGGGGGACTAGATGACAGACCAGAGTTGTCCCAAGTTCCCTAATATCCAGGGGGGACTGGCCTACCAACCAGGGCTCCTTGGTGGGGTGTCCCAGGTTCCCTAAATCCCTGGGGTGGACTGTCCTACAGACCAGGGCTCATCTGTGGGCTTTCCTAGGTTCTCTAAATCCTTGAGGGGGGACCAACCTACACAACAGAGCTCATCTGTGGGCTGTCCCAGGTTCCCTAATTCACTGGAGGGACTGGCTCACAGACCAGAGCTCATCTGTGGTATGTCCCAGGTTCCCTAAATCACTGGAGGGACTGGCTTACAGACCAGAGCTCATCTGTGAAATGTCCAAGGTTTCCCAAATACCTTTGATAACTGGTGTACAAACCAGGGCTAATCTGTGGGATGTCCCAGGTTCCCTAAATCCCTGGAGGAACTGTCTGTAGACCAGGGCTCATCTGTGGCCTGTCACAGGTTCACTAAGTCCCTGGAGAGACTAGTCAGGAGACCAGGGCTCATCTTTAATGTGTCCCACATTGCCGAAATCACTGAGGGACAGTCTACATACCAGGCCTCAACTGTGGGCAATCCAAAGTTCCCTAAATCCCTGGGAGGACTGACCTAAAAACCAGAGATCATCTGTGGGATGTCCTAGGTTCCTTAAATACTTGAGGGGGTCTGACCTACACACCAGAGCTCATCTATGGGGTGTCCCAAGTTCCCCAAATCCCTGAGGGGACTGTCTATAGACCAAGGCTCATTTATGGGATTTCCCAGGTTCCCTAAATCACTGCAGGGACTGGCCTACAGACCAGGGATCATCTGTGGGATGTCCAAGGTTCCCTACATAACTGGGGTGACTAGTCTGCAGACCAGGGCTCATTTGTTGGGTGTGCCAGTCTCCCTAAATCCCTTGGAAGACTGGCCTAGAGTCCAGGACTCATCTGTGGGATGTCTCAGGTTCCCTAAATCCCTGGGGGGAGTCGCCTACAGACCAGAGATCATCTGTGGGATGTCCCATGTTCCCTAAATCCCTTTAAGGACTGGTCTACAGACCAGGTTTCATCTGTGGACTGTTGCCAGTTCTGTAAATCTGTTAGGGGGACTGTACTACAGACCAGGGCTCATCTCTGGGCTGTACCAGGTTCCCTAAATCCCTGGGGAAACCAGCCTACAGACCAAAGCTCATCTGCGGGATGTCCCAGTATCCCTAAATCCCTTGGGTTCTGGCCTACACAGCAGGGCTCATCTGTTGGGATGCCCAGATTTCCTAAATCCCTAGGGGGGACAGGACTCCAGACCAGGGCTCATCTGTGTGATGTCCCATGTTTCCTAAATCCCTGGGTGGGAACTGCCCTACGGACCAGGGCTCATCTGTGGGATATCCCAGGTCCTTAAATCCCTCCATGTACCGATCTAGAGACCAGGTCTCATCTATAGGCTGTCTCAGGTTACCTAAATCCCTCGGAGGACTGGCCCACAGACCAGGGATCCTCTGTGGGGTGTCCCTGGTTGCCAAAATTGCTGAGGGACTGTCTACTGATCAGGGCTCAACTGTGGGCTCTCCCAAGTTCCCTAAATCCCTCAGGGAACTGGCCTACAGACCAGGGCTCATCTGTGCACTGTCCTACATTCCCGAAATCGCTTGGGGTCTGACCTACAAACCAGGGCTCATCCGTTGGGATGTCCTAGATTTCCTAAATCTCTGGGGGGACAAAACTCCAGACCAGGGCTGATCTGTGGGATGTCCCAGGTTCACTAAATCCCTGTGTGGGACAGGACTCTAGACCAGGGCTCATCTGTGGGATGTCCCAGGTTCCCTAATCCCTGGGGCAGACTGGCGTAAAGACCAGGGCTGATCTTTGGGATGTCCTACGTTATGTAAATTCCTGGGGCAGTCTGACCTACACACCAGGGTTCATCAGTGGGCTGTCCCAGGTTCCTTGAATCACTGAGAGGCTGGCCTACAGAGCAGTGCTCCTCTGTGGGCTGTCGCAGGTCCCCTAAATCCCTGGGGGGGCTGGCCTACAGACCAGGGCTCAGTTGTGGGCTGTTTCAGGTTGCCCAACCCCCTTGGGGACTGATTTACACACCAGGGCTAATCTGTGGGATGTCCCTGGTTCCCTAAATGCCTGGGGGGGACTGGTCCACAAACCAGAGGTTTCCCAGGTTCCCCCAAACTCCTGGGGGTCTGGTGAACACACCCAAGATCAGGTGTGGGATGTCCCAGGTTCCCTAAATCCCTGGCAGAACTGGCCTAGAGACCAGGGCTCATCTGTATGATGTCCCAGGTTCCCCAAATTTCTGGAGGGACTGGCCTTATGACCAGGGCTCATCTATTGGGATGTCTCAGGTTCCCTGAATCCCTGGGGTACTGGCGTACAGACCAGGGCTCATCTGCAGGATGTCCCATGTTCCCTAAATCCCTGGAGAGAACCGGTTTATATGCCAGGGCTCATCTGTGAGCTCTCCTAGGTTCCCTAAATTTCAGGCGGGGAATGGCCCACAGACCAGGGCTCATCAATGGGATGTCTCAGGTTCCCTAAATACCTGGAGGGACTGGCCTTATGACCAGGGCTCATGTATTCAGATATCACAGGTTCACTGAATCCCTGGGGTATTGGCCTACAAATCAAGGCATAGCTCTGGGATGTTCCAGGTTCCCTAAATCCCTCGGAGGTCAGGCCTACAGACCAGGGCTCATTTGCAGGATTTCGCATGTTCCCTAAATTTCTCAGGGGACTGGCCTACACACCAGGGCTCATCTTGCGATGTCCCAGGTTTCTTAAATCCCTGAAGGGACTGCCCTGCAGACCAGGACTCATCTGTGGGATGTCCCAGGTCTCTAAATTCCTGGGTGGACTCATCTACAGACCAGGGCTCATCTGTGGAATTTCCCAGGTTCCCTAAATCCCTGGTGGGACTGGTCTACAAACCAGGGCTGATCTGTGGGCTGTCCCAGGTTCCTTAAACCCCTGGAGGTACCTGTACACAGACCAGGGCTCATCTCTAGGCTGTTGAGTTTCCCTAAATCCCTTGGTGGCACTGGCCTAAGGACAAGGGCTCCACTGTAGGCTGTCCCAGTTCCCTAAATCCCTGGAGGGACTGGTCTACAGACCACGGCTCATCTATGCGAAGTATCAGGTTTCCTAAATCACCTTGGCAGAATTGGGCTACAGACCAGGGCTCATGTGTGGGATGTCCCAGGGTGCTTAAATACCTGGGGTACCTGGGCTACGGACCACAGAACATCTGGAGACTCTCCCAGCAGTCCCAATTTGTGGGCGACTGTGACAGCCACTTAGGTTACCTTAATGCATGTCTTTCTTCCTTTTCTGTAAGAGATCAGGAACTCGGTGGGCAGGGCATCTAAGAAGGCTTTTTCTCCCTGGCTCCTGCACATTCCAGGGTGGGGACAGGACTCAGTGATGAGCAGAGGGCCACTGGAATTCCTGCGCTGACCTGGAAGGGAGGAGCAGCCATTACCCATGTCTTCCTCGTTATCAGGTGTGGAGCGTGTGTGTGATGGCCGGAGCCCCTCCTGCTGTAGGCCAGGAGGTGGTTGCAGTGGGAGCTGTGGGAGGCAGTAAGAAGGCGCTAGGAATCCAGGGTTGACTCTCTCTGCCCACACAGGGTGCCTCAGTCATTTCTGGACACATACAAGCTCCTGTCTCCCACCCTGACGTCTCACTCCCGTGAGCTACTCTAAGCTCACCCGTCTCTAATGTGCCTACATGTACCCTATGTTCTGTACTGAGAGACACAAGTTGCATTAAAAACCTCAAAAACTGTAGGTAAAAGGGCCCCTCTCCTGTTTTGTATCCAAGTGTCTTCCCCAAACTTCACTTGAATTTGGAAGAGCAACCTGCACAGAGCCCCCAGGCCGTCCCAACGTCACACAGTCCTGTGTCACTGCAGGCACCCTGGGCAAGGGAGCAGCCCAGGATGTGCAAGTGTGCATACCCCATGGTTGAGAGTGGGGACCCCCCGCCTCCTGATCACTCCCTGACAGACACCAGAAACTGTGCCTGCGCAGAATCTGCACCAATGTCGCAGGTTGTCCTCATGGACTCCACCAACTGTGACTGCTAAGAGTCCAGGCCAGGATCACAGGTCGTCCTGACAGAAACAACTGGCCCTGCTCAGAGTCCACGCCCAGGTCACAGGTCATCTGAAATTCAAATTCACACCACAATGACATACCCACTCACATACGCTTGAAAGGCTATTGTTAAAAAAAATTAAAGATATCTGTTGGCAAGGATACAGAAAACCTGGATACCCTTAAACACTGCTTGTAGAAGTATAAAATGCTACAGGCTGTGTAAACTAGTTGAATCTTCCCTCAAAA
Source organism: Lemur catta (assembly GCF_020740605.2). Lineage (NCBI taxonomy): Eukaryota > Metazoa > Chordata > Mammalia > Primates > Lemuridae > Lemur > Lemur catta. The sequence goes on from NC_059128.1 coordinate 286,583,858, forward strand.
ATTTACATGCAGAATTACCATAGCTCAACAATTACATTCCAAGGTACATACTCCAAAGATTAGAAAACAAGTGTTCAAACAAGAACTTATACATGAATATTTATAACAACCCTGTTCACAATAGCTGAAAGGTGCAAACAACCCAAACGTCCATCAACAGATGGATGGATAAGCAAAATTAGGTATATCATAACCTGATATATTATTCAGCCATAAAAAGGAAAGAGAAAACTGAAATGGAGCAGTTGTTATGGAACACAATATGGCAGTACCTCAAAAATTAAGCATGGAATTCACTTACAACACAGTGATTCCACTTCTGGGTATATACTGAAAAGAATTGAAAACAGGGACTTGAACACCCACATTCATGGCAGCATTATTCACTGTGCCAAAAGGTGGAAGCAATACAAGTGTCCACTGACAGATGAGTAGAAAAATAAAATGTGGTCCATCCATCACAATGAAATATAACTCAGCCTTAAAAATGAGGAAATTCTGACTTACGTAATGACATCGTGCTAAGTGAAACAACCCAGGCACACAACGACAAATAGAGTATGCTCTACTTATGAGGTAGCTGGAGTAGTTTCCAGGGGCTTGGAGAAGAGAAAATACAAAGTGGGTGTTTAACGAGTACAGGGTTCCACTTGGGGCAGATGAAAGAAATTCTGGAGATGGATGGTGGTGATGGTTACGCAACAATGTGCATGTGGTTTATGCCACTAAAGTGTGCACTTAAGAATGGTGAATGCTAGGCCAGGCGAGGTGGCTCACATCTGTAATTTTAGCCCTCTGGGAGGCCGAGGCAGGTAGATCGCTTGAGGTCAGGAGTTTGAGACCAGCCTGAGCAGGACCCCATCTCTACTATAAATAGAAAGAAAAATTACCTGAACCACTAAAAATATATATAGAAAAAATTAGCTGGGCATATCATGGCGCATGCCTGTAGTCCCAGCTACTCTGGAGACTGAGGCAATAGGATCGCTTAAGCCCAGGAGTTTGAGGTTGCTATGAGCTAGGGTGACGCCATGGCACTCACTCTAGCCCGGGCAACAAAGCGAGACTCTGTCTCAAAAAAAAAAAAAAAAAAAAAGAATGATGAATGCTGTATGTATTTAATCCTACAGAAAAAAGGAATGAAGTACTGATGTATATCACAACATGGATGAACCTCAAAAATGTCCTAAGTGAAAGAAATCAGACACAAAAGGTGACATATTATATGAATCCATTTGTATGAAATGTCCAGAGCAGGCAAATCCATGGTGATGAAAAATAGATTAGTGCTTGCCAGGGACTTGGGGGACAGGGAAACGTAAGTGACTTCGTAACGGGCTTTGAGTTTCCTTCAGCAGAAGAAAAAAAAATTTGGAACTATTAATAAATACGTGGTGGCACAACATGGGCAATGTATGACACTCCACTGAATTATATATTCATAAGTGGTAAAAATGGTGAAATTTTAAAAGGTCCTTTCAAATATTTATATACATTGTCATAATATGGACTACGACTTTATCATTTAACTATATCGATTGGTGATGTAAACATAAGTGTGCAAACTTGAGATACCTTGCAACTGGTGTGCACACACATGCGCACACACACAGCTAGAGAATTACAGTAAGGTAATATGTGGTTCAGTAAACTCTCATGAAGTTTCCATGATCAACTGGGCCATTTGCCTTTCCTTTGGCAGTGAGATTTAATTTTTCTATACTGATTATCCCAAATACGAACTCTGTGTTTAGCTACTATTTCCTTGGTATATATATAAATCGAAGGTGATTCTTACACATGATATATCAAATAATAATTTTTTAGGGGGTGGCCGGGAGCAGTGGCTCATGCCTATAACCCTAGCACTCTGGGAGGCCGAGGTGGGTGGATCATTTGAACTCAGGAGTTCGAGACCAGCCTGAGCAAGAGCGAGACCCCATCTCAACTAAAAACAGAAAAAGATGAGCTGGACAACTAAAAATATATAGAAAAAATTAGCCGGGTATGGTATCACATGCCTGTAGTCCCAGATACTTGGGAGGCTGAGGCAGAAGGACAGCTTGAGCCCAGGAGTTTGAGGTTGCTGTGAGCTAGGCTGATGCCATGGCACTCCAGCCCGGGCAACACAGCGAGACTCTGTCTCAAAAGAATGAAATAAAAAGAGAAATCTTTTTGTCTTTTGAAAAATCACATCATCCACTTTTTCTACTGTTAGATATTACAAACTGCTGTGACTTTAAGGGTCTAGCTAGGCAAAGTCTTAGAAAATTTGCTAAGGGTGTCCAATGTGTGGACAGGTTGACAGAACACGAATAAAAGACCCGAGACACCAAAAGCCTTCTGTGCACCTAAAAATGAAATTAGAGTAGACTGCAGGCAGCTGGGGTAGACTGCATGGGAGAGGGTAGCAGGCAGGACTGCCCAGGGTCTACAAGCCATGGCAGTCCTGTGCTGCTCAGAGGAAGCACTGCCCACACCCACCTTGGAGTCATCTCTGCTCTTTAGATCTGCCAAGGCTGGGAAACTGAGGGATAGTCTCAGAAACAGTTCCAGAAAAAGAAAACTGGAACCGAAGGGAAAGAAACATTTTTCTCCCACTTGGGGAAGGCGGTGAAGCGGGCCTGGTGGATTGGATTGTCAGGGAGAAAGGTGTATTTCCTGATTTGGGGTTAACGGTGATGACCGGGGAGCATGTGGCTGCTGCAAAACACACAGTAAAACACACTGGAGTACTTACCGTGAAGTAGCAGACCTCATACAGCAATGACGCTGGAGGCTCTGAAGGCAGGACACAGAGGACTTTCCGCTGCGATGGCACATTCTCTGGAAGGAGGAAATTACTGTAAGGAAACTACGTTTGTGAACAACCACCTGAACACCCTGGCAGTGAAACAGAGATGACAACGCACTCTCTCACAGAGGCTGAGCCAGACCCACGTCCAGCTCAAAATCTGATACCCAATTAGGGTGGAGAGGCCACCGCGTGGACGTCACACCCGTGGCCACCACGTCCTGGGCGTGGGGGACCTCAGTGTGGTGGAAACTGTGGGTACCCCATTTCCAAATGTCCACACGGAGCCCCTCCCGCGTCTCTGAGGACCGGCCCGGCTGAGGACAGGAAGGCGGTGCCCTTGGGGCTCAGACAGGAAGGTTGAACTCACCCTCAGGGCCTCACGTCTGAGTGAGGACAAAGAGGTCGCACTCGCTGTGGTCTGAGGCCAGGCCGGCAGGTGACACAGAAGCAGCTCCTGCGGGGCGACGCTAACATGGCGGCACTGCGTCCTCTCACGCCAGGTGAAACACCCCGTGCAAAGCCGCAGGGCATGACGGGCGCTCCACCCCCTGCCAGCCCGCCCAGGCACGGAAGCCCTTGGTGCTCATGGGGCGGGGCCTACAGTGGGGAGCACTCCCTCCTGGCCTTGCTGGGGAACCAGTTAAATTCCGAGTCCAGCGTCTTCGGAGCCAGGATCTGGAAATTCAAACTCAGATGGGTTCACTGTCCTGTGTCTTTCAGAAAAACCGTGAGGGAGGGAACAATTAAGAGGAAAACATATGGAATGAAATAAGTGTAAATATAAACTTTACAACTGATATTAAAATTCATTCAAAATCATCCTTAGACTTCAACTATAATGCAAAACTTTAAAGATTCGGAAAAGAAACACAGAAGAAAATTTACGTGGCTTGGGTTTGGTGATGGGTTTTAACACACAACAACAACAACAAAAATCTCATCCACAACAGAAAAAATAATACCATGGCTTTGATAACATTCAATATTTATACTCTGTGAAAGACCAAGTTCAGAGAATAAAAAGACAAACCACAGAATGATAAGAAATATGTGCAAAATACATACCGGAGGAATAATTCATATTCTACATATAAAAAGAATTCTTAAAACTCAACAATAAGAAGACAAACACCCTGACTACAAAGGGGTACAGATCTCAACACACACCTGACCAAAGAAGATACATAGATGGCAAATAATCATAAAAGACGATGCTCAGCATCATATATCATTAGGAAACAGCAGATTACAGCAGCAATGAGATACCACAGCACGCCTCCTAGAATGACTAAACTTTTTTTTTTTTTAAAAAAAGGACAAACCATTGCTGGAGGAAAGGCAGGAATTCTCATTCATTGCTGGTAGAATGCATAATGGTACACAGTCACTTTGGAAGCCAGCGTAGAAGACTAGAATATGCCACCCCAAGATATAGCTCTTTTTCTTGTTGTTATTGTTTTGGACAGGGTCTCTGTCACCCAGGTGGGAGTGCAGTGGCATGAACACAGATCACTGCCACCTTGAACTTCTAGGCTGAAGCCATCTTCAGCCTCCCAAGTAGCTGGGACTACAAGCATGAGCCACCACTGTCAGATAATTTTTTATGTGTGTGTACAGATGGGTCCTTGCTGTATTGCCCCGGCTGGTCTTGAACTCCTGGGCTCCACGGAGCCTCCTGCCTTGGCCTCCCAAAATGTTGAGATCATAGGCATGAGCCAACATGCCCAGCCCAACGTAAAGATTATTTTGAGCTGATAATTTTGAAACACTGCAGACCCAGGAGAAGCTCTGAAAACAGGCCAGAAGTTACCTTTTTGTCAGGGAAATTTACGTCTGTGAAGGAGACCTACTTCCATTTGTAAAGGTGTCTCCCTCTCATACCAAGAAGAGAAGGATGACTATATCATGAGGGATTCTTAGCAATGCGGAAGGGCACCACTTAAGTCTGAACAACAATGCTTGCTCTTGCTTACCTTGCTTTTCCTGTGGGCTGTCCCAGGTTCCCAAATCCCTGGGCGTCACTGTCCTAGAAACCAGGGATCATCTGTGGAATATTCCAGGTTCCCTTAATTCCTGGGGGTGACTTGCCTACATACCAGGGCTCATCTGTGGGCTGTCTCAGGTTCCCTACATCCCAGGTGGTGACTGGCATACAGACTAGGGCTCATCTGCGGGATGTCCCAAATTTGCTATATCCCAAGGGTGACTGGCGAACAGACCAGGGCTCACCTGTGGGATGTCCCAGATTCTCTAAATTTCAGGGAGGGACTGGCCTACAAACCAAGGCTCAACTGTGGGAAGTCCCAGGTTCCCTAAATCCCTGGGGGGACTGGCCTACACAGCAGGGCTCATCTGTGGGATGTCCCAGGTTCTCTAAATCACAGGGGGAGATGGGCCTACAGACCAAGGCCCAACTGTGGAACATCCCAGGTTTCCTAAATCCCTGGGGGCATGGATCTACAGACCAGGAATCATATCTAGGCTTTCCCGGGTTCCCTAAATCCCTGGGGGAGTCTGGCCTAAGGAGCAGGGATTAACTGTGGGATGTCCCAGCTTCCCTAAATCCTTGGGGGGACTGGCCTACAGACTAGGGATTAACTATGGGATTTCCCAGCTTCCCTAAATCCCTGCGGGGACTGGCCTACAGACCAAGGCTCATCTGTGGGATGTCCCAGGTTCACTAAATCCTTGGGGGGGGGGGACTGGCCTACAGACCAGGGCTCCTCTGTGGGCTGTTCCAGGTTCCCAAATCCCTGGGGAGCACTGGCTTACAGACCAGAGTCCATCTGTGGAATGTTCCAGGTTACCGTAATTCCTGAGGGGGACTGTTGTACATACCAGGGCTCATCTGTGCACTGTCCCATGTTCCCTACATCCCAGGTTGGTGACTGACCTACAGACCGGGGCTCATCTGTGGGATGTCCCAGGTTCCCTAAATCCCAGGGAGGACTGGCCTCCAGACCACGGCTCATCTGTGGACTGTCCCACATTCCCTAAATCCTTGGGGGGGGACTCACATGCACATCGGAGCTCATCTGTTGGCTGTCCCAGGTTCCCTGAATCCCTGGGGGGACTGTCCATATTCCAGGGCTCATTTTTGGGATGTCTCAGGTTCCCTAAATCACTGGGGGAACTGGCCTGTAGACCAGGGCTCATCTGTGGGCTGTACCAGGTTCCCTGAATCCCTAGGAGGTGTAGCCTACAGACCACAGCTCATCTGTGGCTTGTCCCAGGCTCCCTAAATCCCTTGGTAGACTGGCCTACAGACTGGGGCTCATCTGTTGGGTTGTCCCAGATTCCCTAAATCCCTGGGGGGACAGGCCTGCAGACCAGGGCTCATTTGTGTGATATCCCAGGTTCCCTGAATCCCAGGTGGGAGTGGCCTACACACAACAGATCATCTGGTGGCTCTCCAGGAGTCCCAATGGGCTGGCGGCTGTGACAGCCGCTTAACTTACCTTGATGCATGTCTTTCTTCCTTTTCTGTAAGAGACCAGGAACTCGCTGGGCTGGGAATCTAAAAAGGCTTTTTCTCCCAGGCTCCTGCACATCCCAGGGTTGGTACAGGACTAAGTGGTGAGCAGGGGGCCACTGGAATTCCTGGACAGATCTGGAAGGGAGGAGCAGCCATTCTCCATCTCTTCCTCGCAGTCAGGTGTGGAGCATGTGTGTGATGGCTGGAGTCTCTGCTGCTGTGGGCCAGGAGGCAGTTCCTGTGGGAGCTGTAGGTGACAGGAGGAAGGTGGTAGGACACCAGGGTTGGCTCTCTCTGCCCACACAGTGTGCCTCAGTCATTTCTGGACACATCCAGGCTCCTGTCTCCCACCCTGAAGTCTCCTATGAGCTCCCCTGAGCTCGCCCATGTGTAATGTGGGTACATCTACCCTATGTGCTGTACTGAGGGGAGTGAGTTGCGTTGAAAACCTCAAAAACTGTAGGTAAAAGGGCTCCTCTCCTGTTTTGTATCCAAATGTCTTCCCCAAACTTCACTTGAATTCAGAAGAGCAACCTGCAGGCAGCCCCAGGCCCCTCCCCACCTCACAGAGTCTTGTGTCAGTGCAGGGGCCCTGGGCAAAGGAGCCGCCTGGGATGTGCAAGGGGTGTGCACCCCACTGGCTGAGAGTGGGGCTCTCTGCCTCCTGGTCACTCCCTCTGGGCCACCCCCCCTCCCTACAGCTTCCACACCTCCTTTAACCCCCACCTCCGGCCCTCCCTAGAGCTCCTCCCTACCCCACACACCTGGTCTCCTCCTACTCCCTGTCCAGTCACTGCCTCCTGCCCACCCCCCTCCCTACCGCTTCCCCACCTCCCAGAACCCCCACCTCCAGCTCTCCCTACAGCTCCGCCACACCCTGCCCACCTTGTGCCCCGGGCCCCTACCCAGTCAGTCCCTGCGGGCCACCCCCCACCACCCCACACAGCTGGTCACTCCTGCCCTGCCCAGCCACCCTCTCCAGGACCCCTTGCCGCCCCCTCCCTTCCGACCGCTCTGCCGAAATCCGTGTCACCCTGGGCCCGCCCAGTCACTCCCTCCCCGCCACCCCCGCAGCCCTCCTTACCGTCCCCTCCCTCATCGCTGCCGGCCCCCTGGCCACTCTCCTTTCCTCCCTACGTTCTTTCTGTGCATCCCCGGAGCTTTGGCTGCAGGGCCCCGCCGCCCATCCGCCGTTCGGCTCTCTTCCTCAACCCTCGGTGGTTTCCGTCCATCCTCGGCCCTCTCCGTCGTAACTCGGTCCTCCCTGAGGCCTTTTGGCTCTCTTTGCCAAACCTCTTCGGCCCTTCCCGTGGTCCCCCGGCCTTTGTCGCCAACTTTCGGCTCTTTCCGTCACCCGCGGGGTGCACTGTCCCGATCCTGGGACTTGTGCAGGCCCTGCGGTTTCTTGGCGGTCTTGGCAGCAATGGCACCTTCTGGAAGAGTCTTCCTGTTGTCCACACTGCAGGGGGTTTGCGTCTAGATCCAGTTGCTCCTTGCACAAAGATCCAATGATTGAGACCAGGGTTGCCAAGTAAGGAAGGAATTTTTAATTGAAGAGACATGGAGAAAAGCAGCTGCTCAAATCCATCTCCGGCTAGCGGAGCTCTCAGGCTTTCAGGGAGGGGCCGCGAGCCGGCGAGAAGTGGGGAGGGGGGCGGTGATTCCCGGGGCAGGTGGGAGGGGCGTGGCGAGTCCCGGGGCAGATGTGGGAGGGCATGGCGAGTCCCAGGGCGGGTGTCAGGGGGGTGGTGAGTCCCAGGGCAGGTGTGGGGGGGTGGCGAGTCCGGGGGCAGGTGGGAGGGGGCTGGCAAGTCCCCGGGCAGGTGGGGGTGGGGGTGGCGAGTCCAGGGGCAGGAACTCTGCCGCCTGCAGTCCTAGTTACCTGGGAGGCTGAGGCGGGAGGATCGCTGGAGCCCAGGACTTCTGGACTGTGGTGCGCTGTGCCCATCAGGTGTGCGCACTAACTTCAGTATCAACATGGTGACCTCTCCGGAGCGGGGGACCACCAAGTTGGCTAAGGAGGAGTGAATCAGCTCAGGTCAGAAACGGAGCAGGTCAAAACTCCCTGGCTGATCAGAATCTCAAATCCTTTTTCTTGCAAAAAATCCATCTTTTCTGGTAAACTCCAAAGGTCCAAGAGTCAGTTAAGCGAGAAGATTACATTGGGGTAGCCAAAATTTGCTCAGTGAGGGGCAGGTACAGTCTCTGGTCACACAGGTGTGATTTTACCGTTGGTGCTGCTCACCAAATGGACCCCTCCTGGCCACGTGGATGCCCTAAAACATTCTGTGCAGAACCACTGTTGTTTCCCTGGGCCATATTTAGTCCAGAATCCTCTTTTCTAGACCCACACAGCCTAGCTGGCTTCTCTGGAATCTTCTAGGCATTGGAAGTGATGAAAACTACATGGAAGAGAGAAAAGAGATATTATGTCTTGTTTTCCCCTGGAGCAGTAGGTGCCAGGGGACCCTGGGGTCTGAAGTCACCCTCAGAGGCCTTGCGGGCAGCTCAGAGCCCACCTGTCAGCAGGGGTACATGCCAGCTGAGACTCTGCCCTGTGTCGGGAGCCCCCCACTCCTGTTAAAGCTGGGTTCTTGTGCAGATGGGGGGTTAGATGGGGGGGAAGGTGGAGGGAAATGCTGGCAGGCCCCCGGGGCCTTTTCCCCTTTGTTCCCTGCACTGCAGTGTGTGTGTGTAGGGGCCCTGTCACCCTCCCTGGAAACTACACCCTCTCCCCATTGTCATGTGGGGGCTGAACCTAGAGACTGGCTGTCCCCCAGGTGGATGGGACGTGGGGACATCTACATGGGACATGCACACCGGGGGTGTGACGGTGGGGACCCACCCAGGCACTCGCCCTCTCCTGGGAGGATCTCTGTGCCCCCCACCTGCCCACTCCATGGTCAGGCTGTCGCCCTTGACAGTTTTTAGGGGAAAGAGACCTCTCCTGGGGTGCTATAGCCCTCACCACCAGGGAGGCACTCCTGTGGTGGGTGGGGTGGATCTGCCTAGTGCTAAGTCCCTGGGGGCTTTTTGGGGCACCTGTGGCAGCATAAGCCCACCTCCAGCCCCCAGCCCAGAGGGACCCTCAGCCACCAAGAGCCTCTGCTGCTTCAGGGGCTCGTCCCAACAGGCCTGAGTGATCTGATGAGATGGGCCCAGCATATGCTGTTGGGCTGATGGGTGCGTGTGCGCCTTGGATGCAGGCATGGGGCCAGAGGGGGAATCATTGGTGTGTGCAGATGTCCATTTGGGGCAGTGATGACCAGCGAGGGGATGCCCAGGGCCAAGGGTTGGGTGGATGGGCTGCAGTCAGGGAGGGCTTCCCGGAGGCGGTGTCCAAAGTGCCTTGTGAAAGCTGTGCTGAGGAACGGCCTTACTAAGCCCCAGGGGCAAAGGCACATGGGACAGCCCAAAATGCGGTCCTCTGGCCAGAACAATGAGAAATGAGGCTACAGGCACCTCCCTGGGATCAGGCAGGGCCGACATGGGGAGAAAGCAGGAGAGGTGGCCCAGGCCCCCTGGGTAGGGCGTGGGGGTTCCAGGTGCCCCTGGAGGAACAGCTTCCCTTTGCCCTGGGCCAGGGCTATCCTACAAGCCCAGGGCCACAGGGAAGCCGCAGCCCCCAGTCCTGGGCTAGTGGGGCCTCCCAGCTTGGCTCAGCACTAGAAGGGCCCATTTGCCAGTCTGTCTCCCCCCAGAGCTCTGATGGCAGTACTGGGTCCCAACTCACTCCATGCCACCTGGCCAGGGACTCAGTGGCTGGGAGCCAGTCAGTGGTTGACAGGACAGAGCCCGTCCTGGGACGGCACTGACTGTCAGATGTCCTCGGGGCTGGACTTGCTTGGTGGTAGGGGCACTGTCTGGCCACCTGTCCTGGCCGAACATCATGCTGTGAGGACACTAGAATGTGCTTCTGTCTCCACCTTGGTCAGGCCCACTGCCTGGGACCTCCCCCAGTGAGCCCTGTCTGCAGCCATAGTGCCTGAAGGATCAGTGTGACCCCGAGCTTCTGGCCAATGCACCCCAGGCTCGGGAGGGGGTTTCTGAGAGGGCTGGTAACTGTCTTCATCACTCTCCCTGGTGCAGGCCTGTCCCCTGTGTCCTTCTGCCCCTGGAAGGCAAACACATAGATGCCCCTGTGGGGCACCTGGGTCTTGTGTCACCTTCTGTGGCCCTCCTGATGGGCAGGAGCACCTTGACACCCTCGGTCCCCACAGGTTTTCCACGTGGCCTATGTGCTTATCAAGTTTGTGAACTTGGGCAGCGGGGCTGCTGTGACCATGGCTTCTTGAGGTCTCGGTCACCAGCCCGGCCCTCATGCCCAACCCCTGTGTGGGTCAGGACCATCTGTCTGAGGACTGAGAGGCAAAGAGGAATTCATCAGGTCACCCCCGACTTCTGGCACAGCTGGGCACAGAGGCTCATGGTGGCAGGAATCTCGGTGCCATCTCCTGGCTCCCTCTGCGCTGCCTTCATGTTTGACAGCTCCCTGTGGTGGTGACACAGGTCCCTGGTGGCTCCCAGCTGGCTTCCTCCCAGCTCAGCTGCCTGTGTCAGGAGAGCCGGGTCCTGGAACTCACTCACCGGCTGCCATTGGCCACCTGCCTCCCTGACGGGTCAGGTTGGTGGGATGGGGATGCTCCAGTTTGGTGGCCTGGTCACGTGTCCCCCAAAACTCCCTGGCCCGAGAGTGGAGAAGGGGCAGTTCTCTCACAGGCAGTCGGGGACTGGCCCAAGGAAGGACATGAAGACAGTCCTCCAAGGGGAGCAGGAGATACCTGCTCTCTAAACGTGTCCCAGGGAGAGGGGTGCAGGGGTGTGAGTGGTGAGCCGGTGCAGCTGTGTACGTCCAGCCTGGCCATCAGGGCAGGAGCTCTTCCCTCAGCAGGCTTCAGTGACCTCTTCCCCAAGTCCTGCTGGCTGGTGGAGCCTTGGCTGGGTGACCTGTCGAGGGCGCAGCATTCCCACCTCAAGATGAGGTGACCGGGCTCAGGCTGAGGTGAGCAGTCCAAGAAGCAGCCTTCCAGGTGGTCAGGCTCAGGGAAGTCAGGGAGCCCAGGGGCCCCACCTCTGGGCCTGCGGGCTTTTTTGGTGGCCTCAGCACTCCCTTTCCAGCCCTTTCCTGCAGCCTCCAAGAGGGACTGCCTGGAGCGGTTTGGGCCGCGGTCACGTGGGATGACGACGCCATCGGCACCACTGAGTACTCAGGCATCGTGCCATTGGAGAACAGCAAGGTGAGTCCGAGAACAGGGTGGTGGTGGGTTTTGCTGGTCTGCTCCTCGCGGCCACACCTGGCCTCACCGTCCACGCCTTCTGCAGATTGTGATGTCCCTGGTGAATGGGTGCCCAGGGGCCATGAACTACTCCTACTCGCCGCTGCTGTGCAACTTCACCGAAGCCACCAACATCTGCCTACGTTTCCTGAGCACCAACACACTGCTGGGTCACCTCATGGGCAAGGCACTGCGGGACTCCACAGTCATGCACTGGGTGAGCCCACCCTGTCTAGCATGTGGGGCAGCTCCTGGTGGACGGGGGTGGGAGCCGGCTCTTGGGGGCAGCTGGGACCTGAGGGGCCTGCAGTGCAGTATTATTACGGCACCAAGGACATCAGCATCGGCAGCTGCTGCGTCTGCCATGGCCACACGGTTGTCTGCAATGCCAAGGTCCCTTCGGACCCTCTCAGGAAAGGCCGTTTCAGGTGAGGCCCTTTCAGCTGAGGCCACTCTCAGGTGAGGCTGCTTTCAGCTGGGGCCCCCTCAGGTGAAGTCCTTTTCAGGTAAAGCCCTGTTAGCTAGGTCTGTCCAGCTGAGGCCCTGTCAGGTGAGGCCCCTTTCAGTCCTTTTCAGGTAAGGCCCCTTCAACTTTGGCCTCTTTCAGGTGAGTCACCTCTCCGATGAGGCTCCTTTAGGTGAGGCCCCTCAGTGAGGCCTGCTCAGGTGAGGTCCTCTCAGTAGCTACGTCAGCTGAGGCACTCACCGCTGAGGGCCCCTTTCAGGTGTGACACCTCTCAGTTGAGGCCCTTTTAAGCTGAGGCCCTTCCCAGGTGAGGCCCCTCTCAGTTGAGGACCCTGTCAGGTGATGTCCTTTTCAGCTGAGGGACGCTCTCAGCCGAGACCCTTTTCAGCTGAAGCCCTTTCAGCTGAGGGGCCTCTCAGGTGAGGGTTCTGTGAGAAGAGAAGAGGCCCCTTACAGGTGAGGCCCTTTCAGCTGAGGACCCCCCCCAGGTGAGGCTCCTCTCAGGTGAGACCCACTCACCTGAGAACACTTTCAGTGCAGGTCTCTGTCAGGTGAGTCCCCTTTAGGTGAGGCCCTTCCAGCTGAGGGTTCTTTCAGCAGAGGCCTCTTTTACATAAATCCCCTTTCTGATGAGACTCTTAAAGGTGATTCCCCTCCCAGGTGAGACCTCTCTTAGGTGGGGCCCTTTCAGCACAGGCCCCTCCCAGGGGCCTCCCGATTTTTCTGAAAGACACAGGACAGTGAGCCCATCTGAGTTTGAATTTCCAGATTCTGGCTCCGAAGACGCTTAACTTGGATTTTAACTGGTTCTCCAGCAAGGCCAGGAGGGAGTGCTCTCCACCGTCCCCCCCCCATGAGCACCGAGGGCTGCAGGGCTGGTGCGGGCTGGCAGGGGGCGGAGCACCCATCATGCCCTGCGGCTTTGCATGCAGCGTTGCAGGTGGCGTGAGAGGATGCAGTGCCGCCATGTTAGCCTTCCCAGTACTAGCCATCTGCCGCTTGCTGGCCGGGCCTCAGACCCGAAGCGAGTGCGACCTCCTTGTCCTCACTCAGACGTGAGGCCCCCAGGGTGAGTTCAACCTTCCTGTCCGAGCCCCACGGGCACCGCCTTCCTGTCTGCAGCCGCCTGCTGAGGGGCGGCCAGTCCTCAAAGACCCGGGAGGGGCTCCGTGTGGACATTTGGAAATGGGGAACCCACAGTTGTCACGACACTGAGGTCCCCCACGCCCAGGACTGGGGGCCACGGGTCTGACGTCCACACGGTGGCCTCTCCACCCTAATAGGGTATCATACTTTGAGCTGGATGTGGGTCTGGCTCAGCCTCTGTGAGGGAGTTCGTTGTCATCTCTGTTTTACTGGTAGGGTGTTCAGGTGGTGGTTCACAAACGTAGTTTCCCTACAGGAATTTCATCCTTCCAGGCAACGTGTCTTCGCAGCGCAAAGTCCTCTGTATCCCGCCTTCAGAGTCTCCAGCGTCATTGCTGTGTGAGGTCTGCTACTTCATGGTAAGTACTCCCGTGTGTTTTACCATGTGTTTTGCAGCAGCCACACGCTCCCAGGTCATCACTGTTAACCCCAAATCAGGAAATACACCTTTCTCCCTGACAGTCCGATCCACCAGGCCCACTTCACCACCATCCCCAACTGGGAGAAAAATGTGTCTTTCCCTTCGGTTCCAGTTTTCTTTTTCTGGAACTGTTTCTGAGACTGTCCCTCAGTGTCCCAGTTCCACCAAAGTGATTTAGGAAACCTGATAATTCGCATAGATGAGCCCTGGTCTGTAGACCAGTCCCCCCAGGGATTTAGGGAACCTGGGACAGCCCACAGATGAGCTCTGGTCCTTAGACCAGTGCCCCCAGGAGATTTAGGGAACTTCAACAGCCTAGAGATGAGCCCTGGTCTGTATAGAGGTACCCCCAGGGATTTAGGGAACCTGGTCCAGCCCACAGATGAGCCCTGGTCCTTAGGCCAGTGCCCCCAAGAGATTTAGGGAAACTTAGCAGCCTAGAGATGAGCCCTGGTCTGTATACAGGTACCCCCAAGGATTTAGGGAACCTGGGACATCCCACAGGTGTGCCCTGGTCTCTGGATCATTCTGACCAGGAATTTAGTGACGTGGGACATTTCACAGATGAGTCCTCGTGTGTAGGCCAGTCCCTCCAGGGATTTAGGGAGCCTGGGACATTACAACATGAGCCCTGGTGAGTAGGTCACTTCCCCAAGGAATTTAGGGTACATAGGAAATCCTAGAGATGAGCCCTAGTCTGTATGCCAGACCTCCCAGGGATTTAGGCAACTTGGAACATCCCAGTGGTAAGCCCTGATTTGTAGGCCAGTACACCAGGGATTCAGGGAACCTGGGACATCCCAAGATGAGCCCTGGTGTGTAGGCCAGTTCCCCGAGGCATTTAGGGAACATGGGAAATCCCACAGATGAGCCCTGGTCTGTAGGCCAGTACTCCCAGGGATTTAGGGAACGTGAAACTTCCCAGAGTTAAGGCCTGATTTATAGGCCAGTACCCCAGGAATTCAGTGAACCTGGGATATCCGAATAGATGAGCCCTGGTCATAAGGCCAGTTCCTCCAGGGATTTAGGGAACCTGGGACAGCCAATAAATAAGCTCTGTTGTGTATGTCGGTACCCCCTCACGGATTTAGGGAACCTAGGACAGCGCACAGATAAGCCCTGGTCTGTAGGGCAGTCCCTCACTGGGATTTAGGGAACCTGGGACAGCCCACCGAGGAGCCCTGCTCTCCAAGTCAGTCCACCCCAGGGATTTAGTTAACCTGGGACATCCCAAAGATAAGCCCTGGTGGGTAGGCCCATGCCCCCTGGGCATGAGGAAACCTGGGACAACTCTGGTCTGTAATCTAGTCACCTCAGGGATTTAGGGAACCTGGGACAGTCCACAGCTGAGCCCTGGTCTGCAGACCAGGCCCCCATGTGATTTAGGGAACATGGGACATACCACACATGATCCGTGGTTTGTAGTCCTCCCTCCAGGGATTTAGGCAACTTGGGAGAGCCCACAGATGACCTTTGGCCTGTACACAATCCACCAGCGATTTTGGCAACCTGGGACACTGCACAGATGAGCCCTGTTTTGTAGAACAGTCACCGCAGGGACTTAGGGAACTTGTGACAGGCCACAGATGAGTCCTGGTCTACAGACAGTCTCCCCAGGGATTTAGGGAACCTGGGACAGCCCACAGATGAGCCCTGGTCTGTAGATCAGTACTCCAAGGGATTTACGGACCTTAGACTTCCCACAGATGAGTCCTGTTCTTAGGCTAGTCCTCCCCAGGGAATTATTAGGGAACCTGGGAAATCCCACAGATGAGCCCTTGTGTGTAGGCCAGCCCCCCAAGGGATTTACGGGACGTGGGACATCCCATAGTTGAGGCCTGGTCTGTAGGCTGGTATCCCAGAGATTCAGGAAACCTAGGACATTCCAATAGATGAGCCGTGGTCTGTAGACCAGTCTCCTCTGCGATTTAGGGAACGTGGGATATCACACATATCAGCCGTGGTCTATAGACAGTCCACCCAGGGATTTAGAAAACCTGGGACAGTCCACAGATGAGCTCTGGTGTGTACGGCTGTCCCTCCCCAAGGATTTAGGGAACCTGGGACAGACCACAGATGAGCCCTGTCTCTAGGCCAGTCCCCTTTGGAATGTAGGGAACCTCAAACATTCCACAGATAGGCCCTGGTGCGTAGGCCAGACCCCCCTGGGTTTTAGGGAGCCTGGGAAAGCCCACCGATGAGCCCTGGTCTGTAGACAGTCCCACAATGATTTCAGCAACCTGGGACAGCCCACAGATGAGTGCTGGTGTGTAAGTCAGACCCCGCAAGTATTTAGGGTACCTGGGACAGCCAATAGATGAGCCTTGGTCTGTAGGCCAGTTCTCCTTGGGATGTAGGGAACATGAGACATCCCACAGATGAGCCCTGGTCTACAGATTGGCCTACCGGCCAGTCCCCTGTTGGATTTAGGGAACCTGGTAGACCCACACATGAGCCCTGGTCTGTAGGCAAGTTCCCCCGAGGGATTTAGGGTCATGGGACATCCTGAAGATGAGACGTGGTGTGTAAGACAGACCCACAGGGATTTAGGGAACATGGAACATCCAAGAATTATGCCCTAGTCTTTAGGCCAGTATGGGAGGGATTCTGGGAACCTGGGATGGCCCACAGATGAGCCCTGGTCTGTAGCCCAGTCCCACCCCCAGGGATTTAGGGAACCTGGGGCCACCCATAGGGGAGCTGTGCTCTGTAACCCAGTCTTGCCAGGAATTGAGGAACCTGGGACAGTTCTGGTCTGTAGGCTAGTACCCCCAGAGATTTAGAGATTTTTTACATCACTGAGATGAGCCGTGGTCTGTAGCCCAGTCTGTCCCAGGGATTTCTGGCACTGGAACAGCCTACGGATGTGCCCTGGTCTGTAAATGAGTCCTCAAGGGATTTGGGCAACCTGGGACATACCACAGTTGAGCCTTGTTGTGCATGCCAGTTCCCCCCTGGGATTCAGGGAACCTGGCACAGCCCACAGATGAGCCCTGGTCTGTAGGGCAGTCCCCCCAGTGACATAAGGAACCTGGGACATGCCACAAATGAGCCCTGGTCTATACAGTCCCCCCAGGGATTTAAGGAACCTGGGACAGCCCACAGATTAGCTCTGGTGTGTAGGTCTGTTCACTGCCAAGGATTTACAGAAACTGGAACAGCCGACAGATGAGCCCTGGTCATAAGGCCATTCTCTCCAAGTATTTAGGGAACCTGGGACATCACACAGATGAGCCCTGGTCTGCAGACAGTCTCCCCAGGGATTTAGGGATCCTGGGACAGCCCACAGATGAGCCCTGGCTAATAGACCAGTCCCTCCTTGGGATTTAGGGAACCTAGAACAGCCAACAGATGAACCTGGTCTGTAGGCCAGTTTCCCCCAGGGATTTACAGAACCTGGCACAGCCCACAGATGAGCCCTGGTCTGTAGGCTAGTCCCCTCAGTGATTTAAGGAAACTAGCACAGCCCTCAGATAAGCCCTAGTTTGTAAGCCACTCTCTAACAGGGATTTAGGGAACCTGGGACAGCCCATAGATGAGCCCTCATCTCTAGATCGGTACACTGAGGGATTGAAGGACCTCGGATATCCCACAGATGAGCCCTGATCTGTAGGGCAGTTTCCACCCAGGGATTTAGGGAACATGGGACATCCCACAGATGAGTCCTGGTCTCTAGGCCAGTCCTCTTTGGAAGATGGGGAATCTGGGACATCCCACAGATGAGCCCTGGTCTGTAGGCCAGTCCTGCAAGAGATTTAGGGAACCTGGGACATACCACAGATGAGCCCTGGGCTGTAGGCTAGTCCCCTCAGTGATTTAAGGAAACTAGCACAGCCTTCAGATAAGCCCTAGTTTGTAAGCCACTCTCCAACAGGGATTTAGGGAACCTGGGACAGCCCATAGATGAGCCCTCATCTTTAGATTGGTACACTGAGGGATTTAGGGACCTGGGATATCCCACAGATGAGCCCTGATCTGTAGGGCAGTTCCCACCCAGGGATTTAGGGAACATGGGACATCCCACAGATGAGTCCTGGTCTCTAGGCCAGTCCCCTTTGGAATATGGGGAATCTGGGACATCCCACAGATGAGCCCTGGTCTATAGGCCAGTCCCTCCAGGATTTTGGGAATCTGGGACAACCCACAGATGAGCCCTGGGCTGCAGGCCAGTACCCCCCTTGGATTTAGGGAACCTGGTAGAGCCCACAGATGAGCCCTACTCTGTAGGCCAGTTCCCCCCAGGGATTTAGGGTAATGGGATATCCCACAGATGAGCAGTGGTCTGTAGGCCAGACCTCCAGGGATTTAGGGAACCTGGGAC
The DNA here is from genome assembly GCF_020740605.2 of Lemur catta. NCBI lineage: Eukaryota > Metazoa > Chordata > Mammalia > Primates > Lemuridae > Lemur > Lemur catta. The sequence continues at coordinate 286,601,760 of NC_059128.1, forward strand.
ATCCAAGAATTATGCCCTGGTCTTTAGGCCAGTCTCCTCCAGGGATTCAGGGAACCTGGGACCACCCACAGAGGAGCTGTGCTCTGTAGCCAAGTCCTGCCAGGAATTTAGCAACCTGGGACAGTTCTGTCTTGTAGGCTAGTCCCCCCAGAGATTTAGGGAACCTAGGACAGCCCACAGATAAGCCCTTGTCTGTAGGGCAGTCCCTCCCTGGGATTTAGGGAACCTGGGACAGCCCACAGAAGAGCCCTGCTCTCCAAGTCAATCCACCCCAGGGATTTAGGGAACCTGGGAAATCACACAGATGAGCCCTGGTGGGTAAGCCCCCAGGGTTTTAGGGCACTGGGACAGCCCACAGATGAGCCCTGATCTGTAAATCAGTCCCCAAGGGATTTGGGCAACCTGGGACATCCCACAGTTGAGCCTTTGTCTGTACGCCACTCCTCCCCATCTGTGATTTACAGAACCTGGGACATCCCACAAATGAGCCCTGGTTTATAGGCCTGTCCTATCCAGATATTTAGGGAATCTTGGACCTCCCACAGAGCAGCCCTGGGCTGTAGGCCACTCCCCAACAGGGATGTAGGGACCCTGGGACCGCCGACAGATGAGCCCTGGTCTGTAGATCAGTCCCCCCAGGTATTTAAAGACCTGGGACATCCGACAGATGAGCCCTGGTATGTAGGCCAGTTGCGCCTTTGGATTTAGGGAACATGGGACATCCCACAGATGAGCCCTGCTGTGTAGGCCAGACCCTGAGGAATTTAGGGAACATGGGATATCCTGTAGATGAGACCTTGTCTTCTGGCCAGTCCCCCCACGTATTTAGGGAACCTGGGACAGCTCTGGTCTGTGGACCACACCCCCCAGTGATTCAGGGAACCTGGGACATCCTACATATGAGCCTTGGTCTTTAGGCCAGTCTGCCCCAGGGATTTAGGGAACTGGGAGAGCCCACAGATGAACCTTGGTGTGTAAATCAGTCCTCAAGGGTTTTGCGCAAGCTGGGACAGGCCACACCGGAGCCCTGGCCTGTAGACCTGTCCCCCCTTGAATTTAGGCAACCTGGGATGGCCCACAAATGACCCTGTTGTATATCCCTGTCCCCCCAGTAATTTAGGGAACCTGGGACAGCCCACAGAGGATCCCTGGTGGTAAGCCAGGCCCCCAGGGATTTAGGGAACCTGAGACTGCTGAGATGAGCCCTGTTTTGTAGGCCAGTCCCCCCTCCTGGCATTTACAAAACGTGGGACAGCCAACAGATGAGTCCTGGTCTGTAGGCCAGTCCCCCCAGGGATTTAGGGAACCTAGGATATCCCAAGAATGAGCCCTGGTCTGTAGGCCAGTCCCCTCAAGATTTAGGGAACAGTGTACAGATGAGCCCTGTTCTATTGGCCAGGCCCCCCTGGGATTTAGGGAACCTGGGACATCCCACAGATGAGTCCTGGCCTGGAGGCCTGTCCCCCCAGGGATTTAGGGAATCTGGGACATCCCAACAGTTTAGCCCTGGTCTGTACACCAGACCCCAAGGGATTTACGGAACCTGATATAGCCCAGAGATGAGCCCTGGTCTTCAGCTGGTCCCTTCCAGGGACTTAGAGAACCTGACACAGCCCACAGATGAGCCCTGTTCTGTAGGCCAGTTCTCACTTCTGGGATTTAGAGAACATTGGACAGCCAACAGATGAGCTTTGGTGGGGCTGCCGTGTCCTGCGTGAGGAGTGGGGACCCATTCCCTGCTTGAGGGAAGGAGGGGCTAACACGTCCCACCCACTGTTAAAAGAGGTGGGGCCACAACACGGTGCTTGAGAGGAGACAGGGACCCTTGCCCAGAGTGAGAGGCGTTTTAAGCAATGCACTCTCAACACCCTTAGAGCAGGCGGTGCTGTCCCAGCCTACCTGGGGGAGGTGGGATGGCCACGCCCTATGGGGGAGGAGCCAGGGCTCCTGAGCCAATCCTGGGAGTAAGTGGGACACCGATTCCCCGCGGAAGAGAAGGTGGGGCCCCATATCCTGCATGAGACGAGGTGAAGGCCCGAATCGTGTGTGAGAGGAGGACTAGCCCGTGACTTGCGTGAGGGTGGAAGAGGCCAACACATCCCACCCACTGTTAGAAGAGGCGGGGACACAACGCCGTGCTTGAGGGAAGGCGGGGCCTCTTGCCATGAGTGAGAGGAGGTTTAGGCAATGCACTCTCAACACAGTTGGAGCAGGTGGGGCTGCTGCGTCCTGCATGGGGGGCGGTGTGACAGCCATGCCCTATCGGGGAGGAGCGGTGGCTCCTGAGCCATGCCCAGGAGGAACTGGGGCCCCCATGCCCAACAGGAGAGGAGGTGGTTCCCCATACCCTGTATGAGGATGTGGGGACCTGAATCACGTGTGAGAGGAAAGCGAGCCCTGTGCCTGCATCAGAGGGGGTGTGGCACCTTGGGACTTGTTGATGTGAGGCGGCCCTCCCTACCCTGTGTGAGAGGAGGTGGGGTTGCTGTGTCCTGCATGAGGAGAGGAGGGACCAATGTGCCTGCCCCCAAAGAAGAGGAGTGGCCTCGTGCCCTGCATCAGAGGAGGCGGTCCCTCCATGCCCTGCGTGACAGGAGGCTGGACACCTGTGCCTTGCTTGACATGAGGCGGCCCTCGATTCCCTGCGTGAGAGGAGGTTAGGTGGTTGTGTCCTGTGTGAGGGGAGGAGGGGCCAATGCGCCTCCCCCGAAAGAAGAGGAGGGGCCCCTTGCCCTGTATCATAGGAGGCGGTGCCGTCATGCCCTGTGTGAGAGGATGCGACGCACCTGCGCCCTGCTTGACAGGAAGCGGCCCTCTGTGCCCTGCCTGAGGGGAGCAGGGGTCAATGCGTCGCACCCACTATTAGAAGGACGAGGTCCCAACGCCTTGCTTGAGAGGAGGCGGGGCCCCTTGCCCACAGTGATAGGAGGTTTAACCAATGCACCCGTCCCCCACATTAGAGCAGGCAGGGCTGTCGCAACCTGCATTAGGGGAGGTGGGATGGCCATGCCCTATGGGGTGGGAGCCAGGACTCCTCAGCAAATCGTGGGAGGAAGTGGGGCCCCCATGGCCCACGGAAGAGGTGGCGGTGCCCTGTACCCTACATGGGAGGAATTGGGGGCCCTCATCCAGCGGGATAGGAGTTGGGGCCACAACGCCCTGCTTGAGACAAGGCATAGCCCCTTGCCCAGAGTGAGAGGAGGTTTACCTAATGCACCCCCCAATCGTTAGAGCAGGCGGGGCTGTTGCGCCGTGCTTGAGGGGAGGTATGATGGCCACGCCCTATGGGGGAGGAGCCAGGATTTCTGAGCCATGCCTGGGAGGAATTGGGGCCACGATGCCCGACTGGAGAGGAGGTGGTTCCCCGTCCCCTATATGCGAGGAGGCGGGGGCTCAAATCACGTTTGAGAGGAGGGGGAGCCCTGTGCCTGCATCAGAGGGGGTGTGGCACCTGCAAACTGGTTGATATGAGGCCGCCCACCGTGTCCTGCGTGAGAGAAGGTGGGGTTGCTGTGTACTGCGTGAGGAGAGGAGGGGCCAATGTGCCTTCCCGCACAGAAGAAGAGGGGCCTCATGCCCTGCATCGGAGGAGGCGGTGCCGCCAAGCCCTGCGTGACAGGACGCGGGGCACCTGGGCCGTGCTTGACAGAAGGCAGCTCTCCGTGCCCTGCGTGAGAGGAGGTGGGGTGGTTGTGCCCTGCGTGAGAGGAGGAGGGGCCAAGGCGCCCCCCCTACAGAAGAGGAGGGGACCCGTGCCCTGCATCAGAGGAGGGCGGGGACTCTGCCCTCTGTGAAAGGAGACGACGACGCACCAACGCCCTGCTTGACAGGAGTCGGCCCCCTGTGTCCTGCGTGGGAGGAGGTGGGGCCAATGCATCCCACCCACTGTTAGAAAGGGCGGGGCCCCTTGTTCAGAGTGAGAGGAGGTTTTGCCAATGCACCCCCCCACACACACACCCTTAGAGCAGACGGGGCTGTCGCACCCTGCATGAGGGGAGGTGGGATGGTCACGCCCTATGGGGAAGGAGCCAGGACTCCTGAGCCCATCCTGAAAGGCAGAGGGGACCCATGTCCCACGGAAGAGGACGTGGGGACCCAAATGCAGTGTGAGAAGAGGTGGGCCTGTGGTGCCCTGCGTGAGAGAACGTGGGGCCCCTTGCCCACAGTGAGAGGAGGTTTAGCTTATGCATTCCCCCACCATTGGAGCAGGCGGCGATGCCCTGCTGTGCGTGAGGGGAGGTGGGATGGCCACGTCCTATGGGGGAGGAGCCGGGACTCCTGAGCCAATCCTGGGAGGCAATGGGGTACCAAATGCAGCGTGAGAGGAGGTGCGACTAATGTGTCCCACCCACTATTACAGGAGGCGGGGCCCCTTGCCCAGAGGGAGAGGAGGTTTAGGCCATGCAACACCCCCATCGTTAGAGCAGGTGGGGTTGTTGCGCCCTGCATGATGGGAGGTGGGGTGGCCACGCCCTGTGGGGGAGGAGCCCGGACTCCTGAGCCTATCCTTGGGGGAAGTGGGGGTCCCCTTGCTCCACTGAAGTGGAGGTGGGGCCTTGTACCCTACATGAGAGGTAGTGTGGTCCCAAATATACTGTGAGAGGATGGGGGCCTGCCATGCCCTGCGTGATGGAGGCGGGGCCCCTTGCCCATAGTGAGAGGAGGTTTAGCCAATGCATACCCCTACCATTAGAGCAGGTGGGGCTGCCTCAGGCTGCATAAGGGAAGGTGGGATGGCCCCGCCCTATGTGGGAGGAGCCGGGACTCCTGAGACAATCCTGGGAGGAAGTAGGCCCTTCCCCATGCCCCAGGAAAGATGAGGTGGGGCCCCGTACCCTACATGACAGGAGGTTGGGGTCCGAATGTAGCGTTAGAGGAGGTGCAGCTGCCATGCCCTGTGTAAGAGGAGGAGGGGCTTATGCGTCCCACCCACTGTTAGAGGAGGTGGGTCCCCTTGCCCAAAGTAAGAGGAGGTTTAGCAAATGCATCCCCCTACCATTAGAGCAGGCGGGGATGCCGCGCTGTGGGTGAGGGAAGGTGGGATGGCCACGCCCTATGGGGGAGGAGCCCAGACTCTTGAGCCAATCCTGGGAGGCAGTGCGACCCATGCCCCACGGAAGAGGAGGTGGGGGCCCAAATGCGGCATGAGAGGAGGTCAGCTTGCTGTGCCCTCTGTGAGAGGAGGCGGGGTCCCTTGCGCAGTGTGAGAAGAGGTTTATCCCATGCAACCCGCGGCGTTAGAGCAGGCGGGGCTACTGAACTCTGTATATGGGGAGGTGGGATGGCCACGCCCTATGGGGGTAGGAGCCGGGACTCCTGAGCCAATCCTCGGAAGAAGTGGGGCCCCATACCTTACATGAGAAGACGTGGGGACGGGAACCCAGCTTGAGTGGAGGTGGGGCTGCCGTGCCCTGCGTGAGAGGAGGCGGGGCTCCTTGACCACAGTCAGAGGAGGTTTAGCCAATACACCCCTTTAACGTTACAGCAGGCGGGGCTGCCGCACCCTGCATGAGGGGAGGTGGGATTGCCACGCCCTATGTGGGAGGCGCAGGGACTCCTGAGTCAATAGTGGGAGGAAGTGGGGCCCCTATGACCCCCCGGAAGAGACGTGGGGCCCCTTGCTCAGACTGAGAGGAGGTTTATGCCATCCACCGCCCCCCCCGACTGTTAGAGCAGGAGGTGCTGTTCTGCCCTGCATGAGGGGAGGTGACATGGCCATGCCCTATGGGGGAGGAGCCGGGAGTCTTGAGCGAATTCAGGGAGGAAGTGGGGCCCCCATACCCCACGGAAGAGGAGGTGGGGCCCAAGGAGCTGGGGCCCGAACCATACATGAGAGGAGGTGCGGGCACAAATGCAGCATAACAGGAGGTGGGCCTGCTGTGCCCTGCGTGAGAGGAGGCCGGGCCCCTTTCCCAGAGTGAGAGGAGGTTTAGCCAATGCACCGCCCCAGCGTTAGAGCAGGCGGGGCTGTCGCGCCCTGCATGAGGGGAGGTGATATGGCCATGCCTTTTGGGGGATTCGCTGGGACTCCTGAGCCAATCTTGGGAGCAAGTGGGGTCCCCATGCCTGCGGAAGAAAACATGGGTCCCCGTCCCCTACATAAGAGTAGGTGAGGGCCCAAATCCAGCGTGAGGGGAGGTGGGGCTGCTTTGCCTGGCGTGAGAGGAGGCCGGGCCCCTTGCCTAGAGTGAGAGGAGTGTTAGGCAATGCACACTCCCACCATTAGAGTAGGTGCGGTTTTTGCGCCCTGCATGAGGGGAGGTGGGATGGCCACGCCCTATGGGGGAGGCGCTGGGACTCCTGACTAATCCTGGGAGGAAGTGTGGCCTCCTTGCCCCTCGGAAGAGGAGGTGGGGCCCCGTATCCTATATGAGAGGAGGTTCGGTTCCCGTTTCCTGCGTGAGAAGAGGAGGGCCAATGCTTCCCACCCACTGTTAGAGGATGTGGGGCCGCAAAGCCCTGCTTGAGAGGAGGCAGGGCCCCTTGGCCAGAGGGAGAGGAGGTTTAGTCAATGCACACCATGCACCATTAGAGCAGGCAGGGCTGTCACACCCTGCATGAAGGGAGGTGGCATGGCCATGCCCTATGGTGGAGGCGCCGGGAATCCTTAGCCAATCCTCGGAGGAAGTGGGGCCCCCATGCCCTACGGAAGAGGAGGTGGTACCTGAACCATACATGAGAGGAGGTGCGGGCACAAATGTAGCGTAAGAGGAGGTGGGCCTGCTGTACCCTGCGTGAGAGGAGGCGGGGCCCCTTACCCAGAATGAGAGGAGGTTTAGCCAATGCCCCCCCCCACCGTTATAGTCGGCGGGGCTTTCACTCCCTGCATGAGGGGAGGTGGGATGGGCGTGCCCTATGGGGGAGCACCCGGGACCCCTTAGCCAATCCTGGGAGGAAGTGTGGCTCCCTTGCCCCGCGGAAGAAGAGGTGGGGCACCATAGCCTATATGAGAGGACATGGGGGCCGGAATCCAGCATGAGAGGAAGTTGGGCTGCCGTGCACTGCGTGACAGGAGGAGGGGCAATGCCTCCCACCAACTGTTAGAGGAGGTGGTGCCACAACGCCCTGCTTGAAAGGAGCCAGGGCCCCTTGACCAGAGTGAGAGGAGGTTTGTTCAAAGCACGCCACCAGCGTTAGAGCAGGCGGGGCTGCCGGGCCCTCCCTGAGGGGAGGTGGGATGGCCACGTCCTATGAGGGAGGAGCCGGGACTCCTGAGCCAATCCTGGGAGGAGGTGGGGTCCCGATGCCGAGCGAAAGAGGAGGTGGGGCCCCATACCCTACATGAGAGGAAGTGGGGTTGCCATTTCCTGCGTGAGAGGAGGACGGGCCAATGCTTTCTACCCACTGTTAGAGGATGTGGGGCCACAACGCCCTGTTTGAGATGAGGCAGGGCCCCTTGCCCAGAGTGAGAGGAGGTTTACTCAATGCACCACCCCCACCGTTAGAGCAGGCGGGGCTGTCACACCCTGCATAAAGGGAGGTGGCATGGCCACGCCCCATGATGGAGGTGCCGGGACTCCTGAGCCAAGCCTGGGAGGAAATGAGGCACCCATGCCCCATGGAAGAGGAGGTGTGGCCCCGTACCCTACATGAGAGTAGGTGGGGCCGAAATGCAGTGTGGGAGGAGGCAGGGCCCCTTGCCCAGAGTGACAGGAGGTTTTACCCACCCCCCCACCGTTAGAGAGGTGGGGCTGTCGCGTCCTGCCTAAGGGGAGGTGGGATGGCCACGCCCTATGGGGGAAGGAGCCGACTCCTTAGCGAATCCTGGGAGAAAGTGTGGCCCCCATGCCCCATGGAAAAGGAGGTGGGACCTGAACCATACAGGAGAGGAGGTGCGGGCACAAATGCAGCGTAAGATGAGGTGGGCCTCCTGTGCCATGCGTGAGAGGAGGCAGGGCCCCTTGCCCAGAGTGAGAGGAGCTTTAGCCAATGCACCTCCCCACCATATAGTTGGTGGGGCTTTCACTCCATGCATGAGGGGAGGTGGGATGGCCACGCCCTATAGGGGAGCACCTGGGACTCCTTAGCCAATCCTGGGAGGAATGGGTCCCCATTTCCCTTGGAGGAAGAAGTCGGGCCCTATACCCTATATGAGAGGAGGTGTGGCCCTGAATCCAGCGTGAGAGCAGGTGTGGCTGCTGTGCCCTGCGTGAGAGGAGGAGGGGCCATTGCGTCCCTTCCACTATTTGAAGAGGTAGGGCCACTATGACCTGTTTGAGAAGAGGCAGGGCCTCTTGTGCAGAGTGAGAGGAGATTTAGCCAATGCAGTCTCAACACTGTTAGAGCAGGTGAGGCTGCTGCGCCCAGCATGAGAGGAGGTGGGATGGCCACGCCCTATGGAGGAGGAGCCAGAACTTCTGAGGCAATCGTGAAAGGAAGTGGGGCCCCCATCCCCCCTGGAAGAGGAGGTGGGGCCTTTTGCCCTACATTAGAGGAAGTGGGTGCTCAAATCCAGAGTGACAGGAGAGGGGGGCTGCCGTGCCCTCCATGAGAGGATGGGAGGTCCCTTGCCTACAGTGAGAGGAGTTAAATCCAATGCACCCCCCACACACACTGCTAGAGCAGAGGGTGCTGTCCCGCCCTGCACAAGGGGAGGTGGGATGGCTATGCCGTATGCGGGACCACCCGGTCATGTGGGCTGTGGGCTGGTCACGTGGCTGGTTATGTTGGCTGTGGGCTGGCCAGGTGGCTGATCACGTGGCCTGTGGTTTAGGGTTACGGTTTAGGGTTAAGGCTAGGATTAGGGCTACGGTTACAGTTAGGGTTGGGTCAAGGTCAATGGCTGTGGAATTGTCACATGGGAGGTCACCTGGTCAAGTAATGGTCACGTGGGCTGCTTACATGGGCTGGTTATGTGGCCACGTGATGGTAACTTGGCAGTCACATGTTGTTCACATGAGGGTCACCTGGTGATCACGTGGTAGTCTCGTGGAGGTCACGTAGCAGTGACGTTGATGTCACGTGACCTGCCCACGTGACTGACCCTGTAACCATAACGTGGTTATCACGTGACTGCCACACGATCGCTACAGGACCAGCCGCATGACCATCACGTGACTGCATTGTAACTGCCACGTGATGATCACGTGACCTTCAGGAGGCCATCACATGACTGCCACGTGACCATCTTGTGCCCTCCATGTCACCTCCTCGTGACCTTCAGGTGACCACCACATGATCATCCCATGACCTGCACATGACCAGCTATGTGACAATCACGTGACCATGTAACTAGCCGAGGTGAGCGGCCACGTGATGATCACATGATCTTCACCTGACAATCATTACTGCTGGGTAACCATCAGCTTAGCAGCCACATGACTACATAACCAGCCCATGTTACCAGGAACGTGACCAGCCCAGGGCCCAGGTGACCAGCCATGTGACAAGCCCAGAGCCCACATGACGGGGTGGTCCCTCATAGGGCATAGCCATTCCACCTCCGCTCATCCAGGGCGCAACAGCACCATCTGCTCTAGAAGTGGGGTGGGTGCACTCGCTTAAACTCCTCTCACTGTGGGCTAGGGGCCTCCCCTACTATCAGGTAGGGCACGGAAGCCCCACCTCCTCTCACGCTGCATTTGAGTCCCCACGTACTCTCATGTAGGGCAAGGGGCCCCACCTTCTCTTCTGTGGGGCATGGGGGCTCCACTTCCTTTCACTATTGGCTCAGGAGTCCCAAACCCTCCCCCGTATGGTGTGGCCATCGCACCTCCCCTCATGCAGGGTGCGGGAGCCCCGCCTATTCTAACAACGGTGTGTGGATGCATTGGCTAAACCTCCTCTCACTCTGGGCAAGGGGCCTCGCCTCCTCTCACTCAGGGCACGACAGGCCCACCTCCTCTCAGGCTGGATTCGGGCCCCCACATCCTGTCATGTACGGTACGGGGCCGCACCTCCTCTGCCATGTGGCATAGGGGCCCCACTTCCTCCCACTATTGGCTCAGGAGTCCCAAACTCTCCCCCCTATGGCGTGGCCATCCCACCTTCCCTCATGCAGGGCGTGGCAGCCCCGCCTGGTCTAACGGTGTGAAATTGTATTGGCTAAACCTCCTCTCACTCTGGGCAAGGGGCCCTGCCTCCTCCCAAAGAGATTGTAGTGGCCCCACCTCCTCTAACAGTGGGTGGGACGCAATGGCCCCTCCTCCTCTCATGCAGGGAAGAACAGCCACACCTGCTCTCACCTGAATACGGGTCCCAACCTCCTCTTGTGTAGGGTACGAGGCCCCACCTCCTCTTCCGTGGGGCATAGGAGCCAGACTTTGTCCCAGGATTGCTCAGGAGTCCTGGCTCCTCCCCTAGAGGCTGTGGCCATCCCACCTCCTCTCAACAAGGACCGGCACTCCAGCCTGCTCTTATGGTGGGGAGGGTGCATTGCCTAAATCTCCTGTCACTCTGGGCAAGGGGCCCCGCCTCCTCTCACGCAGGGCACGGCAGGCCCACCTCCTCTCAGCCTGGATTCGGGCCCACACATCCTGTCAAGTACGGTACAGGGCTGCACCTCCTCTTCCGGGGGGCATGGGGGCCCCACTTCCTCTCTCTATTGGCTCAGGATTCCCAAACCCTCCCCCCTAGGGTGTGGCCATCCCACCTCCAGTCATCCAGGGCGCGGCAGCCCCGCCTGTTCTAACAGTGTGGGGGTGCATTGGCTAAACCTCTTCTCACTCTGCCAAAGGGGCCCCACCTTCTCTAACAGTGGGTGGGACGCAATGGCCCTTCCTCCTCTCATGCAGGGCACAGCAGGCACACCTACTCTCACACTAGATTCGGGCCCCCAACTCCTCTCATATAGGGTACAGGGCCCAACCTCCTCTTCTGCAGGGCATGGGGCCCCACCTCCACCCAGGATTCTCTCAGGGGTCCAGGGTGCTGCCCCATAGGGCGTGACCATCCCACTTCCTCTCTTACATGGTGCGGTAGCCCCGCCTGCTCTAGCGGTGGGCGGGGGGTGGGTTGCATGGGCTAAACCTCTTCTCAATCTGGGCAAGGGGCCCTGACTCCTCTAAAACAGGGCGCTGTGGCCCCACCTCTTCTACCAGCCTGTGGGACTCATTGGCCCGTCCTCTCACACTGGATTCAGGCCCCCACCTCCTCTCATCTGGGGTACATAGCCCCACCTCCTCTTCCGTGGGGCATGGGGGCCCTACTTCCTGGCAGGATTGGCTTAGGAATCCTGACTCCTCCGCCATAGTGCCTGGCCATCCCACCTCCATTCATGAAGGGTGAAAAGCCCCGCCTGCTCTAACGTTGGGGGGATGCATTGGATAAACCTCCTGTCACTCTAGACAAGGGGCCCTGCCTCCTCTCTAACAGGGCGTTGTGGCTCCACCTCCTCTAACAGTGGGTGGGACGGATTGGTCCCTCCTCTCACCCAGGGCACGGCAGCCCCCCCCTTCCTATCACGCCAGATTTGGGACCCCACTTCCTCTCATATATGGTACGGGACTCCACCTTCTCTTCCGTGGGGCAAAGGGCCCCACTTCCTCCCAGGATTGGCTCAGGCTCAGGAGTCCTGGCTCCACCCCCGTAGGGCGTGGCCATCCCACCTCCCATCATGCAGGGCACGACAGCCCCGCCTGCTCTAATGGTGGAGTGGTTCATGTCCTAAACCTCCTCTCACTCTGGGCAAGGGGCCCCGCCTCCTCTTACACAGGGCATAGCAAACCCACCTCTTCTCATGCTGCATTTGGGCCCCCACCTCCTCTTCCGTGGGGCATGGGTAGAACTGCCTCCCAGGATTGGCACAGGAGTCTCGGCTCCTCCCCCATAGGGGGTGGCCATCCCACCTCCCCTCACGCACAGTGCGGCATCCTCGCCTGCACTAAAGGTAGGGGGATGCATTGGCTAAAACTCTTCTAACTTTGGGCAAGGGGCCCTACCTCCTCTAATAGTGGGTGGGATGTATAAGCTCCTCCTCTTACGCAGGGCACAGCAGCCCCACCTCCTCTCACGCTGCATTTGGGTCCCCACCTCCTGTCACATAGGTTATGGGGCTCCACCTCCCCTTTTGTCGGGCATGGGGGCCCCACTTTCTCCCAGGATTAGCTCAGGAGTCCCGGCTCCTCCCACATAGGGCGTGGCCATCCCACCTCCCCTCGTGCAGGGTTCCATCAGCCCCGCCTGCACTAATGGTGGGGATGTTCATGGGCTAAACCTCCTTTCACTCTGGGCAAGGGGCCCCACATCCTCTCATGGAGAACACTGCAGGCCCATCTCCTCTCACTCTCCATTTGGGCCCCCACCTCCTCTTCCGTGGGGCATGGGTCTCCACTGCCTCCAAGGATTGGCTCAGGAGTCCTGGCTCCTCCCCAAAGGGCTTGGCCATCCCACCTTCGCTCATGCAGGGCGCTGCAACCCCGCCTGCTCTAATGGTAGGGGGTGCATGGCTAAACCTCCCCTAACTCTGGGCAACGGGCCCCGCCTCCTCTCACTCAGGGCACAACAGGCCCACCTCCTCTCAGGCTGGATTCGGGCCCCCACATCCTGTCATGTACGGTACGGGGCCGCACCTCCTCTTTTGTGGGGCATAAGGGCCCCACTTCCTCCCAGTACTGGCTCAGGAGTCCCGGCTCCTCCCCCTAGTACGTAGTCATCCCACCTTCCTTCAGGCAGCGTGCGGCATCCCCATCTGCTTTCATGGTTGAAGCATGCATTGGCCAAACTTCGTCTCACTCTGGGCAAGGTTCCCCGCCTGATCTCACGCAGGGTACGGCAGCCTAACCTCCTCTCATGGTGGATTCGGGCCCCCACCTCATCTCATCTGGGGTATGGGGTCCCATCTCCTCTTCCGTGGGGCTTCAGGGCCCCACTTCCTCATAAGACTGCCTTAGGAGTCCCGGTTCTTCCCCCATAGAGCGTGGCCATCACATCTCCGCTCTTGCAGGGCATGACGGCCCCGCCTGCTCTAGCGATGGTGGGGGTGCATTGGGTAAACGTCCTGTCACTCTGGGCAAGGGGCCATGCCTCCTGTCAAGCAGGGCGTTGTGGCCCCATCTCCTCTAACAGTGGGTGAGACGCATTGGCCCCACCCCCCCCTTTAGACTGAGGCCCCCATCTCCTCCCATGTAGGGTACCGGGCCCCACCTGCTCTGCCGTGGGCCATGGGGGCCCCACGTCCTCCCACGATTGGCTGAGGAATCCTGGCTCCTCCCCCATAGGGCGTGGCCATCCCACCTCCCTTCATGCAGGGCGCCACAGCCCTACCTGCTCAAATGGTGGGGGGGGCCATTGGTTAAACCTCCTATCACTCTGGGCAAGGGGCCCTGCCTCCTCTTAAGCAAGGCGTTGTGACCCCCGCCTCTTCTAACAGTTGGGGGGACTCATTGGCCCCTTCTCCTCTCACGCAGGGCTCAGAGGGCCACCTCCTGTCAAGCAGGGCGCAAGTGCATCGCCTGCTCTCAGGCAGGGCATGGCAGCACCGCCTCCTTTGATGCAGGGCATTGGGCCCCTCCTCTTCTGTGGCGAGGGGGTGCATTGGCCCCTCCTCCCCCCACGCAGGACAAAAACCACCCAACCTCTTCTCACGCAGGGCACGGAGGGCCGCCTGCTGTGAAGCACGGCGCAGGTGTCCAGCCTCCTGTCATGCAGGGCAGGCTGGCACGGACTCCTTGGATGCAGGGCACGGGGCTCGTCCTCTTCTGTGGGGGAAGGCACATTGGCCCCTCCTCTCCTCACGCAGGACACAGCATCCCCTCCTCCTCTCACGCAGGGCAGTGAGGGCCGCCTCATATTAACCAGTTCGCAGGTGCCGTGCCTCCTCTGATGCAGGGCACATGGCTTGCCCTCCTCTCACACATAATTCGGGTCCCCACATCCTCATATAGGGTACGGGTAAGCACCTCCTCTCCCATCGGGCATGGGGGCCCCAATTCCTCCCAGGCATGGCTCAGGAGCCCCGGCTCCTCCCCCATAGGGCGTGGCCATCATACCTGCCCCCATGTAGGACGCGGCAGCCCCACTTGCTCTAAGGGTGTTGAGAGTGCATTGCCTAAACCTCCTCTCAATCGGGGCAAGAGGCCCTGCCTCCTCTCAAACAGGGCATTGTGTCCCTGCCTCTTCTAACAGTGTGTGGGATATGTTGGCCCCTTCTACCCTCACGCAGGGCACAGGCCCCCCCCACCTCTCACACAAGATTCGGGCCCTCACCTCTTCTCATGCATGGTATGGGGCCCTACCTCCTCTTCCGTGGGAAATTGCTGCCCCATTTACTCCGAGGATTGGCTCAGGAGCCCTGGCTCCTCTCCCATAGGGCGTGGCCATCCCACCGCAGCCACAGCCGCTCGTGCTCTAACGGTGTTGAGAGTGCATTGCCTAAAACACCTCTCACTCTGGGCAAGGGTCCCTGTCTCCTCTCAAGCAGCGTGTTGTGGCGCCGCCTCTTCTAACAGTGGGTGGCATGTGTTAGCCCCATCTACCCTCATGCAGGGAATGGGTCCCCACTTCGCACACAGGACATGGCAGCCCAACCAAGGCTCATCTGTTGGCTGTCCAACATTCTCTACATCGCAGGGGTGGGGACTGGCCTACAGAGCAGGGCTCATCCGTGGGCTGTGTCAGGTTCCCTAAGTCCCTGGAAGGGACCGGCCTACAGACCAGTGCTCATCTCTGGGCTATATCAAGTTCCCTAAATCCCTTGGGGTCTGGCCTACAGACAAGGGATCAACTGTTGGGATGTCCCAGATTCCCTAAATCCCTGGGTGGGCACAGGCCTCCAGACCAGGGTTCATCTGTGGTATATCCCAGGTTCCCTAAATCCCAGCGGGGCCTGGCCAATAGAACAGGGCTTATTTGTATGCTGTGCCTGGTTCCCTAAACCCTTGGGGGTACTGGCCTATAGAGCAGGCCTCATCTGATGGCTGTCCCACGTTTCCTAAATCCCCGGGGGGGGCACTGAGCTAAGAAGCAGGGCTCATCTGTGCAGTGTCCCAGGTTCCCTAAGTCCCTGGAAGGGACTGGTATACACACCAGAGCTCATCGCTAGGTACTCCCAAGTTCCCAAAATCCCTCGGGGCCTGGGCTACAATCAGGGATCCTCTGTGGGCTGCTTCAGGTTCCCTAAATCACTGTGGGGGACAGGCCTACAGACCAAGGTCATTTGTGGGCTGTCCCAGGTTGCCTAAATTCAATGGCGGACAGGCCTACAGGCCAGGGCTCAGGTGTGGCCTGTCCCAGCTTGTGCAAACCCCTTGAGGATTGATTTACACACCAGGGTTCATCTGTGGGCTGTCCAAGTTCCCTAATTCCCTGGGGCAGACTGGCCTAAGGACCAGGGCTCATCTGTGGGATTTCCAAGGTTCCCTGAATCCCTGGGGGGACTGGCCCAAGGACCAGAGCTGTCCCAGGTGCCCTAAATCACTGGGAGTACAGGCCAACAGACCAGGGCTCATCTGTGGGATGTCCCAGGTTCCTTGAATCCCTTCAGTACTGCCATACACACCAGGGCTTAACTCTGGGTATCCCAGGTTTCCTAAATCCCTGGGGGCACTGGCGTACAGACCAGGGCTTATCTTTGGGATTTCCCAGGTCTTTAAATACCTAGAGGGACTGATCTAGAGACCAGGGCTCCTCTGTGGGCTGTCCCAGGTTCCCTATATTGCTGAGGGGACTGGCCTACAGCCCAGGGCTCACCTGTGGGATGTCCCTGATTCCCTAAACATCTAGGGGGGACAGACCTATAAACCAGGGCTCAATTGTGGGATGTCTTAGGTTTCCTAAAACACAGTGTGGGGAACTGGCATACAGACAAAGGCTCAACTGTGGGATGTCCCAGGTTGCCCAAAGACCTTGGGGACTGATTTACAGACCAGGGCTCATCTGTGGGCTGGCCCAGTGCCCTAAATCCCTGGGGAAGACTGGGCTACAGACCAAGACTCACCTGAGGGATGTGCGAGGTTCCCTAAATGTCTTGGGGGACTAGCCTACAGACTACAGCTATTCCAGGTTCCCAAAATACCTGGGGGCCCGGCCTACAACAAGGGCTCCTCTTTGGGATGTCCCAGGTTCCCTAAATCCCTGGGGGTGACATGTCTACACACCAAAGCTTATCTGTCAGGTGTCCCAGGTTGCTGAAATCACTGTGGCACTGTCTACAGACCAGGGCTCATATGTGGGCTGTCCCAGGTTCCCTGAATCCCTGGAGGGACTGTCTATAGACCAGGGCTGCTTTGTGGGATATCCCAGCTTCCCTAAACCCAAGGGACGACTGGTCTACAGACCATGGCTCATCTATTCGGATTTCCCAGGTTCCTTCAATCCGTGGGGTACCGGCCTACAGACCAGGGCTCAACTCTGCGATGTCCCATGTCCCTTAAATCCCTCAGGAGGCTGGCATACACACAAGCGCTCATCTGTGGGATGTTCCAGGTTCCCTAAATCCCTGAGGTGGACTGGCCTACTGACCAGGGCTCATCTGGAGGATGTCCCATGTATTCTGAATTCCTCAGGGGACAGGCCTATACACCAGGGCTCATCTGTGGGATGTCCTAGGTTCCGTAAATCCCTAGGGGAACTGGGCTACAGGCCAGGGCTCATCTGTGGGATGTCCTAGGTCCTTAAATCCCTTGGTGGACCGATCTAGAGACCATGGCTCATCTATGGTTGTCCCAGGTTCCCTAAATTCCTGTTGGGGAGTGGCCTACAAACCAGGGCTCATCTGTGGGCTGTACGAAGTTCCCTAAATGACTGAGGGGACTGGCCTAAACATGAGGGCTCATCTGTGGGCTCTCTCAGGATCCCTAAATCCCTGGGGGTAACTGGCCTACAGAGCAGGCTCATCTGTGGCCTGTCCCTGGTTACCTAAATCCCAGAGGGGCACTGGCCTATAAACCAGCGCTCATCTGTGTGATGTCCCAGGTTCCCAAATCATAGGGTGAGCCTGCTGTACAGACCAAGGCTCAACTGTGGGATGTCCCAGGTTGCCCAAAGACCTTGGGGAACTGATTTACAGACCAGGGCTCACCTGTGGGCTGTCCCAGTGCCATAAATCCCTGGGAAAGACTGGGCTACAGAGCAGGGCTCATCTGAGGGATGTCCCAGGTTCTGTACATCACTGGGGGGACTAGCCTACAGACCAGAGCTGTCCCAGGTTCTCTAAATCCCTGGGGGCACTGGGCTACAGACCAGGTCTCATCTGTGGGATGCCCCAAGTTCCCTAAATCACTGGGGGGGACTGGCTTACAGAGCACAGCTCCTCTGTGGGTGTTCCCAGGTTTCCTAAATCCCTAGGGGAAAATAACCTACAGACAAGAGCTCAGCTGTGGGATGTCCCAGGTTCCCTGAATCCCTAGGGTACTGGTCTACACACCAGGGATTAATTCTTAGATGTCCCATGTTCCCTAAATCCAGGAGGGGGACTGCCCTACAGTCCAGGGCTCATCTGTGGGATGTCCCAGGTTCCTGAAATCCCACGGGGGACTGGACTACAGACCACGGTTCATCTATTGGGATGTGTCAGTTTCCCCTGAATACCTGGGGTACTGGCCTACAGACCAGCGCTCATCTGTGGGCTGTCCCAGGTTCCCTAAATTGCAGGGTGTGTGGTGTACAGATCAGGGCTAATCTGTAGGCTGTCCCAGGTTCCCTAAATCCTTGGGGCGACAGGCCTACAGACCAGGTCTCCCCTGTGGGCTGTCCCAGGTTCCCTAAATCCCAGGGGGGACTAGTCTACACACCAGGGCTTAAATCTGGGATGTCCCAGGTTCCCTAAACTGGTAGGGGTGACTTGTCTACGGACCAGGGCTCATCTGTGGGGTGTCCCAGGTTGCTGATATCACTGTGGGACTGTCTGCAGACCAGGGCTCATCTGTGGGCAGTCTCAGGTTCCCGGAATCCCTGGGGGTCTGGCCTACAGAGCATGGCTCATCTGCAGGATGTCCCATGACCCTAAATCCCTGGGGGGAACTGGCCTACACAGCAGCTCTTCTGTGGGCAGTCCCATGTTTCCTAAATCCCTGGGGGGGAGGGGCACTGGCCTACAGCTCAGGGCTCATCTGTGGTATGTCCCAGGCTCCCTAAATCCCTTGCAGGACTGGCCTACAGACCAGGGCTCATCTGTGGGATGCCCCAGATTATCTATATCCCAAGGGGGACTGGCCTACAGACCAGGGCTCATCTGTGGGCTGTCCAGGTTCCCTAAATCCCTGGGGGGACTGTCTATAGACCAGGGCTGAGTTGTGGGATGTTCCAGGTTTCCTAAATCACTGGGGGGACTGGTCTGCAAACCAGGGCTCATCGGTGGGATGTCCAAGGTTCTCCAAATACGTGGGGAAACTGGATGACAAACTAGGGCTCCTCTGTGGGATGTCCCAGGTTCCCAAAATCCCTGGGGGGACTGTCTATAGACCAGGGCTTCTCTGTGGCCTGTAACAGGATCCCTAATTCCCAGGGGGGTCTGGCCTACACACCAGGGCTGTTCTGTGGGATATCCCAGGTTCCCTGAATCCCTGGGGTCACGGGCTAAAGAACATGGCTTATCTGTGGTATGTCCCAGGCTCCCTAAATCCCTGGAGGGACTGGCCTACAGACCAGGGCTCCTCTGTTGGATGTCCCAGGTTCCCTACATCCCAAGGAGAACTGGCCTATAGACCAAGGATCATCTCTGGGCTATCCCAGGTTCCCTAAATCATTGGTTGGGGGAGACTGCCCTAAACACTGGATCTCATCTGTGGGCTTCCCCAGGTTTCCTAAATCCCTATGGGGAGTGTCTGTAGACCACAGCTGATATATGGGATATCCCAGGTTCCCTAAATCCCAGGGGAGACTGGTCTACAGAGCAGGGCTCATCTATTGGGATATCACAGGTACCCTGAATCCCTGGGGTACCGGCCTATAGACCAGTGCTTAACTGTGAGATGGCCCATGTCCCTTAAATCCCTCACGGGACTGGCCTACACTGAAGGGCTCATCTGTGGGATGTCCCAGGTCCCTAAATCCCTTGGGGTACTGATCTACAAACCAGGGCTCATCTCTTGGCTGTCCCAGGTTCCCGAAATCCCTTGGGGGACTGGTCTAGAAACAAGGGCTAATTTGTAGGCTCTCCTGGGTTTCCTAAATCCCTAAGGGGACTGGTCTACAGACTGGAACTCATTTGTGGGCTGTCCCAGGTTCCCTAAATCCCTCTAGGGGACTGGACTACAGACCAGGGCTCATCTGAGGCCTGTCACAGGTGTTCTAAGTCCCTGGGGTGACTGGTCTACAGACCAGGGCTCATCTGTGTGGTGTTCCAGGTTCCCGAAATCACTGGGGGACTGTCTACAGAGCAGAGCTCATCTGTGGGCTCTCCCAAGTTGTGTAAATCCCTGAAGTTATGAGCCTACAAACCAAGGATATTCTGTGTGATGTCCTATGTTCCCTAAATCGCTTGAGGGACTGGTCTAGAGACCAAGGCTCATCTGTGGACTGTCCCAGGTTCCGTAAATCCCGTAAGGGGACTGGACTACAGACCAGAGCTCATCTGTGGTCTGTCCAATGTTCCCTAAATCCCAGGGGTGGGGACTGGCCTACAGAGTAGGGCTCATCTCTAGGCTGTCCCAGGTTCCCTAAGTCCCTGGAAGGGACTGTCCTACAGACCAGGGCTCATCTCTGGGCTTACCAGGTTCCCTAAATCCCTGTGCAGTCTATCCTACAGAACAGAGCTCATCTGTGGGGTGTCCCAGGCTCCCTAAATCCCTTGGGGTCTGGCCTACACACCAGGAGTCATCTGTTGGGATGTCCTGGATTCCCTAAATCCCTGGAGGGACAGGCCTGCAGACCAGGCCTCTTCTGTGGGATGTCCCAAGTTCCCTAAATTCCTGGAGGGACTGTCCTTATGACCAGGACTCATGTGTGGGATATCCCAGGTTCCCTAAATCCCAGGGGGTACTGGTCTACAGACCAGGGGTCTTCTATTGGGATGACCCAGGTTCCTTGAATCCCTGATGTACTGGCCTACAGACCAGGGCTTAACTTTGGGATATCCCAGGTTCCCTAAATCCCAGGGGAGACTGGCCTACAGACCAGGCCTCATCTGCGAGATGTCCTATTTTCCCTAAATTCCTCAGGAGACTGGCCTACAGACCAGGTCTCATCTGTGGGACATCCCAGGTTCCCTAAATCCATGGGGGGACAGGCCTACAGACCAGGGCTCATCTGTGGGATATCACAGGTCCTTAAATCCCTGGGGGGACTGATCTACACACAAGGGCTAATCTATAGGCTGTCCCAGGTTCCCTAAATTCCTGTTGGGGAGTGGCCTACAAAGCAGAGCTCATATGTGGTCTGTGCTAGAGGTTCCCTAGATCACTGAGGGTAGTGGCCTACAGACCAGGGCTCATCTCAGGGCTCTCCCAAGTTCCCTAAATCCCTGGAGGGACTGGTCTACAAACCAGGCATCATCTGTGAGATGTCCCATGTTCCCTAAATTTCTTGATGGACTGGTCTACAGACCAGGACTCATCTGTGGGCTGTCTCAATTTTCGTAAATGCTTGGCGGTGGACTGACCTACACATGAGAGCTAATCTGTGGGCTGTCCCAAGTTCCTTAAATCCCTAGGAGGAGTGTCTGGAGACCAGGGCTGATTTTTGGGATGTCCCAGTTTCCCTATATCACTGGGGGGACTGGCTTACAGACCGGGGCTCATCTGTGGGTTGTGCCAGGTTCCCTACATCCCAAGGAGAACTGGCCTACAGACCAAGGCTCATCTATGGGCTGTCCCAGATTCTCTAAATACTTGGGGGGGGGGTCTGACCTACACACCAGAGCTCATCTGAGGGCTGTCCCAGATTCCCCAAATCCCTGAAAGGACTGTCTATGGACCAGGGCTCATTTATGGGATGTCCCATGTTCCCTAAATTCACTGGAGGGACTGGCCTACACACCAGGAAAAATCTGTGGGATGTCCAAAGTTCAAAAAATACCTGGAGGAACTGGTGTACAAACCAGGGCTCATCTATGAGCTATCCCAGGTTCCATAAGTCCCTGGCGTGACTGCTCTACAGACCAGGGCTCATCTATGGGGTGTCCCAGGTTGCCAAAATTGCTTGGGGACTGTCTACAGATGAGCGCTCATCTCAGGGCTCTCCCAAGTTCCCTAAATCCCTTGGGGGACTGGTCTACAAACCAGACATCATCTGTGGGATGTCCCATTTTTCCTAAATCCCTTGAGGGACTGGTCTACAGACCAGGGCTAATCTGTGGGCTGTCCCAGTTTCCATAAATCCTTGGCAGTGGACTGACCTACACACCAAAGCTAATCTCTGGGCTGTCCCAGGTTCCTTAAACCCCTGGGGGGACTGTCTTTAGACCAGGGCTCATTTGTCGGATGTCCCAGGTTCCCTATATAACTGGGAGGACAGGCCTACAGACCAGGGCTCATCTGTGGGCTGTGCCAGTTCCTTAAATCCTTGGAAAAAGCTGGCCTACAGAACAGGCTCATCTGTTGGCTGTCCTGGGTTCCCTAAATCCCAGGGGGACACTGGCCTATAAACCAGGGCTCATCGGTGGGATGTTCCAGGTTCCCTAAACCACAGTGGGGGACTGGCATACAGACTGAGGCTCAACTGTGGATGTCCCAGGTTGCCCAAATCCCTTGAGGACTGATTTACAGACCAGGGCTCATCTGTGGGCTGTCCCAGTGCCATAAATCTGTGGGACAGACTGGGCTACTAACCAGGGCTCATCTCAGTTATGTCCCAGGTTCCCTAAATCTCTGGGGGACTAGACTCCAGAACAGAACTGTCCCAGGTTCCTAAATCCCTGGTGGAACTGGGATACAGAGCACAGCTCCTCTTTGGACTGTACCAGGTTCCCTGAATCCCTGGGGGAGACTGGCCTACAGACCAGGGCTCATCTGTTGGCTGTCCCAGGTTCTCTGAATCCCTCAGGTACTGGCCTACAGACCAGGGGTTAATTCTTGGATGTCCCAGGTTCCCTAAATCCCAGGGGGTCTGGCCTACAGACCACGGCTCATATGCAGGATGTCCCATGACCCTAAATCTCTGGGGGGAACTTGTCTACACACAGGGGCTTGTCTGTGGGCTTTACCAGGTTCCCTAAATCCAAGAGGGGGACTGGCCTACAGCCCAGAGCTCATTCGTGATATGACCCAGACTCCCTAAATCCCTTGCAGGACTGGCCTACAGACCAGGGCTCATCTGTGTGATGTCCCAGGTTCCCCAAATCCTGGGGGCACTGGCCTACAGACCACAGCTCATCTGTGGGATATCCCAGATTCCCCATATCCCAAGAGGGACTGGATAAAAGACCAGGGCTCATGTGTGGGTTCTCCCAGGTTCCCCAAATTTTTTGGGGGGTGACAGACCTACATATCAGAGGTCATCTGTGGGCTGTCCCAGGTTCCCTAAATCGCTAGGGGTACTGGCCTACAGAACAGGGCTCATCTATGGGATGTCCAAGGTTACCTAAATATCTGGGGGCACTGGTTGACTAAGAAAGGCTCATCTGTGGGATGTCACATGTTCCCTACATCCCTGGGGGCACTATCTTCAGACCAGGGCTCCTCTGTGGGCTGTAACAGGTTCCCTAAGATCCTGGGGTGACTGGTCTACAGACCAGGGCTCATTTGTGGGGTGTCCCAGGTTGCTGAAATCACTGTGGGACTGTCTACAGACCAGAGCTCATCTGTGGGCTTTCCCAGGTTCCCTAAATCCCAGGGAGGGACTGGCCTACACACCAGGGCCTATCTGTGGGATGCCCAAGGTTCTCTGCATCCCAAGGGGGACCGACATAGAGACAGGGCTCATCTTTGGGCTGTCCCAGGTTACCTAAATCTTTGGGGGATTACTGCCCTCCACACCAGAGCTCATCTGTGGGCTGTCCTAGGTTCCCTAAATCCCTGGTGTGACTGTCTATAGACCAAGACTCTTCTGGGGGATTTCCCAGGTTCCCTAAATCACTGTAGGGACTCGCTTGCAGACCAGAGCTCATCTGTGGGATGTCCCAGATTTCCCAAATACCTGGGAGACCTGATCTAGAAACCAGGGCTAATCTGTGGGATGTCCCAGGTTCCCTAAATCCATGGGGGGACTGTTTGTAAACCAGGGCTCATCTGTTGCTTGTCACAGGTTCCGTGTGTCCCTGAGGAGACTGGTCAAGAGACCAGGGCTCATCTGTGGTGTGTCCCAGGTTGCCGAAATCACTGAGGGAATGTCTACAGACCAGGGCTCAACTGTGGGAAATCCCAAGTTCCCCAAATTCTTGGGAGGACTGCCCTACAAACCAGGGATCATCTGTGGGATGTCCCATATTCCCTAAATTGCTTTAGGGCCTGGTCTACAGACCAGGGCTCATCTGTGGACTGTCACAGGTTCCATAAATCCCTTAGGGGGACTGGACTACAGACCAGGGCTCATCTGTGGGCTGTCCAACATTCCCTAAATTCCAGGGCTGGGGATTGGCCTACAGACCAGGTTCATCTCTGGGCTGTACCAGGTTCCCTAAATCCCTGGTGGGACTAGCCTACAGACCAGAGCTCATCTCTGATATGTCCAAGGCTCCCTAAATCCCTTGGAAGATTGGCCTAGAGACCAGGGACAATCTGTGGGATGTCCCAGGTTCCCTAAATCCCTGGGGGGACTAGCCTACAGAACAGAGTTCTCCCAGGTTCCCTATAGCCCAGGGTGGACTGACATAAAGACCAGGACTCATCTATGGGATGTCCCAGGTCCCTACAAGGTGGGTGGACTGATCTAAAAACTAGGGCTCATCTGTGGGCTGTCCCAGGTTCCCTAAATCCCTGGTGGGACTGGTCTACAAACCAGAGCTGATCTGTGGGCTGTTCCAGGTTCCCTAAATCCCTGAGGGTACCAGTGTACAGACCAGGGCTCATCTCTAGGCTGTCCGAGGTTCCCTAAATCCCTGGGGGGGACTGGCATACAGACCAGGGCTTATCTGTGTGATGTATCAGGTTTCCTAAATCACCTTGGCAGAACTGGCCCGTGCACCAGGGTTCATGTGTGGGATGTCCCAGGTTGCCTAAATACCTGGGGTGCCTGGGCTACAGACTGCAGATCTTCTGGGGACTCTCCCAGGAGTCCCAATTTGTGGTCCACTGTGATTGCCACTAGGTTACCTCAATGCATGTCTTTCTTCCTTTTCTGTAAGAGATCAGGATCTCGCTGGGCAGGGCATCTAAGAAGGCTTTTTCTTCCTGGCTCCTGGACATCCCAGGGTGGAGACAGGACTCAGTGATGAGCAGAGGGCCACTGGAATTCCTGCGCTGACCTGGAAGGGAAGAGCCGCCATTCCCCATCTCTTCCTCATTATCAGGTGTCGAGCATGTGTGTGATGCCCAGAGCCCTTGCTGCTGTGGACCAAGAGGCTGTTCCAGTGGGAGCTGTGGGAGGCAAGAAGAAGGTGGTAGGAAACCAGAGTTGGCTCTCTCTGCCCACATAGGGTACCTCAGTCATTTCTGGACACATCCAGGCTCCTGTCTCCCACCCTGAAGTCTCACTCTTCTGAGCTCCCCTGAGCTCGCACATCTGTAATGTGGCTACATCTACCCTATGTTCTGTACTGAGGGAGGTGAGTTGCATTAAAAACTTCAAAAACTGTAGGTAAAATGGCTCCTCTCATGTTTTGTATAAAAGTGTCTTCCCCAAACTTCACTTGAATTCAGAAGAGCAACCTGCACGCAGCCCCAGGCCAATCCCCACCTCACACAGTCCTGTGTCACTGCAGGTGCCCTGGGCAAGGGAGCAGCCCGGGATGTGCAAGGGTGTGCACCCCATGGTTGAGAGTGGGGCCCCCTGCCTCCTGGTCACTCCCTGACAGACAGCAGAGACTGTGACTGTGCAGACTCTGCACCAAGGTCACAGGTTGTCCTCACAGACTGCACCAACTGTGACTGCTCAGATTCCAGGCCAGGGTCACAGGTCATCCTGACAGAAGCAACAGGCCCTGTTCAGAGTCCACGCGCGGGACACAGGTCATCTGAAATTCAAATTCCAACCACAATGACATACCCACTCACACACACTAGAAAGGTTATTGTTGAAAACAATTGAAGATATCTGTTGGCAAGGATACATAAAACCTGGATACCCTTAAATACTGCCTGTAGAAATATAAAATGGTACAGGCTGTGTGTGAACTAGTTGAATCTTCCCTCAAAAATTTACATGCAGAATTACCATAGCTCAACAATTCCATTCCAAGGTACATACTCCAAATATTAGAAAACAAGTGTTCAAACAAGAACTTGTACATGAATATTTATAACAGCCCTGTTCACAATAGCTGAAAGGTGCAAACAACCCAAACGTCCATCAACAGATGGGTGGATAAGCAAAAATAGGTATATCATAACCTGATATATTATTCAGCCATAAAAAGAAAAGAGAAAACTGAAACGGAGCAGCTGTTATGGGCACAATATAGCAGTACCTCAAAAATTAAGCATGGAATTCACTTACAACACAGTGATTCCACTTCTGGGTATATACTGAAAAGAACTGAAAACAGGGACTTGAACACCCACGTTCATGGCAGCATCATTCACTGTGCCAAAAGGTGGAAGCAACACAAGTGTCCACTGACAGATGAGGAGAAAAATAAAATGTGGTCCATCCACACAATGAAATATAATTCAGCCTTAAAAATGAGGAAATTCTGACAAACGCAACAACATTGTGCTAAGTGAACCAACCCAGGCACACAACGACAAATAGAGTATGCTCTACTTATGAGTTAGCTGGAGTAGTTTTCAGGGGCTGGGGAAAGAGAAAATATGAAGTAAGTGTTTAACAAGTACAGGGTTCCCCTTGGGGAAGATGAAAGAAATTCTGGAGATGGATGGTGGTCACAGTTACAAAAAAACATGGGTGTGGTTTGTGCCACTGAAGTGTGCACTTAAGAATGGTGAATGCTGGCCCAGCGCGGTGGCTTAGGCCTGTAATCCTGGCCCTCTGGGAGGCCGAGGTGGGTGGATCGCTCGAGGTCAGGAGTTCGAGACCAGCCTGAGTGAGACCGTGTCTCTACTAAATATAGGAAGAAATTATCTGGCCAACTAAAAAAAATACATATAGCAAAAAATTAGCCGGGCATGGAGGTGCATGCCTGTAGTCCCAGCTACTGGGGAGGCTGAGCCAGTAGGATCGCTTAAGCCCAGGAGTTTGAGGTTGCTGTGAGCTACACTGATGCCATGGCACTCACTCTAGTCCGGGCAACAAAGTGAGACCCTGTCTCAAAAAAAAAAAAAAAAAAAAAAGGAATGGTGAATGCTGTAGTTACTCATACAGAAAAAAGGAATGAAGTACTGATGTATATCAACATGGATGAACCTTGAAAACATCCTAAGTGAAAGAAATCAGACACAAAACCCCACATATTATGATTCCATTTGTATGAAATGTCCAGAGCAAGCAAATCCATGGTGATGAAAAATAGATTAGTGCTTGCCAGGGACTTGGGGGACAGGGAAAGGAAAGTGACTTTGTAACGGGCTTTGAGTTTCCTTCAGAGGAAGAAAAAAAACATCTGTAACTATTAATAAATAGATGGTTGCACAACATGGGCAATGTACGACCCTCCATTGAATTATATATTCACAAGTGTTAAAATGGTGAAATTTTAAAAAGTGCTTTCAAATATTTATATACATTGTCATAATATGGACTAGGATTTTATCACTTAACTATATCGATTGGTGATGTAAACGTAAGTGTGCAAACCTGAGATACCTTGCAACAGGTGTGCACGCACATGTGCACACACATGGCTAGAGAATTACAGTAAGGTAATATGTGGTTCAATAAACTCTTACGAAATATCCATGATCAATTGGGTCATTTGCCTTTCATTTGGCAGGGAGATTTAATTTTTCTTTACTAATTATCCCAAATATAAATCCTGTATTTAGCTATTTCCTTGGTTTATATATAAATCGAAGGTGATTCTTACACACAATATATCAAATAATTTTTGGGGGGGGCCGGGAGGAGTGGCTCACGCCTGCAATCCTACGCTCTGGGATGTCGAGATGGGTGGATCCTTTGAGCTCAGGAGTTCGGGACCGGCCTGAGCAAGAGCCAGACTACATCTCTACTGAAAATAGTAAGAGACTAGCTGGACAATTGAAAATACATAGAAAAAATTAGCGGGGTATGGTAACGCACGCATGTAGTCCCAGAAACTTGGCAGGCTGAGGCAGAAGGATGGTTAGAGCCCAGGAGTTTGAGGTCTCTGTGAGCTAGGCTGACGCCATGGCACTCCAGCCTTGGCAACACAGTGAGACTGTCTCAAAACAAAGAAGAAAAGAAAGTTTTTTGTGTTTTGAAAAATCACATCATCCATTTTTTCTACTGTTAGATATTACAAACTGCTGTGACTTTAAGGGTCTAGCTGGGCAAAGCCTTAGAAAATTTGCTAGGGGTGTCCACTGTGTGGACAGGTTGACAGAACCCTAATAAAACCCCTGAGATACCAAAAGCCTTCTGTGCACCTAAAAATGAAAGCAGAGTAGACTGCCAACAGCTGGGGTAGACTGCATGGGAGAGGGTAGCAGACAGGACCGCTCAGGGTCTGCAGGCCATGGCAGTCCTGTCCTGCTCAGGAAAAAGTGCTGCCCACACCCACCTTGGAGTCATCTCTGCTCTTTAGATCTGCCAAGGCTGAGAAACTGAGGGAGAGTCTCAGAAACAGTTCCAGAAAAAGAAAACTGGAACTCAAGGGAAACACACACTTTTCTCCCAGTTGGGGAAGGCGGTGAAGTGGGCCCGGTGGATTGCACTGTCAGGGAGAAAGGTGTATTTCCTGATTCGGGGTTAAAGGGGATGACCTGGGAGTGTGTGGCTGCTGCGAAACACATGGTAAAACACACGGGAGTACTTACCATGAAGTAGCAGACCTCACACAGCAATGACCCTGGAGACTCTGAAGGCAGGCCACAGAGGACTTTGTGCTGTGATGGCACGTTCCCTGGAAGGATGAAATTAGTATAAGGAAACTACATTTATGAACAACCACCTGAACACCCTGCCAGTAAAACAGAGATGACAACGAACTCCCTCACAGAGGCTGAGCCAGACCCACGTCCAGCTCAGAGCGTGATACCCCATTAGGGTGGAGAGGCCACCGTGTGGACGTCACACCCGTGGCCACCACGTCCTGGGCATGGGGGACCTCAGTGCCGTGGAAACTGTGCGTTCCCCATTTCCAAATGTCCACACGGAGCCCCTCCCGGTTCTCTGAGAACCGGCCGGCCCTCAGCAGGCGGCTGCAGACAGGAAGGCAGTGCCCGTGGGGCTCGGACAGGAAGGTTGAACTCACCCTGGGGGCCTCACGTCTGAGTGAGGACAAGGAGGTCGTACTCGCTCAAGTCTGAGGCAAGGCCGGCAGGCAGCAGGGAACTGGCGCCTGCTGGGCGAGGCTAACATGGCGGCATTGCGTCCTCTCACGCCACGTGCAACGCTGCGTGCAAAGCCGCGGGGCATGACGGTCGTTCCGCCCCCTGTCAGCCCGCACTTCCCCTGCAGCCCTCGGTGCTCATGGGGCGAGGGGACGGTGGAGAGCACTCCCTCCTGGCCTTGTTGGGGAACCAGTTAAAATCCGAGTTCAGCATCTTTGGAGCCAGGATCTGGAAATTCAAACTCAGATGGGCTCACTGTCCTGTGACTTTCAGAAAAACGGGGAGGCCCCTGGGAGGGGCCTGTGCTTAAAGGGCCCTCAGCTGAAAGGACTTCACCTAAAGGGGATTCACCATACAGGGACCTGCACTGAAAGTGCTCTCAGGTGAGTGGGTCTCACCTGAGAGGAGCCTCACCTGGGGGGGAGTCCTCAGCTGAAAGGGCCTCACCTGTAAGGGGCCTCTTCTCTTCTCAGAGGCCCCTCACCTGAGAGGTCCCTCAGCTGAAAGGGCTTCCGCTGGAAAGGGTCTTGTCTGAGAGCGTTCCTCAGCTGAAAAGGACATCACCTGACAGGGTCCCCAACTGAGAGGGGCCTCACCTGGGAAGGACCTCAGCTTAAAGGGGCCTCAGCTGTGAGTGCCTCGGTTGAAGTAGCTACTGAGAGGACCTCACCTGAGCAGGCCTCACTGAGAGGCCTCACCTAAGGGAGCCTCATCGGAGAGGCGACTCACCTGAAAGCGGCCAAAGTTGAAGGGGCCTTACCTGACAGGGCCTCAGCTGGAGGGACCTAGCTAACAGGGCTTTACCTGAAAAGGTCTTCACCTGAGGCGGGGGGGGGGGGCCCTAGCTGAAAGCAGCCTCACCTGAGAGTGGCCTCAGCTGAAAGGGCCTCACCTGAAACGGCCTTTCCTGGGAGGGTCCGAAGGGTCCTTGACATCGCAGACAACCGTGTGGCCATGGCAGACGCAGAGGCCGCCGGTGCTGATGTCCTTGGTGCTGTAATAATACTGCACTGCAGGCCCCTGAGCGCCAGGGCCCAGGCTCACCCACCCGCGTCCCAGGGCCTCAGGCCCAGGCTGCCCCCCAGAGCCGGCTCCTCCCCTGTCTGCCAGGGGCTGCCCCACATGCTAGACAGGGTGGGCTCACCCGGTGCATGACTGTGGGGTCCCGTAGCGCCTTGCCCATGAGGTGACCCAGCGGTGTGTTGGTGGCTTTGGTGAAGTTGCGCAGCAGTGGTGAGTAGGAGTAGTTCATGGTCCCTGGGCACACATTCACCAGGGACACCAGGATCTGCAGAAGGTGTGAACGGTGAGGCCAGGTGTGGCCACCAGAAGCAGACCGGCAGAACCTACCACCACGCTGTCCTCGGACCCACCTCGCCATTCTGCAGGGGCACGATGCGTGAGTACTCAGTGGGGCAGATGGCGTCATCATCCCACGTGATGGGCTCCAGCGTCCTGGGCCCCAACCGCTCCAGGCAGTCCCTCTTGGAGGCTGCAGGAAAGGGCTAGAAAGGGAGTGCTGAGGCCACCAGAAAAGCCCGCGGGCCCAGAGGCTGGGGTGCATTGGCCGGAAGCTAGGGGTCACACTGGTCCTTCAGGCTCTGTGGCTGCAGACAGGGCTCACTGGGGGAGGTCCCAGGCAGTGGGCCTGACCGAGGTGGAGACAGAAGCACATTCCTGTGGTCCCACAGCATGATTTCCAGCCAGGACAGGTGGCCAGACAGTGCCCCTACCACCAAGCAAGTCCAGCCCCCAGAACATCTGACAGTCAGTGTCGTCCCAGGACGGGCTCTGTCCTGTCACCCACTGACTCGCCCCCAGCCACTGAGTCCCAGGCCAGGTGGCATGGAGCGAATTGGGACCCAGTGCTGCCATCAGAGCCCTGGGGGGAGACAGACTGGCAAATAGGCCCTTCTAGTGCTGAGCCAAGCTGGGAGGCCCCACTAGCCCAGGACTGGGGGCTGCAGCTTCCCTGTGGCCCTGGGCTAGTAGGACAGCCCTGGCCCAGGGCAAAGGGAAGCTGTTCCTCTAGGGGCACCTGGAACCCCCAGGCCCTGCCCAGGGGGTCCTGCACGGCCTCTGCTACTTTTTCCTCACATCGGCCCTGCCTGATCCCAGGGAGGTGCCCGTAGCCTCATTTCTCATTGTTCTGGCCAGAGGACCACATTTTGGGCTTTCCCATGTGCCTTTGCCCCTGGGGGTTAGTAAGGCCTTTCCTCAGCACAGCCTTCACAGGGCACTTTGGACACCGCCTCCAGGAAGCCCTCCCTGACTGCAGCCCATCCACCCCGCCCTTTGCCCTGTGCATCCCCTCGCTAGTCATCACTGCCCCAAATGGACATATGCACACACCCATGATGGCACCACTGGCCCCATGCCTGCATCCGGGGTGCACACGTGCCCATCAGCCCAATAGCGTATGCTGCGCCCAGCTCCTCAGGTCACCCAGGCCTATTGGGATGAGCCCCTGAAGGAGAAGAGGCTCTTGGGGGCTGAGGGTCCCTCTGGGCTGGGGGCTGGAGGTGGGCTTATGCTGCCACAGGTGTCCCCCCAAACCCCCAGGGACTTAGCACTGGGCAGCTCCACCCCCATGCACAAGAGGAGTGGCTCCCTGCGGGTCGAGACCATAGCCCCCCAGGAGAGGTCTCTGGCCCCTAAAAACTGTCAAGGGTGACAGGCTGACCATGGAGTGGGCAGGCAGGGGGCACATTGATCCTCCCAGGATAGGGCGAGTGCCTTGGTGGGACCCCACCGTCAACCCCTGGTGTGCATGTCCCATGTAGATGTCCCCACGTCCCATCCACCTGGGGGGCAGCTGGTCTCTAGGCTCAGCCCCTACATGACAATGAGGAGGGGGTGTAGTTTCCAGGGAGGGAGACAGGGCCCTACACACACACACTGCAGTGCAGGAAACAAAGGGGAAAAGGCCCCGGGGGCCTGCCGGGAGTTCTCTTCATCTTCCTCCCCCCTGCCATCTGCACAAGAACCCAGCTCCCAACAGTAGTGGGGGGCTCCCGACAGAGGGCAGAGTCTCAGCTGGCGCATACTGCTGCTCACACGTGGGGCGGGATGGCAGGAGGCGGAGTACCCGTCATGCCCTGCGGCTTTGCACGAGGCTTTGTACGCAGCATTGCACGTGGCGTGAGAGGACGCAGTGCCGCCATGTTAGCTTTGCCCCCGCAGGCGCCACCTCCCTGGCGCCTGCCTGCCTGGCCTCAGAACCGAAGCGACTGCGACCCCTTGGTCCTCTCTCAGACGTGAGGCCCCCAGGGTGAGTTCAACCTTCCTGTCTGAGCCCCACGGGCACCGCCTTCCTGTCTGCAGCCGCCTGCTGAGGGGCGGCCGGTTCTCAGAGACGCGGGAGGGGCTCTGTGTGGACATTTGGAAATGGGGAACGCACAGTTTCCACGGCACTGAGGTCCCCCATGCCCAGGACGTGGTGGCCACGGGTGTGACGTCCACACGGTGGCCTCTCCACCCTAATGGGGTATCACGCTCTGAGCTGGACGTGGGTCTGGCTCAGCCTCTGTGAGGGAGTTCGTTGTCATCTCTGTTTTACTGGCAGGGTGTTCAGGTGGTTGTTCATAAATGTAGTTTCCTTATACTAATTTCATCCTTCCAGGGAACGTGCCATCACAGCACAAAGTCTTCTGTGTCCTGCCTTCAGAGTCTCCAGGGTCATTGCTGTGTGAGGTCTGCTACTTCATGGTAAGTACTCCCGTGTGTTTTACCATGTGTTTCGCAGCAGCCACACACTCCCAGGTCATCCCCTTTAACCCCGAATCAGGAAATACACCTTTCTCCCTGACAGTGCAATCCACCGGGCCCACTTCACCGCCTTCCCCAACTGGGAGAAAAGTGTGTGTTTCCCTTGAGTTCCAGTTTTCTTTTTCTGGAACTGTTTCTGAGACTCTCCCTCAGTTTCTCAGCCTTGGCAGATCTAAAGAGCAGAGATGACTCCAAGGTGGGTGTGGGCAGCACTTTTTCCTGAGCAGGACAGGACTGCCATGGCCTGCAGACCCTGAGCGGTCTTGTCTGCTACCCTCTCCCATGCAGTCTACCCCAGCTGTTGGCAGTCTACTCTGCTTTCATTTTTAGGTGCACAGAAGGCTTTTGGTATCTCAGGGGTTTTATTAGGGTTCTGTCAACCTGTCCACACAGTGGACACCCCTAGCAAATTTTCTAAGGCTTTGCCCAGCTAGAC
The DNA here is from genome assembly GCF_020740605.2 of Lemur catta. Lineage (NCBI taxonomy): Eukaryota > Metazoa > Chordata > Mammalia > Primates > Lemuridae > Lemur > Lemur catta. Next base: position 286,634,304 of record NC_059128.1, read on the forward strand.
CCTTAAAGTCACAGCAGTTTGTAATATCTAACAGTAGAAAAAATGGATGATGTGATTTTTCAAAACACAAAAAACTTTCTTTTCTTCTTTGTTTTGAGACAGTCTCACTGTGTTGCCAAGGCTGGAGTGCCATGGCGTCAGCCTAGCTCACAGAGACCTCAAACTCCTGGGCTCTAACCATCCTTCTGCCTCAGCCTGCCAAGTTTCTGGGACTACATGCGTGCGTTACCATACCCCGCTAATTTTTTCTATGTATTTTCAATTGTCCAGCTAGTCTCTTACTATTTTCAGTAGAGATGTAGTCTGGCTCTTGCTCAGGCCGGTCCCGAACTCCTGAGCTCAAAGGATCCACCCATCTCGACATCCCAGAGCGTAGGATTGCAGGCGTGAGCCACTCCTCCCGGCCCCCCCAAAAAATTATTTGATATATTGTGTGTAAGAATCACCTTCGATTTATATATAAACCAAGGAAATAGCTAAATACAGGATTTATATTTGGGATAATTAGTAAAGAAAAATTAAATCTCCCTGCCAAATGAAAGGCAAATGACCCAATTGATCATGGATATTTCATAAGAGTTTATTGAACCACATATTACCTTACTGTAATTCTCTAGCCATGTGTGTGCACATGTGCGTGCACACCAGTTGCAAGGTATCTCAGGTTTGCACACTTACGTTTACATCACCAATCGATATAGTTAAGTGATAAAATCCTAGTCCATATTATGACAATGTATATAAATATTTGAAAGCACTTTTTAAAATTTCACCATTTTAACACTTGTGAATATATAATTCAATGGAGGGTCGTACATTGCCCATGTTGTGCAACCATCTATTTATTAATAGTTACAGATGTTTTTTTTCTTCCTCTGAAGGAAACTCAAAGCCCGTTACAAAGTCACTTTCCTTTCCCTGTCCCCCAAGTCCCTGGCAAGCACTAATCTATTTTTCATCACCATGGATTTGCTTGCTCTGGACATTTCATACAAATGGAATCATAATATGTGGGGTTTTGTGTCTGATTTCTTTCACTTAGGATGTTTTCAAGGTTCATCCATGTTGATATACATCAGTACTTCATTCCTTTTTTCTGTATGAGTAACTACAGCATTCACCATTCCTTTTTTTTTTTTTTTTTTTTTGAGACAGGGTCTCACTTTGTTGCCCGGACTAGAGTGAGTGCCATGGCATCAGTGTAGCTCACAGCAACCTCAAACTCCTGGGCTTAAGCGATCCTACTGGCTCAGCCTCCCCAGTAGCTGGGACTACAGGCATGCACCTCCATGCCCGGCTAATTTTTTGCTATATGTATTTTTTTTAGTTGGCCAGATAATTTCTTCCTATATTTAGTAGAGACACGGTCTCACTCAGGCTGGTCTCGAACTCCTGACCTCGAGCGATCCACCCACCTCGGCCTCCCAGAGGGCCAGGATTACAGGCCTAAGCCACCGCGCTGGGCCAGCATTCACCATTCTTAAGTGCACACTTCAGTGGCACAAACCACACCCATGTTTTTTTGTAACTGTGACCACCATCCATCTCCAGAATTTCTTTCATCTTCCCCAAGGGGAACCCTGTACTTGTTAAACACTTACTTCATATTTTCTCTTTCCCCAGCCCCTGAAAACTACTCCAGCTAACTCATAAGTAGAGCATACTCTATTTGTCGTTGTGTGCCTGGGTTGGTTCACTTAGCACAATGTTGTTGCGTTTGTCAGAATTTCCTCATTTTTAAGGCTGAATTATATTTCATTGTGTGGATGGACCACATTTTATTTTTCTCCTCATCTGTCAGTGGACACTTGTGTTGCTTCCACCTTTTGGCACAGTGAATGATGCTGCCATGAACGTGGGTGTTCAAGTCCCTGTTTTCAGTTCTTTTCAGTATATACCCACAAGTGGAATCACTGTGTTGTAAGTGAATTCCATGCTTAATTTTTGAGGTACTGCCATACTGTGTTCCATAACAACTGCTCCATTTCAGTTTTCTCTTTCCTTTTTATGGCTGAATAATATATCAGGTTATGATATACCTAATTTTGCTTATCCATCCATCTGTTGATGGACGTTTGGGTTGTTTGCACCTTTCAGCTATTGTGAACAGGGCTGTTATAAATATTCATGTACAAGTTCTTGTTTCAACACTTGTTTTCTAATCTTTGGAGTATGTAGCTTGGAATGGAATTGTTGAGCTATGAAAATTCTGCATGTAAATTTTTGAGGGAAGATTCAACTAGTTTACACACAGCCTGTAACATTTTATATTTCTACAGGCAGTATTTAAGGGTATCCAGGTTTTCTGTATCCTTGCCAACAGATATCTTTAATTTTTTTAAATAATAGCCTTTCAAGTGTGTGTGAGTGGGTATGTCATTGTCGTTGGAATTTGAATTACCGTAATAACTAATAATGTGTAATATCTTCTTATGTGCTTTTTGGCCAATTTGTTATTTTGTGTGTGTGTGTGTGTGTGTGTGTGTGTGTGTGTGTGTGTGTGTAGTGTGAATTTTAGGCTCTTTATCCATGTTGTTATTTGGTTGTTTGACTTTTTCCTGTTCAGTCTTGAAAGCTACTTATATATACTGGATAGGAGACCCTCATCAGATATATAACGTGCCTCTGTCGGTTGTCATCTTACTTTCTGGGTGGTGTCTTTGGATTTCCAAAGGTTTTTAATTTTGAGGAAATTTTTCTTTACTGGCTGTGCTTGTGGTGTCAGATCAAAGAAACCATTCTTACGTCCAACATTATGAAAGTTTATCTCCATGTTTTCTTCTAGGGTTTATGTTTTCACCTTTTACATTTAGGCCTGTGGACCATTTTGAGTTCAATTTTTCTGTTTGATATGCTGTCAGGGTACAGTTTCATTCCTGTGCATGTGGATAGTTGTCTGACATTGCTTGTGGAATTTAGGGACCTCAGGGCTTGTACACAATCAATTGACCATAGAGGTATGAATTTATATCTGGACCCTCAGTTCAGTGTCATTGATCTATATGCGTACCTTCATGCCAGTATCATCCTGTTTTGATTGTTGTTGCTTTGCAGTAAAATTTAACATTCAAAATCGGGAAGTGTGAACCTCCAAGTTTGTCTTTCTTTTTCAAGAAGGTTTTGGTTATTTGTGTTCCCTTAAAATTCCATTTTAATGTTAGGATCAGTTTGTCCATTTTGACCGAGAGGCCTTTTTGTATTTTTGTAGGGATTGCATTGGGTTTGAGATCACCTGTGCCGTATGGCCATCTTGACACATATTAAGTCTCCAGTCGATGAACGTGGAGTGTCTTGAGATTTGTTTAGATTTTCTTTAGCTTTTTTCAATAATGTTTTGTAGTTTTCCACATACAGGTCTTGCACATTTGTTAATTTTTTTCTTGAGTGGGTTATTTTTGTTGATATAATTCAAATGGAATTTTTGTCTTAATTTCATTTCGACGTTCTTGATCACCAGAGTACAGAAATAAAACGGATTTCTGTGTATTGAAATGTTGTTCTGTTACCTATCCATTTTTGTTTGCTGGTTCAAATAAATTTTTTGAATTATTTGGGATTTTCTATATTTAAGGTGATGTGATTTGGAATCTGTGGATAGATTTACTTTCCATTCATGTCTGGATGCATTTTTATTTCCCATTCTTCTCTAATTGTTCTGTATAGAACTGTCAGTGCAATCTTATTTTTTTGTTTCAAAATACTAATTATGGTGGTACAAGTATTTTTGTTACATGGCTATCTTGTGTAGTGCTGAAGTCAGAGGTGTTGGTGTGTCCGTCATCAGAATATAGTGTTCATGTGGGCAAGTTTTTATCCTACACCCACTGTCCATTCTTTCCCCTTCTAGATTTTCATGTCCTTTATTTTTTGTTTTGTTTTTTGTTTTTTTTTTTTTTTTTTTTTTTTGAGACAGAGTCTCACTTTGTTGCCCCGGCTAGAGTGAGTGCCGTGGCATCAGCCTAGCTCACAGCAACCTCAGACTCCTGGGCTTAAGCGATCCTACTGCCTCAGCCTCCCGAGTAGCTGGGACTACAGGCATGAGCCACCATGCCTGGCTAATTTTTTTTGTTTATATATTTTTAGTTGGCCAGATAATTTCTTTCTATTTTTAGTAGAGACGGGGTCTCACTCTTGCTCAGGCTGGTCTCGAACTCCTGACCTCGAGCGATCCACCCGCCTCGGCCTCCCAGAGCTAGGATTACAGGCGTGAGCCACCGCACCCGGCCTTCATGTCCTTTATATTGCCATGTGCCTCTGTGTATCCATGTAATAGCTCCCACTTATTTGTGAAAACATAGGGTGTTTTGTTTTCCATTCCTGAGATAGTTCATTTAGGGTAATGGTCTCCAGTTCCCCCCACATTGCTGCAAATGACATTATTTCATTCCCTTTTGTTTTTAGAGACAGGGTCTCCCTCTGGTGGCCGCGATAGGGTGCAGTGGCATGATCATAGCTCACTGCAACCTCACAGTCTGGGCTCAAGTGATGCTCCTGTCTTAGCCTCCTGAGTAGCTGGGACTACAGATACATGCCATCTTTCCCGCCTAATTTATTTATTTTTTTAGAGACGGGGTCTCACACTTGCTCAGGCTGGTATTTCATTCCTTTTAATGGCTCAGTAGCACACTGTGATATTTATACATGTATTTGTGTGTGTGTGTGTACACACACAAACACACATTTTTGTCCCCTTATGAATTTAATGGCACTTAAGTTGATTCCACATCTTTGCAATTGTGAAGTGTGCTGTGCTAAACATTTCAGTGCTGGTGTCTTTTGGATAAAATGACTTCATTTCCTTTGGCTAGATACCCAGGAGTGGGATTGCTGGATTGAATGGTAGGTCTACATTTATTTCTTTGAGGAGTCTCCATAATGTTTTTCATAGAGGTTCTACTATTTTGTAGACTGATCAGTGCATCAGCGTTCCTTTCTCTACGCATCTGTGGCAGCATCTGTTGTTTTTTGTCTTTTTTTTTTTTTTTTTTGGAGACAGAGTCTCGCTTTGTTGCCCAGGCTAGGGTAAGTGCTGTGGCATCAGCCTAGCTCACAGCAACCTCAAACTCCTGGGCTTAAGCAATCCTACTGTCTCAGCCTCCCGAGTACCTGGGACTACAGGCATGTGCCACCATGCCCGGCTAATTTTTTCTATATATATTTTTAGTTGTCTAGATAATTTGTTTCTATTTTTAGTAGAGATGGGGTCTCGCTCTTGCTCAGCCTGGTCTCGAGCTCCTGACCTTGAGTGATCCACCCGCCTGGGCCTCCCAGAGGCCAGATTACAGTGCTAGGATTACAGGCGTGAGCCACTGCGCCCGGCCATGTTTTTTGTCTTTTTAATAATGGCCATTCTGATTGGGGTAAGGCCCTTCCTTATGGTAGTTTAAATTTGCATTTCTCCATGATTAACAATGTTTAGCAGTGTTTCATGTTTTTTGGCAATTTGTCTATCTTCTTTTCAAAAGCTTCTGTTCTGGTCTTTTGCCCACTTTTTGATGAGGATGTTTATTTTTTTCTTGCTGATTTGTTTGGGTCTTTGCATATTCTGGATATCAGTCTTTTGTCAGATGCGTAGTTGCAAATATTTTGGCCCATTCTGTAGGTTGTGCATTCACTGCATTGATTATATCCTTTGCTGTGCACAAGTTTCCTAATTTAATTAAGTCCTGTTGATTTATTTTTGTTGTTGCTATATTTGGCTTTGGGGTCTTAGTCATAAATTCTTTGACTTGGCTGATGTCTAAAAAGGTTTGCCTAGTTTTTACCTAGAATTTTTATGGTTTCATACTTTTCATGTAACTCTTTAATGCACCCTGAATTTATTTTTGTATATAGTGAGAGAGGTACCCTGTTTCCTTTTTCTGCATGTGGATATCCAATTTTCCCAGCGCTGTTTATTGAATAGGGCTTCCTTTCCTCAGTGTATGTTTTCTGCTTTGTCAAAAATCAGTTAGTTGGTGCTAGGTAGATGGTTTAATGTCTGGGTTCTTTATTTGTTCCCTTGGATTAGTCTCAGTTTTTTACACCAGTACCATGGTGTTTGGGTTCCTGTAGCCTTGTAGTATAATTTGATGTCACGTAATGTCATACCTCCAGGTTTGTTGTTCAGTATAATGTTGCATGCAGAGGTGAAAGTGAGCATCTCTGCTTTGTCCCTGATCTTAGTGGCAAAAGCTGTGGTTAGGGCTTAGGGTTTTTAGAGTTAGGGTTAGTGTTAGAGTTGGGGTTGGGTCCTGTTAATAATTCAGTATCTTATGGTCACAAGGATTCTGTTTTGTTAGTCTTATGGTCTATGTTTATTTTTTTCCTAACATAAATGCTGGTCAATTGTATCTAAACTCCTGGAACTCAGTTGTAAGGTTTCCCTGAGGTTTGCTTGACTAAGAGGGGTCCATTCAGTTGGCATGGGTCTTAGGGTTTTATTTCAATTTACATTACCATGATTTCACTAGTATAATTTAGTAATGCTTTCTTTATGTATGCATGGGAGGAAACAGCCAGGAAAACTGTGTAAATCTCCAAGAGGTGGCTCTGAGTTCAGGCTTACATACTATCTTCAAGTGAAACAAAGAAAGAATGGGTGTCATAGGGGTCAGTAGTGGGGAGGTAACCAGGAAAAGCAAGGTAAGCAAGAGCAAGCATTGTCGTTCAGACTTAAGTGGTGCCTGCCTTCCGCATTGCTAAGAATCCCTCATGATATAGTCATCCTTCTCTTCTTGGTATGAGAGGGAGACACCTTTACAAATGGAAGCAGGTCTCCTTCACAGACGTAAATTTTCCTGACAAAAAGGTAACTTCTGGCCTGTTTTCAGAGCTTCTCCTGGGTCTGCAGTGTTTCAAAATTATCAACTCAAAATAATCCTTATGTTGGGCTGGGCATGTTGGCTCATGCCTATGATCCCAAGATTTTGGGAGGCCAAGGCAGGAGGCTCCATGGAGCCCAGGAGTTCAAGACCAGCCGGGGCAATACAGCAAGGACCCATCTGTACAGACACATAAAAAATTATTTGGCAGTGGTGGCTCATGCCTGTAATCCCAGCTACTTGAGAGGCTGAGGATTGCTTCAGCCTGGAAGTTCAAGGTGGCAGTGATCTGCGTTCGTGCCACTGCACTCCCGCCTGAGTGACAGAGACCCTGTCCAAAACAATAACAGCAAGAACAAGAGGTATAGCTTAGGGTGGCATATTCTACTCTTGTATGCTGGCTTCCAAAGTGACTGTATACCATTATGCATTCTACCAGCCATGAATGAGAATTCCTGCCTTTCCTCCAGCAATGGTTTGTCCTTTTTTTTTTTTTATAGAGTTTAGTCATTCTAGCAGGTGTGCTATGGTATCTCATTGCTGCTGTAATCTGCTATTCCCTAACGATATATGTTGCTGAGCATCTCTTTGTATGATTATTTGCCATGTATGTATCTTCTTTGGTCAGGTGTGTGTTGGGATATGTACCCCTTTTTAGTCGGGGTGTTTGTCTTCTTATTGTTGAGTTTTAAGGCTTCTTTTTATATGTTAATGTGAATTGTTCCTCCGGTATGTATTTTGCACATATTTCTTATCATTCTGTGGCTTGTCTTTTTATTCTTTGAACTTGGTCTTTCACAGAGTATAAATATTGAACATTATAACAGCCATGGTATTATTTTTTCTGTTGTGGATCAGATTCATTTTGTTGTTGTTGTTGTGTTAAAACCCATCACCAAACCCAAGGCCATGTAAATTTTCTTCTTTGTTTCTTCCCCGAATCTTTACAGTTTTGCATTGCAGTTGAAGTCTGAGGATGATTTTGAATGAATATTGATGTCAGTTGTAAAGTTTATATCTACACTTATTTCATTCCATATGTTTTTTGCTTAATTGTTCCCTCCCTCCCGGTTTTTCCGAAAGACACAGGACAGTGAGGCCATCTGAGTTTGATTTTGCAGATCGTGGCTCCGAAGACTCTGAACTCAGAATTTAACTGGTTCCCCAGCAAGGCCAGGAGGGAGTACTCGCCACTGTAGGCCCCGCCCCATTAGCACCAAGGGCTTCAGTGCCGGTGCGGGCTGGCAGAGGGCGGAGCACCCATCATGCCCTTCGGCTTTGCACGAGGCTTTGTACGCAGCATTGCACGTGGCGTGAGAGGACGCAGTGCCGCCATGTTAGCTATGCCCTCGCAGGGGCCGCCTCCCTGGCGCCTGCCGGCCTGGCCTCAGACCCGAAGCGAGTGCGACCTCCTCGTGCTGACTCAGACGTGAGGCCTGGATGGTGAGTTCAACCTTCCTGTCTGAGCCCCACGGGCACCGCCTTCCTGTCCGCAGCCACCTGCTGAGGGGTGGCCAGTCCTCATAAACCGGGAGGTGCTCTGTGTGGATATTTGGAAATGGGGAACCCACATTTTCCACCACATTGAGATCCCCACGCCCAGGACGTGGTGGCCATGGGTGTGATGTCCACGTGGTGGTCTCTCCACCCTAACGAGGTATCAGACTCTGGCTGGACATGGGTCTGGCTCAGCCTCTGTGAGGGAGTTTGTTGTCATCTCTGTTTTACTGGCAGGGTGTTCAGGTGGTTCATAAATGTAGTTTCCTTATGGGAATTTCATCCTTCCAGGGAAAGTGCCATTGCAGCACAAAGTCCTCTGCGTCCTGCCTTCAGAGTCTCCAGTGTCATTGCTGTACGACGTCTGCTACTTCATGGTAAGTACTCTTATGTGTTTTATCATGTGTTTTGCAGCAGCCACACGCTCCCAGGTCATTACTGTTAACCCCAAATCAGGAAATACACCTTTCTCCCTGACAGTCCAATCCACCAGGCCCACTTCACCGCCTTCCCTAACTGGGAGAAAGATGTGTCTTTCCCTTCGGTTCCAGTTTTCTTTTTCTGGAACTGTTTCTGAGACTATCTCTCAGTTTCCCAGCCTTGGCAGATCTAAAGAGCAGAGATGACTCCAGGGTGGGTATGGGCAACGCTTCCTGCTGAGCAGCACAGGACTGCCATGGCCTGCAGACCTTGAGTGGTCCTGCCTGCTACCCTCTCCCATGCAGGCTACCCCAGCTGCCCGCTGTCTACTCTGCTTTCATTTTTAGGTGCACAGCATGCTTTTGGTGTCTCACGGACTTTATTTGGATTCTGTCAGTGTCCACACAGTGGACACCCTTAGCAAATTTTCTAAGGCTTTGCCCAGCTAGACCCTTAAAGTCACAGCAGTTTGTAATATCTAATTGTAGAAAAAGTGGATGATGTGATTTTTCAAAAGGCAAAAAACATTCTTTTTTTCTTTCTTTGTTTTGAGACAGAGTCTCTTTGTGTTGCCCAGGCTGGAGTGCCATGGCGTCAGCCTAGCTCATGGCAACCTCAAACTCCTGGGCTCACGCCATCCTTCTGCCTCAGCCTGCCAAGTTTCTGGGACTACAGGCATGCGCTACCATAGCCAGCTAATTTTTTTTGTATATTTTTAGTTGTCCAGCCAGTCTCTTTCTATTTTTAGTAGAGATGGGGTCTTGCTCTCGCTCAGGCCGGTCCCGAACTCCTGTGCTCAAACAATCCACCCACCTCGGCCTCCTAGTGTGTAGGATTATAAGCGTCAGCCACTGCTGCTGGCCCAAAAAAGAAAAAATTATTATTTGATATATCATGTGTAACAATCACCTTCAATTTATATATAAACCAATGAAATAGTGAAATACAGGGTTTATATTTGGGATAATTACTAAAGAAAAGTTTAATCTCCCTGTCAAATATAAGGCAAGTGGCCCGATTGATCATGAAAATTTCATAAGAGTTTACTGAACCACATATTACCTTAGTGTAATTCTCTAGCCATATGTGTGCACATGTGCATGCACAGCAGTTGCAAGGTATCTCAGGTTTGCACACTTATGTTTACATCACCAATCGATATAGTTAAGTGATAAAGTCCTAGTCCATATTATGGCAATGTATATAAATGTTTGAAAGCACCTTTTAAAATTTCACCATTTTTACCACTTGTGAATATGTAATTCAGTGGAGTGTCATACATTGCCCCTGTTGTGCAACCATCTATTTATTAATAGTTACAGATGTTTTTTTTCCTTCCTCTGAAGGAAACTCAAAGCCGGTTATGAAGTTACTTTCCATTCCCTGTCCCCCAAGTCCCTGGCAATCACTAATCTATTTTTCATCACCATGGATTTGCCTGCTCTGGACATTTTATACAAATGGACTCATATAATATGTGGCCTTTTGTGTCTGATTTCTTTCACTTAGGACATTTTCCAGGTTCATCCATGTTGCGATACACATCATTACTTCATTCCTTTTTTCTGTATGATTAAATACATACAGCATTCCCCATTTTTAAGTGCACACTTCAGTGGCACAAACCACGTCCATGTTTTTTTGTAACTATCACCACCATCCATCTCCAGAATGTCTTTCATCTTCCCAAAGTGGAACCCTGTACTCATTAAACACGTACTTCATATTTTCTCTTCCCTCAGTCCCTGGAAACTACTCCAGCTACCTCATAAGTAGAGCATACTCTATTTGTCATTTTGTGCCTGGGTTATTTCACTTAGCACAATGTTGTTACGTATGTCAGAATTTCCTCATTTTTTAAGGCTGAATTATATTTCATTGTGTGGATAGACCACATTTTGTTTATTTTCTCATCTGTCAGTGGACACTTGTGTTGCTTCCATCTTTTGACACAGTGAATTATGATGCCTTGAACGTGGGTGTTCAAGTCCCTGTTTTCAGTTCTTTTCAGTATATACCCAGAAGTGGAATCACTGTGTTGTAAGTGAATTCCGTGCTTAATTTTTGAGGTACTGCCATACTGTGTTCCATAACTACTGCTCCATTTCAGTTTCCTCTTTCCTTTTTATGGCTGAATAATATATCAGGTCATGGTATACCTAATTTTGCTTATCCACCCATCTGTTGATGGACGTTTGGGTTGTTTGCACCTTTCAGCTATTGTGAACAGGGCTGTTATAAATATTCACGTACAAGTTCTTGTTTGAACACTTGTTTTCTAATCTTTGGAGTATGTACCTTGGAATGGAATTGTTGAGCTATGGTAATTCTGCATGTAAATTTTTGAGGGAAGATTCAACTAGTTTACACACAGCCTGTACCATTTTATATTTCTACAAGCAGTGTTTAAGGGTATCCAGGTTTTCTGTATCCTTGCCAATAGCTATCTTTAATTTTTTTTAACAATAGCCTTTCTAGTGTGTGTGAGTGGGTATGTCATTGTGGTTGAAATTTGAATTTCGGATGACCTGTGACTTGGGCATGGACTCTGGCAGGGGTGTTGCTGCTGTCAGGATGAGCTGTGACCCTGGCCTGGACTCTGAGCAGTCACAGTTGGTGGAGTCTTGCAGGACAGTCTGTGACCTGTGACCTTGGTGCAGAGTCTGCCCAGGCTCAGTTCCTGGTATCTGTCAGGGAGTGACCAGGAGATGGGGGGCCCCCTCTCAACCTTGCACACCCCGGGCCACTTCCTTGCCCAGGGTATCTGCAGTGACACAGGACTGTGTGAAGTTGGGACAGCCTGGGGGCTGCGTGTATGTTCCTCTTCTGAATTCAAGTGAAGTTTGGGGAAGACACTTGGATCCAAAACAGGAGAGGAGCCCTTTTACCTAAAGGTTTTTAAGTTTTTAACGCAACTCACCTCCCTCAGTACAGAACATAGGGTAGATGTAGCCACTTTACAGACAGGTGATCTCAGGGTTGCTCAGAGGGGTGAGACTTCAGGGTGGGAAACAAGAGCCTGGATGTGTCCAGAAATGACTGAGGTACCCTGTGTGGGCAGAGAGAGCCAACCCTCGTTTCCTACCACCTTCCTCCTGCCTACCACAGCTGCTGCTGCAACTTCCTCCTGGCCCACATCAGCAGGGGCTCCAGCCATCACACACATGCTCCACACCTGATAACGAGGAAGACATGGGTAATGGCTGCTCCTCCCTTCCAGGTCAGTGCAGGAATTCCAGTGGCCCTCTGCTCATCACTGAGTCCTGTTCCACCCTGGGATGTGCAGGAGCCAGGGAGAAAAAGCCTTCTTAGAATCCCTGCCCAGCAAGTTCCTGGTCTCTTACAGAAAAGGAAGAAAGACATGCATTAAGGTAACCTAAGTGGCTGTCACAGTCGCCCACAATTTGGGACTGCTGGGAGAGTCCCCAGATGTTCTGTGGTCTGTAGCCCAGGCACGCCAGGTATTTAGGCAACCTGGGACATCACACACATGAGCCCTGGTCTGTAGACCAGTTCTGCCAAGGTAATTTAGGAAACCTGATACAAAGCATAGATGAGCTCTGGTCTGTAGACCAGTCCTCCCGGGATTTAGGGAAGCTGGGACAGCCCACAGATGAGCACTGGTCCTTAATCCAGTGCCCCTCAGGGATTTAGGGAAAGTTGACAGCCTAAAGTTGAGCCCTGGTGTGCACACCGGTACCCCCAGGGATTTAGGCAACCTGTAACACTCCACAGATCTGCCCTGGTTTGTAGACCAGTCCCACAAGGGATTCAGAGAACCTGGGACAGCCCACAGATGAGCCATGGTCTATAGATCAGTCCACCGAGGAATTTAGGGACCTGGGACATCCCACAGATGAGTCCTGGTCTGCAGGCCAGTCCCCCTAGGGATTTAGGGAACCTAGGACATCCAAGATGAGCCCTGGTGAGTAGATCCGTCCCCCAAGGGATTTAGGGAACATGGGAAATCCTGCAGATGAGCCCTGGTCTGTAGGCCAGTACTCCAAGGGATTTAGGGAACCCAGAAAATCCCAGAGTTAAGCCCTGATTTTTAGGTCAGTACCCCAGGGATCCAGTGAACCTGGGATATCGCAGTAGATGAGCCCTAGTCATAAGGCCAGTCCCTCCAGGTATTTAGGGAACCTGGGACATCCCATAGATGAGCCCTGCTCTGTGGGCCATTCCCCCCCTGGGATTTCGCGAACCTGGGAGAGCCCACAGATGAGACCTGGCATATAGGCCAGTTCTCCCCAGGGATTTACGGAACATGGTCCATCCCACAGATGAGCCCTTGTCTGTAGGCCAGTACCCCAGGGATTCAGGGAACCTGGGACATCCCAATAGATGAGCCCTGGTCATAAGGCCAGCCCCTCAGGGATTTAGGGAACTTGGGATATCACACAGATGAGCCCTGGTCTGTACATAAGTTCCCTCCAGGGATTTAGGGAACATGGGACATCCCACAGTTAAACCCTGGTCTGTAGGACAGTACTCCAGGGATTTAGGGAACCTCTGGACATCCCACTCATGATCCCTGGTCGGTTCGCTGTTCCCCCCAGGGATTTGGGCAATGTGGGAAAGCTCTGGTTTGTAGACAAGTCCCCCCAGAGATTTTAGGGAACCAGGGACAGCCCGCAGATGAGCCCTGGTTGGTAAACCAGTCCCCAAGGGGTTTGGGCAACATGGAACAGCCCACAACTGAGCCCTGGTCTATAGGCCTATCCGGCCTTGAATTTAGGCAACCTGGAAAAGCCCACAAATGACACTGGTCTGTAGCCCAGCCCCCCCCAACAGGGATTTAGGGAATCTGAGACAACCCACAGAGGAGCAATGTTCTGTAGGCCGGCCTCCCAGTGATTCAGGGAACCTGGGACAGCCCACAGATGAGCCCTGGTGTGTAGGCTAGACTGACCCAGGAATTTAGGGAATGTAGGACATCCCAAACATTAGCCCTGGTCTTTAGGCTAGTCTACCCCAAGGATTAGGGAACATGTGACAGCCCTCATATAAGACCTGGTCTCTAGGCCACACACCCCCCGGATTTAGGTAACCTGAGACAACCCACAGATGAGCTGTGGTCTGTATACCAGTGCCCCCAGGGATTTAGGGAACCTGGGACATCCCACAGATGAGCTCTGGTCTGGAGTTTTGTCCCCCCAGGGATTTAGGGAATCTAGGACATCACAATAGATGAGCCCTGGTCTGTTGGTCAGACCCGAAGGGATTTCGGGAACATAGGACAAGTGCCACAGATGAGCCCTGGTCTGTAGGCCAGGCCCCCAGGTATTTAAGGAGCTTGAGAGAGTCCACAGATGAGCCCTGGTCTGTAGACAGACCCCCAGAAATGCTGGCAACCTTGGACATCCCAAAGATGACCCCTGGTCTGTAGACCAGTCACCCAGGGACTTAGGGTCCCTGGGAAATCCCACCCATGAGCCCTGGTTTGTAGAACAGTTCCTCCAGGTATATAGGGAATTAGGACATCCCACAGATTAGCTCTGTTCTCTAGGCCAGTCCCCTTGTGATTTAGGGAACCTGGGACATACCCCAGATGAGCTCTGGTCTATAGACAGTCCCCCCAATAATTTACAGAACCTGGGACAACCCACAAACGAGCTTTGTTGTTTAGGTCATTCCCCCCCCCCCAAGAATTTAGGGAACCTGGGACAGCCCACAGATGAGCCCTGCTCTGTAGGCCAGTCCCTCCAGGGATTCAGGGAACCAGAGATATCCCACAGATGAGTCCTGATCTGTAGGCCAGTCCCCCCCAGGGATTTAGGGAATCTGGGACACCTCACTGATGACACTGGTGTATACCTCAGTCCCCGCTGGGATGTAGGGAACCTGGGACATCCCACAGATGAGTGCTGGTCTGTGGCCCTGTCCCACCAGGGATTTAGGGAACCTGGGACAGCTCTGTTCTGTAGGCTAGTCCCGAAGGATTTAGGGAACCTGGGACATCACACAGATGAGCCATGGTCTGTAGGCCAGTCTCCCAAGGGATTTAGGCATCCTGGGATGCCCCACAGGTGAGCCCTGGTCTGTATACCTGTCAGCACAGGGTCTAAAGGAACCTGGGACATCTCACAGATGAGCTCTGGTGTGTAGGTAAGTCCCTCCAGGAATTTAGTGAACCTAGGCCATCCCACAAATAAGCCCTGGTGTATACACCATCCCTGCTGGTATTTAGGGAACCTGGGACAGCCCACTGATGAACTGTGGTGTGTAGGTCGGTCCCCCTGGTTTTGCCATCAGCCCTACCATATAGTTGTAAAGCAGTATCAGGATTTGGGATCCCTAGGGTGTTTCACTTAGTGAAACACCCTAAATCCTTATCTAAATCCTTATCCCCCAAGGAATTAGGGATTCTGGTAAAGGCCACAGATGAGCCCTGGTCTGTTGGCCAGTCCCGCTTAGGATGTAGGTAACCTCAGACATCCCACAAAGGAATGCTGGTCTGGAGGCCAGTTCCCCCCAGGAATTTTGGGAATCTGGGACATCCAAATAGATGACCCCTGGACTGTAGAACAGACCCCCTGGGATTTAGAAAACCTGGGACTTCCCACTGATGAACCCTGCTCTGTAGACCAGTCACCCCAGGCACTTAGGGAACCTGTGACAGTCCACAGACAAGCCCTGTCACAGACAGTCTCTCCAGGGATTTAGGGAACCTGGGAGATCCCATAGATGAGCCCTGGTGTATAGACCAGTTCCCCCAGGTATTTAGGGAAACTTGGACATCCCAAAGATGATCCTTGGTCTGTAGGCCAGTCCCTCCAGTGATTTAGGGAACCTGAGAAATCCCATAAATGAGCCCTGGTCTATAGACAGTCCCCTCAGGGATTTGGGGAACTTGGGACACCCCACAGATGAGCTCTGGCGTGTAGGTCAGACTCCCCCAAGTATTTAAGTAACCTGGGATAGCCCATTGATGAGCCTTGGTCTGTAGGCCAGTTCTCCTCGGGATGTAGGGAACCTAGGACATTGCATAGATGAGCCCTGGTCTGTAGGCCATTCCCTCCATGGATTCAAGGACTCTGGGATATCCCACAGATGAGCCCTGGTTTGTAGACCAGTCCATGCTGGGATTTAGGAAACCTGGAACAGCCCACAGATGAGCCCTTGTCTGTAGGCCAGTCCCACCCAGGCATTTAGGAAACCTGGGACAGCACATACAGGAGTCCTGCTCTGTAGGCCAGTCCCCAGCCCTGGCATTTCGGGAATGTTGGACAGCGCACAGATGAGCCCTGTTCTGTAGACCAGTCCCTAAAGAGATTTAGAGAACATGGGACATCCCACAGATGATCCCTGGTTTTTAGACCAGTCCTCCAAGGGATTTAGGGAATTTGGGATTGCCTACAGTTGAGCTCTGGTCTGTAGACCGTCCCTCAGCGATTTCAGCAACCTGGGACACATTACAGATGAGCCCTGGTGTCTTGACCAGTGTCCCCAGCGACTTAGTGAACCTGTGACAAACTAAAGATGAGCCCTGGTCTACAGACAGTCCCCCCAGAGATGTAGGGAGCCTGGGACCTCCCACAGATTAGCCCTGGTTTGTAGACCAGTTCTTCCAGGTATTTGGGAAACCTTGGGTATCCCACAGATGAGCTCTGGTCTGTAAGCCAGTCCCTCCAGTGATTTAGGGAACCTGGGACATCCCACAGATGAGCTCTTGTGTGTAGGCCAGGCCCCGGAGGGATTTACAGGACATGGGACATCCCACAGTTGAGGCCTGGTCTGTAGGCCAGTACCCCGGGGATTCAGGGAATGTGGGACATCCCAATAGATGAGCCCTAGTCTGTAGACCAGTCTCCCCTGGGATTTAGGGAACCGGGGACATCCCATATATCAGCCGTGGTCTATAGACAGTCCCCCCAGGGATTTAGGGAACCTGGGACAGCCCACAGATGAGACTTGTCTCTAGGCCAGTCTCCTTTGAAATGTAGGAAATCTCAAATATCCCACAGATAGGCCCTGGTGCATAGGCCAGACCCCTCTGGGTTTTTGGGAACCTGGGACAGCCCACAGATGAGCCTTGGTCTATAGACAGTCCCCCCAGGAATTTAGGGAAGCTGGGACCGCCCACAGATGAGCTGTGGCATGTAGGCCAGTCCCCCCCCTGGAATTTAGGGAACCTGGGACAGCCCAAGATGAGCCCTGGTTTATAGAGAGTCCCACAGCAATTTCAGCGACCTGGGACACCCCACAGATGAGCCCTGGTCCGTAGGCCAGTCACGCCAGGGACTTAGGGAAACTGTGACAGGCCACAGAGGAGCCCTGGTCTATAGACATTCCCCCCAGGGTTTTAGGGAACCTGGGACATACCACAGGTGAGCCCAGGGCTGTAGGCCAGTCCCCCCCTTGGATTTAGGGATCCTGGTAGAGACCACAGATGAGCCCTCGTCTGTAGGCCAGTTGTCCCCAGGGATTCAGGGTTATGTGACATCCTGCAGATGATCCCTTGTGTGTAGACCAGTCCCCCGAGGTATTTAAGGGACATGGCACATCCAAGAATTAAGCCCTGGTTTGTAAGCCAGTACCCAAGGGATTCCGGAAACCTGGGACAGCCCACAGATGAGCTCTGGTCTGTAGACCAGTACCCCCAAGGGACTTAGGGAACCTCAGACTGCCCACAGAGGAGCTGTGCTTCGTAGCTCAGTTCCACCAGGGATTTAGGAACCTGGTACAGTTCTGTTCTGTAGGCTAGTCCCCCAAGAGATTTAGGGAACCTGGGACATCCCACAGATGAGCCCTAGTTTGTCAACTAGTTCCCCCAGGTATTTAGGGAACCTTGGATATCCCACAGATGAGCCCTGGTCTGTAGGCCAGTCTCCCCAGTGATTTAGAGAACCTGGGACATTCCACAAATCATCCGTCATCTATAGACAGTCCCCCCAGGGATTTAGGGAACATGGGACAGCCCACAGATGAGCCCTGGTCTGTAGGCCAGTCCCCCTTGTGATATGGGGAATCTGGGACATCCCACAGGACAGTCCTGGTTCATAGGCCTGTGCCCCCAGGATTTCGGGAAGCTGGGACAACCCTCAGATGAGCCCTGGTCTGTAGGCCAGTCCTGCAAGGGATTTAGGGAGCCTGGGACATACCAGAGGCGATCCCAGGGCTGTAGGCCAGTCCCCTCCTTGGATTTAGGGATCCTGTAGAGACCACAGATAAGCCCTGGTCTGTAGGCCAGTTCTTCCCAGGGATTTAGGGTCATGGGACATCCCGCAGATGATCCCTTGTGTGTAGGCCAGTCCTCCAAGGGATTTAAGGGACATGGGACATCCAAGAATTAAGCCCTGGTTTGTAAGCCAGTACCCGAGGGATTCTGGAAACCTGGGACAGCCCACAGATGAGCTCTGGTCTGTAGACCAGTTCCCCCCAGGGATTTAGGGAACCTCGGACAGCCCACAGAGGAGCTGTGCTCTGTAGCCCAGTTTTGCCAGGGATTTGGGATCCTGGGACAGTTCTGTTCTGTAGGCTGGTCCCCCCAGAGATTTAGGGAATCTGGGACATCCCTCAGATGAGCCTTATTCAGTAGCCCAATCAGTCCCAGGGATTTATGGCACTGGGACATCCCACAGATGAGTCCTGCTCTGTAAATCAGTCCCCAAGGGATTTGGGCACCCTGGGACATCTCACAGTTGAGCCTTGTTCTGTACACCAGTCCCCCCCTGTGATTTAGGGAACCTCGGACCATCATACTGATGAGTCCTGGTTTATAGGCCAGTCTCCCCCTATGATTTAGGCAACCTGGGACAGGCAACAGATGAGCCCGGTCTGTAGGCCAGTTCTCCCCAGGGATTTAGGGAACCGGGCACAACCCACAGATGAGTCCTAGTCTGTAGGCCAGTCCTCCCAGTGATATAGGGCACCTGGAACATCCCACAAATGAGCCCTTGTTTATAAGCCTGTCCTCTCCAGATGTTTAGGGAATCTGGTACCTCCCACAGAGGAGCCTTGGGCTGTAGGCCAGTCCCCTCAGCTATTCAGGGAACCTGGGACAGCCCACAGAGGAGCCACGGTCTGTAGATCAGTCCCCCCAGGTATTTAAAGACCTGTGACATCTCACAGATGAGCCCTGGTCTGTAGGCCAGTTCCCCCCATGGATTTAGGGAACCTGAGACATCTCACAGATGATGAACCCTGGTGTGTAGGTCAGTCCCCTGAGGAATTTAGGGAACATGTGCCAACCCGCATGTGAGCCCTGGTCTGTACGCCAGTCACCACAGGGATTTAGGGAACCTGGGACATCCCAGAGTTAAGCCCTGGTGTGTAGGCCAGTACCCAAGGGATTTAGGGAACATGGGAGATCCCACAGATGATCCGTGGTTTGTAGTCCCATTCCTCCAGGGATTTAGGTAACTTGGGAGAGCCCACAGATGAGCTCTGGTGTTTAGACAGTCCCCCCGTGATTTCGGCAACCTGGGACACCACACAGATTAGCCCTGTTCTGTAGACCAGTCACCCCAGGGACTTAGGAAACCTGGGACAGCCCACAGATGTTCCCTGGTCCTACACGGTCTCTTCAGGGATTTAGGGAACCTGGGACAGCCCACAGATGAGCCCTGGTCTATAGATCAGTACTCCAAGGGATTTAGGGACATGGGACATCCCACAGATCAGTCCTGGTCTTAGGCCAGTCCTCCCCAGGGTATTATGGGACATGGGACATCCCTCAGTTGAGGCCTGGTCTGTAGGCCAGTATCCCAGGGATTTAGGGAACCTGAGACATCCCAATAGATGTGTCCTGGTCTGTAGAACAGTCTCCCCTGGGATTTAGGGAACCTGGGACTGCCCACTGATGAGCTCTGGTGTGTAGGGCAGTCCCTCCCCAAGGATTTAGGGAACCTGGGAGAGACCACAGATGAGCTGTGTTTCTAGGCCAGTCCCCTTTGAAATGTAGGGAACATCAGACATCCCACAGATAGGCCCTGGTGCGTAGGCCAGACACCCCTGGGTTTTAGGGAACCTAGGACAGCCCACAGATGAGGCCTGGTCTGTAGACAGTCCCACAGTGATTTTTTCAACCTGGGACAGCCCACAGATGAGCCCTGGTGTGTAGATCAGACCCCTCCCAAGTATTTAGGGTACCAGGGACATCCCATAGATGAGCCTTGGTGTGTAGGCCAGTTCTCCTTGGGATGTAGGGAACATGGGAGATCCCACAGATGGGCCCTGGGCTGTACGCCAGTCCCCCCTTGGATTTAGGGAACCTGGTTGAGCCCACAGATGAGCCCTGTTCTGTAGGCCAGTTACCCCCAGGGATTTAGGATCATGGGACATCCTGCAGATGAGACATGGTGTGTAACAAAAAACCCCAGGGATTTAGGGAACATGGGAAATCCAAGAATTAAGCCCTGGTTTGTGGGCTAGTTCACGAGGGATTCCAGGAACCTGGGACAGCCTGCAGATTAGCCCTGGTGTGTAGGCCAGTCCCCCCAGGGATTTAGGGAACCTGGGACTGCCCACAGGGGAGATGTGCTCTGTAGCCCAGTCCCGCCAGGGATTTAGGAACCTGGGACAGTTCTGGTCTGTAGGCTAGTCCCCCAGAGATTTAGGGAACCTGATACATCCCACAGATGAGCCTTGGTCTATAGACAGTCCCCTCAGGGATTTAGGGAACTTGGGACAGTGCACAGATGAGCCCTGGCTTGTAGATCAGTCCCCCCAGGTATTTAAAGACCTGGGACATCGCACAGATGAGCCCTGGTCTGTAGGCCAGTTCCCCACTTGGATTTAGGGAACCTGGGACATCTCACACATGAGCCCTGTTGTGTAGGCCAGTCCCCTGAAGATTTGGGAACATGAGACATCCCGCAGGTGAGCCCTGGTCTGTATGCTAGTCCCGCCAGAAATTTGGGGTACCTGGGACATCCCAGAGTTAAGTCTTGGTGTGTAGGCCCACACGCAATGGATTTAGGCAACCTGGGCCATCTTACTGATGAGCCCTGGTCTTTTGGCCAGTCTCCCCAGGGATTTAGGGAACCTGGGACAGCTCTGGTCTCAGGGCTAGTCCCCCCAGGGATTCAGGGAACCTGGGACATCCCACAGATGAGCCCTGGTCTGTAGGCCAGTCTGCCCCAGAGATTTAGGGAACTGAGACAGCCCACAGATGAACCCTGGTGTGTAGGTGAGTCCTCAAGGTGTTTGCCCATGGTGGGACCAGCCACACCTGAGCCCTGGCCTGCAGGCCTGTCCCCCCTTGAATTTAGGCAACCTGGGTCAGCCCACAAATGACCCTGGTCTGTAGGCTTGTCCCCCCAGTGATTTAGGGAACCTGGGGCAGCCCACAGAGGATCTCTGGTGGTCAGCCAGTGCACCCAGGAATTCAGGGAACCTGGGACATCCCAAAGATGATCCCTGATCTGTAGGCCAGTCTGTCCCAGTTATTCAGGGAACTGGGACAGTCCACAGATGAACCCTGCTGTGTAAGTGAGTCCTCAAGTGGTTTGCGCAAGCTGGGACATGCCATACGTGAGCCCTGTCCTGTAGGCCTATCTCCCCTTGAATGTAAACAACCTGGGACAGCCCACAAATGACCCTGGTCTGTAACCGTGTCCCCCCAGTGATTTAGGGAACATGGGACAGCCCACAGAGATCCCTGGTGGGGTAGGCCAGGCCCCCAGGGACCTAGGGAACCTAGGACTGCCGAGATGAGCCGTGCTTTATAGACCAGTCCCCCCACCTGGGATTTACAAAATGTGGGACAGCCAACAGATGAGGCCTGGGCTGTAGGCCAGTCCCCCCAGGGATTTAGGGAACCGAGGATATACCAAGGATGAGCCCTGGTCTGTAGGCCAGTCCCCCCAAGATTTAGGGAACCTGGGACAGCGTTCAGATGAGCCCTGTTCTATTGGCCAGGCCCCCCTGGGATTTAGGGAACCTGGGACATCCCACAGATGAGTCCTGGTCTGTAGGCCAGACCCCAAGGGATTTAGGGAAACTGATATAACCCAGATATGAGCCCTGGTCTGTAGGCCAGTCCCTTCCAAGTACTTAGGGAACCTGACACAGCCCACAGATGAGCCCTGCTCTGTAGGCCAGTCCCCACTCCTGGGATTTAGAGAACGTTGGACAGCCAACAGATGAGCCTTGGTGGGGCTGCCGTGTCCTGCGTGAGGAGTGGGGACCCTTTCCCTGAGTGAAGGGAGGAGGGGCTAACGCATGCCACCAACTCTCAGAAGAGGTGGGGCCTCAACTTGCTGCTTGAGAGGAGACACGGACCCTTGTCCATAGTGAGAGGAGAGTTAGCCAATGAACTCAACACTGTTAGAGAAGGCAGGGCTGTCGTGCCCTGCATGGGGGAGGTGGGATGGCCACGCCCTATGGGAGAGGAGCCAGGGTTCCTGAGCCAATCCTGGGAGTAAGTGGGGCACTGATTCTCCGCGGAAGAGGAGGTGGGGCCCCATACCCTGCATGAGAGGTGGTGAGGGCCTGAATAGTGTGTGAGAGGAGGTGGGGCCTGTGCCCTACATGAGGGTGGAAGGGGCCAACACATCCCACCCACTGTTAGAAGAGGTGGGGACACAACGCTCTGCTTAAGTGGAGGCGAGGCCTCTTGCCCTGATTGAGAGGAGGTTTAGCCAATGCACTCTCAACACTGTTAGAGCAGGCGGGGCTGCCGCGTCCTTCATGGGGGGAGGCGAGGTGGCCACGCCATATGGGGAAGGATCCTTGACTCCTGAGACATGCCTAGGAGGAATTGGGGCCCCCATGCCCGACGGGAGAGGAGGTTGTTCCCCGTACCCTGCATGAGGATGTGGGGACCTGAATCATGTGTGAGAGGAGTGGGAGCTCTGTGCCTGCATCAGAGGGGGTATGGCACCTGCGAACTGGTTGATATGAGGCTGCCCTCCATGTCCTGTGTGAGAGGTGGGGTTGCTGTGTACTGTGTGAGGAGAGGAGGGGACAATGCGCCTCCCCACACAGAAGAGGAGTGGCCCCGTGCCCTGCATCAGAGGAGGCGGCCCTCCATTCCCCGCGTGAGAGGAGGTTGGGTGGTTGTGTCCTGTGTGAGGGGAGGAGGGGCCAATACACCCCTGCCACATAGAAGAGGAGGGGCCCCATGCCCTGCATCAGAGGAGGCGGTGCCACCATGCCCTGCGTGAGAGGAGGCAAGGCACCTACGCCCTGCTTGACAGGAGACGGCCCTCTGTGCCCTGCGTGAGAGGAGCAGGGGCCAATGCATCCCACCCACTGTTAGAAGGGGCAGAGTCACAACACCTTGCTTGAGAGGAGGCAGGGCCCCCTTGCCCAGAGTGATAGGAGGTTTAACCAATGCTTCCCCGCCCCCCTCCCTCCGCCATTAGAGCAGGCAGGGCTGTCGCGATCTGCATGAGGGGAGGTAGGATGGCCATGCCCTATGGGGGAGGAGCCAGGACTCCTCAGCCAGTTGTGGGAGGAAGTGGGGCCCCCATGGCTCATGGATGAGGAGGCCAGGCGTCGTAGCCTACATGGGAGGAGTTGGGGGCTCTAATCCAGCGGGAGAGGAGGTGGGGCCAATGCGTCCCACGCACTGTTAGAGGAGATAGGGCCAGAGTGCCCTGCTTGAGAGGAGACATGGCCCCTTGTCCTGAGTGAGAAGAGATTTACCTAATGCACGCCTCCATCGTTAGAGCAGGCCGGGCTCTCACGCCCTGCATGAAGGGAGGTGTGATGGCCACGCCCTATGGGGAGGAGCCAGGGCTCCTGAGCCATGCCTGGGAGGAATTGGGGCTGCCATTCCCTACCAGAGATGAGGTGGTTCCACATACCCTGTATGCGAGGAGATGAGGGCTCGAATCATGTGTGAGAGGAGGGGGAGCCCTGTGCTTGCATCAGAGGGGGTGTGGCACCTGCGAACTGGTTGATGTGAGGAGACTCACCGTGTCCTGCGTGAGAAGGTGGAGTTGCTGTGTCCTGTGTGAGGAGAAGAGGGGCCGATGTGCCCTCTGTCACAGAAGAGGAGGGGGCCTCATGCCCTGCATCGGAGGAGGTGGTGCTGCCAAGCGCTGCGTGACAGGACGTGGAGCACCTGTGCCGTGCTTGACAGGAGGTAGCTCTCCGTGCCCTGCATGAGAGGAGGAGGGGCCAAGGCGCCCCACCACACAGAAGAGGAAGGGCCCCATGGCCTGCATCAGAGGAGTGCGGGGACTCTGCCCTCTGTGAAAGGAGAGGACAACGCACCAATGCCGTGTTTGACAGGAGTCGGCCCCCCGGTGCCCTGTGTGGGAGGAGGTGGGGCCAACGCGTCCCACCCACTGTTAGAAAGGTCGGGGTTTACAACGCCTTGCTTGAGAGGAGGCGGGGACCCTTGCCCAGAGTGTGAGGTTTAGGCCATGCAACACCCCCACCGTTAGAGCAGGTGGGGTTGTTGTGCCCTGCATGATGGGAGGTGGGATGGCCACACCTTATGGAAGAGGAGTCGGGACTGCTGAGCCAATTTTTGGAGGAAGTGGGGCCCTTATGCTCCACGGAAGAGGAGGTGGGGCCCTGTATCCTACATGAGAGGTGGTGTGGTCCCAAATGCAGCGTGAAAGGATGGGGGCCTGCCATGCCCTGGGTGAGAGGTGGCAGAGCCTCTCGCCCATTGTGAGAGGAGTTTTAGCCACGTGCCCCCGTACCCCCCCACCGTTAGAGAAGTCGGGGCTGTCGCGCCCAGCATGAGGGGAGCTGGGATGACCATACCCTATGGGGGAGGAGCTGGGACTCCTCAGCCAATCCTGGGAGGAAGTGGGGGACACCATGCCCTACATGAGAGGAGGCGGGGGCCTGAAACCAGCGTGATAGGAGGTGGGGCTGTGGTGCCCTGCGTGAGAAGAGGAGGGGCCAATGCATCCCACCCACTGTTAGAGGAGTTGGAGCCACAACGCCCTGTTTGAGAGGAGGCAGGGCCCCTTGTCCAGAGTGAGAGGAGGTTTAACCAATGCATCCTGACACCGTTAAAGCAGGTAGGGTTTGTGCATCCTGCATGAAGGGAGGTGGGATGAACACTCTCTATGGGGGAGGAGCTGGGAATCCTAAGCCAGTCCTGTGAGGGAGGGGGGGCCCCATACCCCAGATTAGATCAGGTGGTTGCCTGAATCCAGCGTGAGAGGTGGTGAAACTGCCGTACCCTGCGTGAGATCAGGCAGGGGCCTTTGCCCAGAGTGACAGGAGGTTTAGCCAATGCATTCTCCTAGCATTAGAGCAGGCGGGGCTGCTGCATGCTGCATGAGGGAAGGTGGGATGGCTATGCCCTATGGGGGAGCAGCCGAGACTGCTGAGCCCATCCTGGGAGGCAGTGAAGACCCATGCCCCACAGAAGAGGAGGTGGGGGCCCAAATGCAGTGTGAGAGGAGATGGGA